>NC_090060.1:3164724-3477224 GCF_038355195.1 Osmerus mordax | reverse complement strand
TTGAGAAATAATGACATGACTCATAACCTAATCATGACGATAACCTAAGCTTACAATTTGGGAGGCTAATTATTTTTCTCCCATGCAAAACAATGTGCCACCAGCTTCACCTACAACATACAAAAAAAAAAGAGTCAAGAATTTCAAGAGTGAGACAGTAGTGACACTCCCATTCATGAAGGCCATTCAATCCAGTAGCACTTGTAGGTCCTTCACAGACATGGTAAATGGTTGTGAGTTAACCTTAAGGCTGTATAAATCTATATAGATAGACTTCAACCAAGTAAAAATGAGTTATAGTTAGTTATAACTACAACTAAAAATTAGTTCCAGTTATAGTGACAGTTTTAGTTTGGCATTCGAAAGCTGTCATTCAAAAGCAATGTGTTTGTGTGTAGAACACAAAAAAAAGAACACAAAATCTAAGCAGGCACAATTTCTTAACACAGAACTCATGACCGAACAGCAATGTGTGTCTGTGACACATGATCATCCCAGCTCCTCTATTGTTTGCCTCTTAAACAACAGCCTCTCGTGACAAGCTGTGACAGGGGTTGATAGCAGCCATTGTTATCTAGGAGCCTTGAGCATCACGATCTTTCCCCACAAAGCCAAAGGGTACATTAAGTCAGCACAGCCAGTACTATCCAAACAAACAGCCGATAAACAGTCTTGTCTCATGAAAAAACACTGCAGTCTTGCATTTAGTAATACCCCAAAAGACCAGTTTCAAGCATCCAGACAAAACCTGTAATTTGCAGAAAAGAGCGAGGGTAATGTGTGATCTAAAGCAATTAGCTGCTTCAATGGCTCGACCCTCAGTGGGATGTGTCCAGTAAGGTCAGATTACACTCGTATGATAGCTGTTCAAGCATGCGTGGAAAGGTGAAGCAAGGCTCTGGACCTGCGTGCATGAACTAATTACACACTCCAGAAGCTCCACTTGATTTGGAGTGATTACATTTTCGAGGCATTTTCGAGCCAAATACATTTTGAGTGTGGAGGGTGCTACGGTTCATTACCTCTGTAACTTCTTTCATTCACAACTGAATAACCTATAATTGTAATGAGGTCCATTTAATAAAGCCTTTATGGTTGGTCTGGATGAACGTAAATGAGGACGTACACCATACTACACACACTCAGGTACTTGATCTTATTCAGTGTGTGAACTGTGGGGTATTTTACTTTGCAGTTGCTTTCCAAACCCTTTACCGATTGAGTTATCTTCCAAATTTTCCAACTTCACATTTTGTTTGGAGTTGTGTTATTGAGGAAAAATACATAGAGCAATCCAAAGAACACATGACATTTTGAACTCAAACCAATTTCCCTCCGGGGTCATGTGTAGGCAGTTTGGAAAACCGTTTCAAGGCACCTTTGAAGTCCTCAGAAGGTTTCTCTTCTTGTTCGGCTAGATTGTGTTGCTGATTGAATTGCTTGTGCTGTATCTGACTGAAAACAGATTCCTTCCCTTCAGGTCTGTGCTGCCCCAGTTTTCCACTCCGGCATGAGTAACCTGAAAAGGGTAAACATATCCTTGTAGTTTCCTTGGCTTCACCTGAGCACAGTGCTGGTGCTCATATTGCTTGAGCAAGTACTTTAAGGTGAAGTTGAGTTTAGCCAAAGTTTTCTAGCACAGTGATAGCGATGGGGTAAACACATATTTTTTTTATTGTTCAAACAAACACATATGGCCGTGGGTGTGGATGTTCTGTACACAGACAGAACGGAAGAGGACAAGGCACATGTAATTATCAGCTCACTGCTTCAAAGTGAGTTGAGAGATAAAGTGGGCCGTGGATGCTTGGCTCATAAGAAGAACAAAGAAGCCACTTCATATGTGATTAACAGGCTGGCTCCTTGAAACTCAGCCACCCCTGGAGAGATATCACATTTCCCTTTCACGTGACATAGCTACAGAGCCATGAGGAATGCTTCTCTCTTTGACCATGGATATGGTGTATCACTTTCTCCATTCGGGTGACAGGACAATAAAAATCCTCATCAAGTCACTTCTCAAATGCAGATTCTGTACATGGATAAGTTCAGTGCACAAAGGTAGCCAGTATTTGGCTGTGAACCAGAGCTTTGCTGGTTTCAACCTTACACCGGTAATAGGGTTGAGTGCTGGGCATCATGGGGTCTTTTATGATAGGTGGAGGCTCAAGAAAAACAAGACTTATGTGGAAAAAGAAACAGATAATGTGAGTCAGAAACAGAACTACAGTTTTTAATACGTTATGCTTATTATAGAGAAAGCATCAACATCTAGAAAGGCCATGAATACAATTCCGGGGCATTGATTTCCTTTATTTAATATATAATTCATGATATGGTCTGCTCAGTGTGTGTGTGTGTGATGTGCATGTGAGCGTCTCTCTTGCATGTGCATGATCACAGAAGGCCATCACCCGTCAGTGTTAACACACAGACAAACACTCTTGCCCTTGTGCAAGGAGATAGCTCGAGCTGTTTCTCATACATTATTGAGTGGCCCTCAAATGTTGTTCGACATAACTCCAAAAGTCTCATAAACAAAGCTTGCAGCATTACCGTAATCCCTGGAGAGAGTAAGCCCTTGGCCCGCTGACCTGTGTGTCCAATCCAGCTTTTCTAAAGAGCTGAAGCATTACTAAATACCATACAGGAGAGTGGCATTTTTTTATTGTATTCAATTATTTTGCGTTGGGATGACACTGACGTTAGAGTGGCTACTCAACCTAGTGGCTTGGTCTACTCCACCTCCCACCACTACAGCATACCTTCTCTGCATGAGACATATGGCACAGAAATCTGCAGGTGATTTATTAACTAATGGGGTCAGCCCACCCGTCCCTCCCACCCCCCACCGTCCCGTCCCCACACACACACACACAGACTTTCCATGCTGGTATGGCTAGTTCGAAGGCATTCTAATTAGAGGTCAGCAAAGTTCAACTGGAAATTCCCTGTTTAGTTCATTCAAGCCACCTACGCCCAAAATTGCCAACTTTGCTTTGAAAGATTGTCTATTGTAATGTCTGGGACACAATCTGTAAACCCCCTTTTAGTGTAGTCGGATGCTGTTTGGCCCTGTCTTTTGCATATGGGTCTCTTAGAATTCAAAGAGCTTCGTCTTGGCAGTTCCTCAAACAAGCCTTAGGGATAACTGAATGTGTCTCTGTGTCTTCACTGAGGAATAGCCCATAATGCAACACACCCTCTCAGCACACAGAGGAGATCTGTAAAGGCTTCCTCGCCATGACTGAATCTTGGTTTGTCTCTCTCCCTTTTCTGTTCCTTTTTGTTCTGTCTGAAGCCGTCAGTCCACCACTCCATGGTGCCATGCCAGGGTCGGCTTTCTTGGCCCACTTGTGATTAAAGGACCTCTCAAGACCACCAGCGTGTATGTGAGTGAGAGAGAGAGAGCAGGGTGTGAATGTGTTTGTGTGTGTGGACTTTACTGTACAGTAAATAAAGAAGGTAGGTTATAATCTGCACATTTAAACAGTAAAAGTAAACACATTTAAACAGTAAAAGTAAACTAGGAACCAACAGTTGTCCTCAGGGAACACACCCTGTGAGTCAACCCAGGAGACATGCATTTGCTGGGAAAAAAACATGTTTTTTCAATTGAATCGTGAAATACTGTGACACAATTGCTGGATATAAAAATGAGACGTGTATTTTTCTTTGCAGACACACCTAGCAATAGCAGCAGCTGAAACAGTCAATAAAACACAGACATAACACAGTGTTCCAGAACAATACTCTGCATTTCAGTTGTGAGAGAATTCAGAGAGAAAGTCATTTATTAAACAATATATTTAATATACAAAGTTATAAGCTCTGTTGATTAAAAAAACATCATTTTACAGATGTTTTACATTCAAAATATGTCATCTGCAGTGATTAAAATGATTGTCCGCCTAAGTCAACCTACAAACCACAGGAACACCAATGTAGCAAAAGACACTATTACACAAAAAAAATGAATAATTTTCTAATAAAATTCAGATTTCCCCAGTGCATTATCAGATGCAATTAAGATAGTGTTACATCAATTAAACGTACAATAATGTGTCTAATGCTAATGTGACTAACTGTAAAGCTCTTTGGAGTATCTGTTTGATAAGAAAACATGAATGTTAAAACATGTCTGCTTTTATGCATATCTGTATGCAGGAATGCAAAGAAATTCACAGGAAGACAATACAATTCAATGACACAAATTTCAAATAAAATGTTATGGCACGGCCTGAAGGAACTCTAAAAACAAGCACACATGCTATGAAAAGTTTTATAGAACACAAAGCCTTTGTTTTTTATTTGTCATTTGGAATTATAAGACTGCATGTCAGCCCTCATTGTGTCACCTGTCTGTTTAAATTGAGCAGCCAAAGCTGAAGGTCCGAGGCCATGTAAACATGACTGAACTACAACCAGAGTCTGTCCATTCTATCAGAAGGCAAAAATATTACTGGAACTGGCAAACAAAATGTAGAACAAGTTTGCATAGAAAAGTCCACACTTTGAAGAAGAAAAAATAAATAATACTACTCATTAAAATAAAATATACTTTTTAAAGGTAGTTATTAATGTTATCCCAGGTATCAAAAAGCATTGTGGATTCAACAGAAATGCTAAAACATTTGGTGTCTTATGTTCATGTATGCAAAAGAAATCCACCCCCAAGTGAAAAAGTGCAAAATTACAAATTGTTGGATAACAAAAATGTTAAGCAAAGTATAACTTTAAAGAGTAAGTGAGGCCTTCATAAAGAACATGGCATATGTAACCAACCTGGCCTTATACTGAAATGGCATTACACATTCAAATGCAGTTATGAAGGCAGCATAAAGAGGCAACATGCTTCATTTTTAGGCATAAAATGGTGGAATGGTACATTTAAGTATGTAGAGTTTAGGGTTAAGTTTAGAGCTCAGGTAGGGAAGTGAACATTCTGGAAACTGCATTAGAACCTGGGCCACATGCTACAGTAGGTATTTAAAGGTGTCTATCACCCAATTAGCATTGGATATCTGCCTGGTGTAAAGATCATGAAACTAGATAAGGTATGACAAACATATAGCACTGAGTATAGGGACCTCATGTAGCTGTGTCAAAATGGTTAAACATTTGGAAACTTCTTTAAGGAAGGCTTCATAAAGCTTTAAAGTATACTTTGTATACAGTCAAACCAACTAAATATCTCTATAAGAGCAAGGATCAAGTTTGACAGGAATAAACAGTTGCATATTTAAGAAGGCACAGTTATAGGAGTAGTCCATTCCAAAGGCATAAGGGCCTCAAGAAACAATGCCCTTGATGTTACAGGTTAGTACGTGGTCAAACTGGATTTGACCTAGCTGCCTGTGAAACTGTCCTTGTTTCTGAGTTCTCCAGCAATGTGTGCTTGGGCCTAAAGTAATACTCCTAATGCTAGGCAAGTGGCTCAGCATGTTGTTTGGCAGAGATGTTACTCCAGAGTTAGACAAATTGAGCTCCTGCAGGGAAACAAGCCCAATGAACACTGCTGGGCTCAGTGTCTTGAGATTGATGTTGCTGGACAAGTCCAAAACTTGGAGATTGTGCAGGCCACTAAAGCTGTTTGGTTTGATGTCTGAGAGCTCACTGAGGCCACTGAGAGACAAGTGTACAAGGTCCTTCAGCTCCACAAACGCCCCCTCCTCAATGCAGGAGATAGGATTTCCATCCAGGTTCAGGTCCCGTAATGGAATTCCAACCAACTTGGGGACGCTCCTCAGCCGGTTCTCCGCTAGTGTCATGCTCTGGACATGCAGCGCACCCCCATGTGGGCCCCTGGAGACCGAGCTCAGCCAGTTGTGGGACAAATCCACACTCATTGGCTCGCCGTGACCCCTGGTGATGAACACATCCAGGTCAAAGTCCCGGAAACGGTTGTGGCTAAGGTCCACTTCCACTAGAGGCAGGCCAGAGAAGCAGCCCTGAGCCAGGCTGTCCAGAGAGTTGTGGCTCAGGTCCAGGGTCTGGAGATAGCGCAGCCGGGACAAGGCCTTGGAGCTGACCTGGCTGATGAGATTGCTACTGAGGTCCAGGCTGACCAGCGTAGTGTAGCCGGGGCCAGAAAGCATGGTGTCAGACAACAGGCCTATGGAGTTGGAGGAGAGGTCTAGATGTGCTGTGTCCAGGGGGATGGGGATGGGGATGTTGGAGGGTCCCACTCCCCTGCAGTCCACCCTGGTCAGGCTGAAGCTGTCGAACAGACCAAAGCTCTCTACTTCACAGTGGCAGCTGGGGTGGCAATTCTTTACTTCACCTGCATGAACCCAGGCAAGCAGGGACATGCTAACCCACAGAAGAAGAGTCATCCTCGTCTGGAAGGGGACATAAAAAGGATTAACAGGTGAATCATCGGTTTCAGTTATAAGAATACAAAGTCAAAAAACATATTTAAAAAAATGCATGAAATACATAATGGCTTCCTTTAAATTAAAAAGTACAGCTGATAGGAGATATCAGAGATGCTAAATAAACGTGTCAGGAGATGTACTAGATGTACTCCAGTGTCTGTCCATTTACTGAGATAAAAATACTGTACAAAACATATTGAATTGCATTCCTTTAGAAATATAAGTTACAGAGTTATGAATAAATATGGTCAGTAAGCTAAATACAGCCAGTGCATAAACAAAGCGCAGCGCTTAGATCTAAGATTTATTTTTGTGTTTTGTGGTATTGGTTAAAACTCAAATTCAATCAACTCACAGATTATGGTATCTATTGAAACAGTTTCTCTACTTGTTTCTTACATGCTCTGTATGAACATACCCCAGTACAGCTTTAATTGAACAGTTTGAATTTAGGCTGGAATATTAAACGTGGCTTTGAACGTTATTAAAAGAGTTTTCCATCCAAAAATCCATCTTGCATTTTGAGCCAAACAAACTTCTCTCTAATTGGGTTCCCAATGGGTTTGGCCTCATTGTGCTCACAAAAGTCCATATTAACGTTTTTAGTCATAGTTTATTACACAAAACATTTTCATGGTTGTAAAAACACGAGAGGCACATTATCACTCAAGGTTCTCAACATAACTGTCTAGCTGGTGGAAAATGGGTACAAAGAGATGAAGTATATGAGCACATTGGAGCATAAAGACGCAAAGAGATAGCAGATGCTGTGGCTCAGTTTGTGTGTCTAACAAACCGACAGCTTTAAGGTAAAACAATCTCAAACAAACCACAGCTAAATCAGATCAATCTTTGCAAACTTTTGATTGAATTGCATAAAAAACAGTAGGTGCATGTATCAGCAACTTTGTGGCTTAGTTAAGTCACATCAAAAAGGAATGAAGTTCGTAAACATCCTGGCATTTCAAAACGCAAAAGAATTGTTGAAATACATAAATATCACCACTGCAGATGCTGTAAGTGCCACATACAGAAATGTTCTACACTCTGTACCTCAATGTCCAGTTGATGTCAATGGTTTCCTCTAATCTGAACTATTCCACCTGCTTTCAAAGAGCTTCTGAAACTGAACAGAATGCTGCTGGCGCTTCGAATACATTTGCTGCTTGAACGAGTCAAGGCTGTCTGCAGGTAAATGATCTGCCCCTAAACCTCTTACATCACTTGGCAGCCACATACTCATAATAGGTGGAGAGAACTCTCTCTCACACACACACACACACACACACACACACACAGACACACTATTGGACAAAGGTTAATAGTTGTATTTGTACTGGTGGAGGCAAATTGTGTTTTTTTCGTCCACCCAAGTATGACCAAGCACTTTTTTTTAAAGTAGGTTAGGGTTGTGTAGTCAATTTGCAGGTTTCTTATCCCATTAAGAAAAAGGTTATCAGAGATAATGGTCCATTAACATGAAAGGGTTACAGAGTGTTCTTTCATAAGTGAGGTTGCACAATCTACAAGGTATTCTGAAATACTTAAAGTTCATAGTAAGGCTTATTAGTGGTAAGCTGACCCTAAGCCTACTCAAAAAGGAGCTGTTAATTGTTCTCTTGTTTTCTGACTGTTATGATTGTTTTTTCTCTTTGTTCGCATAAGTTTCAGTAAAAAGACAGTGTACATATTTGTGTAGACCCATGACACAGATATGATATGGCATTTGATTTTTGCATTTGAAAACACGCAACTCTCAATTATTCCTCATAAACTTTATGGTTTAACATTACAGTTTGTGTATAAAAAAACCTACATTGTCTAGTCAGCTTGCATCTCTACAATAGACCCAACTGCACCAGGCTTCCAACAGGAAAATGCAAAAAGTAAATAAATAAAAAAGTTTCACAATACACATCTTCAAAACAAATATGCAAACATTCCTGTTTTGTGTCTCTACTTGAAAGTAAAACAACTTCAAGCAACTGTGCTGCTGTGTCGTCTGGCTTTAATTCAAAAGATATTGCACATACAGGTTGAGAAAACCAGAAAAGCAAACAATTACTGTGGCTGAGTATGATTCCAGTATGAAATTGTTTCTCTCAGAAATAAAAACGGACATTAATGAAAATGAGAGAGGAAGCAGACTAGTGTGGGTTTGTTTTAGTTTTTTTTGCCATTGGGTTTGTTGACTTAAAGCTTGAGTCACACCAACTGTGTTTTAACGATACAAGAAAATGCAGGTCTGCTTATTTTAGACGTAAACTTGAGACGAGTAAACACGCCATTCCCCTATTTAACAACTTTCCAAGATACTAAGCCCTCCTTCAGGTTATCAAAACTTCCTCTAATGCCTCCACACAAGTCCAAAATGAGGTCCATATCCTATTGTTTTTAATACAAACTGAACCGGCACCACCCTTTTCCTCCACATTACCTCATTTGCACTTTTAAAAACAATTACTTCATCTGCAGGGAATCATCTTCCCTCCAACATTCACAAGCCTGTATACGCTCATGCAGACCTTGAAGAAATGTTATTAGCAAACCCATGGGAGGGCTGTCTGTGTAAATACTGTAAGTGTTGGGACTACAAAGCAAGCGGTCGTTTGGTTTATCAGAGTGCCACACTGATGCTAGTGAGGCCTTCTTGTCGCTGCCATTTGGCTCAGCAACCCCATCTATCCATCTGCTTCATCACAAGGGGTTGGTGAACTTTTATCACCAGCTGTTTCTCTCATCCTTCGAGCCATAAATCTCAAATAACAGCATCTGGGTGTTCCGACTTCAAATCAGCTCATATTTAACCACTATAATTACTTGACAGCGATGACTATTTGGGGTGCAAATCTCTTCAGTGGACAATTGACAGAGAGCCTCTAACCATGCCCCACAAACACCATTTCTCTTTCTCTGTGGACACACTCAGTATATCCTTAGGCATGGACAGCCACCTTAAACTAGTAAATCACATCCAATAAAAGAGCAAACATGATCAAGTGTGATCATGCACTACAGATAAATGAGTCTATTCTTAAAGGATTTCAATGGCCTTTGCATCTTCATTTATTATGAACCTCAGCAATATTCTATTCCACCTGTTGTTTGGGTCCACTTTCCCAACTCAATCCCCAAGTTCAAGTCTTGCAAACAGTTCAATTTAGAGGATAGACAAAATGCTAATCCTTTAAAGACAAATCACTACATGGCATTAAGAAAAGTCAGATTTAATGTGTGCTTAAAGCAGTAGTGCTTAACCCTTGTGTTATCTTCAGGGCATTCTGACCAATCAGTCATTGTGACCCACCGTCGTATTGCGACAACTTTACCGCATACAAAAACAAAGTGAAGCATTTTCTTTTAACCGTCAGGCTGTCTCAGACCCCCCACATTGTGAAGGTTAAAAGAAAATTATTTTTAATTGTTTTTGTATTGGGTCAAATTGGGTAAACACAACGATGGTTCACTGTGAACCTTTGGGTCATGTGACAGGCAGCACAAGGGTTAACAGTATTAGACCAGGACAACTAGTCGTCTGATGGACAAACTACGTCTTTAAGCAGATTAAAATTACACTTGAACCCCCCCCCACACACACACACACACACAAAACAACAACAACTGTGATGTGTTTAAACTTGTAGTTAAGGTAGCAGGTCACAGTACAGTTTCCCATCCAAGTAAAAACTACCCCTAAAGATGCTTCTAAAGTGAATGGCATGCTACAAATTAATGATTAACATCATGTTTTTTTAAAGAGAAGCCTACTACTTGTGCAATAGTCAGTCATCGTTTGGTCTGACCTCTAAGGATACTGTATCAGTGGCTGAAAACTATGGTTCATTAAAATAGTTTAAAGTGGTAATACTGCGCAATAGGAGCCAGAGAAACTGCTCTGGGTAAGCAGGCCTAGAGGCGGGCGATATGACTTTGGGTACTGCCGCTGCAGATCAAATTTCCTGCAGCCGTGGCAGAGCATGCAGGGCCCTTGTCGCGAAGAAATGTACCTATCACACCCATCCAAAGACAGTATTGTCGAGCCTTCTCAGAAAAAAACTCAGAAAAGGTGCCTCGGCTGAAATTGTATCACTTCGATCACGCCCCCGCCCATTTCCTCAGTCAATGACCATGTGTCAATTTCTCCACGCATCACTCACTCACATGTAAACGGCAGAAGTTAAGACAAAAATCTGCTTAAGAGGTGTTGTTAACATACTATTTTCTAGAATAATTCGTGGCATGTGCTTAATGCATACATAAAACCAACAAGGCGGTTTTCAAACTAGCCACGGTTATCTGAAATCTGATCTCTCTCTGAAATTGTCGAAAACCATTCTATCCGCATATAGCTGAATACATTTGAGTAACTGCTAAATTGAAAAGTCCTCGCTTTGGTTAACTTACCTTGACCATGAAATAAGAATGTGGAGTTGAAGTGCCAACCGGACAGTCGCTTTAGGCTATTTTACATACATTTTACATAATCGGCTCCTCATCCAATTTTGTAAATCCGTCGGCATGTTCCAGTGTAGCGAAGTATGTTTGACTCCTTGCAGTCTGTGGATCATTGTCTGGTGCGTACCATAACGCTGACTAAAGGAGGAGAGATTTGCACAGTCCTTCGCACCCATATCTCATAAAGTCTTTCTGGGTTTCCGCCGCAACCAACTCCTCTTAGCACAATGCGCACTCTAGCGGCACCCTCGAAGGTACAGATGGCAGAATTATAAGGAACGAAAAACGTTATGCAATAATGAGGCCGTCTTATGTCTCAGATAGGCTCAGAACGTGAAAAGGAAAGTAAAAGTTAAGTGTGCAACTGTTATGTAATACAAAAGAGAGCTTTTGATACAACCTAAACCAAAACAGATAGCCTACTGTCCATTAAACTTTGATCAAAGTAGAATAAGTGACTATGTAATGTGTTATATTAGTGCCATAGTTTGAATTCCATCTTTAAATGTCCAACTTTTTCT
Organism: Osmerus mordax; assembly: GCF_038355195.1. NCBI lineage: Eukaryota > Metazoa > Chordata > Actinopteri > Osmeriformes > Osmeridae > Osmerus > Osmerus mordax. The sequence goes on along the minus strand of NC_090060.1, from coordinate 3,465,871 downwards.
ACGTTGGTTTCCATTTAGTGCCTATAAATCGGAAAAGGATCCATGGCCATTCAAAGTGGCGAGTTGTCGAGTTCAGCGTGTAGGCTACATCAACAGATACTGTATATAGGAACAAAGCTTAGAGAGGGGGAGAGCCACAGGGGGCATATGTTAAACAGCATGTGCTGCAGGACAATATGGTGCCTAGCCTCTGTCTCCGATCTGGAGCTGCTGCACCGCTGCTGCGTGAGAGCATTGTTTTCACTGTGATAACCTACGGTTTCTTTCAAACGTATGGAACGAGAGTGTGTGTGTGTGTGTGTGTGTGTGTGTGTGTGTGTGTGTGTGTGTGTGTGTGTGTGTGTGTGTGTGTGTGTGTGTGAGAGAGAGAGAGAGAGAGAGAGAGAGAGAGAGAGAGAGAGAGAGAGAGAGAGAGAGAGAGAGAGAGAGAACATGGTGTGAATGTGTTTGTGTGCGGACTTTATTGTGCAGTAAATAAAGGAGGTAGGTTATAATCTGCATATTTTGAGAAAGTAAACATTAAAAGTAAACTAGGAACCAACAGTTGTCCTCAGGGAACACACCCTGTGAGTCAACCCAGGAGACATGCATTTGCTGGGGGAAAAAAACAGTTTTTTCTATTCAATCGTGAAATACTGTGAAGAAAGAAATTGTTTTTTTTGTGCAGACAGGTACACAAATAAATGAATACAAATTCATTGTACCAGTATTAGAAATCCTTTAAACAATCATGCAATTTATTGCATCTTAATTATGTATTCCTCCCTTATACAGATGTTTTCTTGAGGATCATTTGGGGACACTGAACACCCATTCAGCCAAGACTGGCATGGTTCCAAACCGACAACATCTACAATAAATATTTTATGGTGTTGCCGACTGTACATGTGTGGGCTGAGAATTGCTTTCAAATTTCTTTGTGTCCCTGCTTTAATACAGGCATTGTTTAGGATTGTTATTTTGAGTTCATTCCTATTTGCCTTTCAAGTGGCAAGCTGCAAAGCATTTAACAATTTCACGATATGCCATGTGATTTATGTACACTGCAATAAACATCTGTTGAAGCTCACTCTGTTTTGTTGTGAAAGAGAAGCAAGGAAGGAAGCTGACTAAGAATAATCCATCAGATACAATGGGGAACTAGAACTTCAGAACATGGGAGTCAATGTTCTATTATAGTTGACATGAATCAATGTTCGATATGTCATGTCTTCTCCACAAGATGGCGCCAGAACTAAGCACATCAAAATAGAAAAGGCAATTCACATGTCTCCAATAAAGGAAGAAAAGAAAATTATAAAAATATTATATTATTACAATACTGCTATAGGTTGCTCCACACATTTATTTCAGTTGGATATTGCATGTGCATATAATAGCATTTATAATAGTAATAGAATTTTCTCAGATGCAGATACAAGATAGAAAATGACCTGCTTGCACATTGACAGGTTTTCTTCAGTGTAATATTGTGTTCCTCATGAGTGTTTCCAGAGTGGTAGACTGTGTTCAGCTGCATCACAGTGTCCATTTCTGCTGAGCGGGCAATTTTCTCCCCTATACCGGGCTGCAGGACAGAGGTGTTACATTTAAGAGGCTCATCGGCTTATATGGATATGGGTCAGCAAAGGTGGAATCACTTACCTCGTCCTCCTGTACCACCTGCACCACACACCACACTCACCTGGAGCATACCTCTCCCTCGCTCTCTCTCTCTTTCCGTCTCCCTCTATCTCTCTCTCTCTTTCCCTCTCCCTCTTTCTCTCTCTATCTATCTCTCTCTGTCTGTCTCTCAAGCCTTTCTCATTCTCTCTCTCTTTATCTCTGTCTGTCAGTCCCTCTAACTGCCTCTCTCTCTTTCTCTCTCTCTCTCTGTCTGTCTCTCAAGCCTTTCTCATTCTCTCTGTAGCACCTGTTATTCATTCTGTGCATTTATAGTTTATGGTCATTAACCTTACGTAAGTATAGGCTTACTGTTATACTGAACAGTCACGGGTCTAACAATCGAATATAGTATTTATCTCATTGCCTTATTTGCCAACCGTGGTTCAGCCCAAATGATTAGGTCACAAAGTGTTCTGTACAAACCAGCTGTTTGTCTTTCTGTCACTTTGAATCCCTAACAGAGGGAGTCTCAGTAGAGATGTAAGGACTGACGCAGGCACAATGCTGGATAGCTCTGGGGACGCCTGCGGGGGAGAACTCTTCGTTATCTCTAATTACTCCCTCTCCACTTCGGTGCAAATTCAATTGAACTGGGCCTATGTTGTCTCACCAACACATTAGGCCAATTATGGCGCTTAAGTTGTGTCCACGCAACAAGTTGTCTCCATAACAAAAAGCCTAATCTGACTTTAGCTAACTTTGTGTTGCCTGCAATTTGTTGAGGCCACAATAGAAGATTAATTGCAGCTTTTAAGGCGGTATATAATGCATTTTATACTCGTTGAAATATCATGTATGTGTGTGGAGTGTTTTACCAAAATATGGAGACAAAGTCATACAGATATCTTGCTTGACAAAGCTTTATGAGTCCCTCCAACCCTTTCACAATCCTCTTATATCATGCCTTACCGAATATGGATTAGGGCCGGGTGTAACGCCTACGTTTTACCCACGGGTCACTTTGAAGGGACTTTGATTGAATGGGCGTAGGTGATCCTGACCTGGCATAATAGATATTGTCTTTGAATTTTGTCGAATTATTTATTAATTCAGAAGAAGTCCGACAGCTTTATGGGAAATGTTGCTGCCTTTTTTAATTAGTGAAACTCTTTATTTAATCCGTTGAGGATCAGGGAAATGATTTGCTCCATCCAAGATAATGAGAAGACGACGGTACATAATGCTAAACAGTTTTAGTAATGCTGGACTGCTTTAATAAAATTAAGGAAACTTTTTAAATTTGAGACATGTTAGACATGTTACCTGCGTTTGTAATGTACGTGCGTGGTGTGACTTTGTAAACCCCTCAAGAGGTGCGAACAGCAGGGTCTAAGTAGCTCCCCAGGGTGCTGAAACGGTTTCCCTTCGAGACAGACAGATCGGAGATCCAGCCTCGCCCTTTACACAACAGGAATATGTTGTGTCTTTTCATCGGCTGTGAAATTTCACAAGAACTCACAGTGAGACTATAAAGATGACAGGAAGGATTAGGTGATCAAGAACTACTGGAAATACATGAGGTTTTGCCTCATCGGACCACTTACCTGTCCTGCAGGCCCTGAAACGCTATGGTAAGTTACGATTGGTTCTTATTCACCCATTGATGAGTAGCCTACTTCTTTGATTGCAAAAAGTTTGTTATCAAACAATCTCAAACCATTAAATGTCACTTTTTTGCAGGCTTACTTTGCAGGCATCTTCAGATTGTTTGATGATGCTTTCATGTAACCTCAAAATTCCCCAATAAGGATATTTTGGAAAAACAATGCAACATATTCCTCTACATTTTGGAGGTGCGCTGTGGGAGTTATCCAGCTATCCCTGTGGTCCGATATACAAAAGCAGGCACAGCCTAGCGACTCTGCCGTTTTATAATTTCCTACTATGGGTCCTACTCGGGGTTTTGACATTCCCATGCTGTGTCCAGTGCTTGATATTCAAAGTAGGAGTCCTCGGGCCTTGGAACTGCGACCCCGTCTTTTCCAAGGCCTTGCCTGCTGTTGCTGCCAAACTTGCAGTGGGCAGGATAAACGAGGACTTCAGCTTAGATTTGGGCTGCAAATTGGACTTTGTGATCCTGCAAGAGCCATGCGAAACTTCAAAAGCATTGACAACATTTGTTTACTATGAGAAAACGGTCGATGCGTTCGTGGGACCCACAAACCCCGGCTACTGTGACGCAGCATCGCTTTTGTGCAAAAACTGGGATAAAGGATTATTTTCTTGGGCTTGTATTAACTATGAGTTGGACCGGATGAAGGGCTACCCTACATTTGCAAGGACTTTACCTTCTCCCACCCGTGTGCTGTTCACCGTGTTAAAGTATTTCAGATGGGCTAACATTGGCATTGTCTCGTCCAATGAGGATATATGGATGGACACAGCTAGTAAAGTTGCCAACGCTCTTAGGAATCGAGGACTACCTGTTGGCATAGTGACTTCAATGGGAATAAATGAAACGGAAATTGAGAACACACTGGGGAGTATTCAGGCGGCAGGGGACATCAAAGGTAAGATAGACGTCATCAACTCATGAATTTACAGTTTGTTAACAATATAGACTGCATTGTTTAGTCAAAACTACCATAATACAGATTTACCAATTCTAGAAATGATAGGTTTTTAGACACAATAACCATGTGACAAAGTAGGCTTGTAGTCAAACCTTCAGACACTAGCTGCGCAGCTCTCATCCCAATTACGCACATCAGGTAATACCCTGCTACCTGATTACGTCCACAGAAGCCATTTTGTTCCAGAACACTCTCTGCCCCATGGCTGAAGTGAATTAAAGGGCTTGTTTATGTGTTCTGTATAGGTACTGCTAATCAGTCCACAAATTGTGTCAGAGGTCTTAAGGGGTCCCAAAGGTGGATTAGAAGTAGAAGCTGGGTAACACAAAGATCATGGGAACCCGAAGTTAGAATCTTTTATTGGGGGTTCCCTAATTATTTTGGAATTAGGAAACCCTCCCCCATGTCCACCTTAAGATCAATACTACTTCAAAAGCTACTTACTGGACTGAACTGGTCTTCCAGGTGTTCACTGTCTCCTTCCTTTTGTTCCAGTCATCATCATGTGCATGCACTCTGCTCTGAATGGTGGCGAACAGCAGGTTAACTTCTTGTTGAAGGCCAACGAAATGGGACTGACCGGGGGTCGCTACGTATTTGTGCCCTACGATACTCTTCTCTACAGCCTCCCCTACAACAACATCTCCTACTTTCCACTCGTAAACAACAGCAAACTGCAGGAGGCCTACGATGCTGTCCTTACCATCACCGTGGCATCAGACACTATGTCCTTCAACGAGGCATTCAACATGGCCAAGAGAACTGAGGAACTCACAATTTATGTTGAGCCTGAGCAGGTGAGGGCGTCCACGTTGTGTTGTTGGTGCTGTACATCAGTGGTTCTCAATCCTGGTCCTCGGGACCCCCTGCCCTGCATGTTGTTTCCCTGATCCAACACACGGGATTGAGAACCACTGCTGTACATGACTGTTATGTCCAGTTGTATTGGATGTAAGGGCATTACTGTATGACTGCCCAACCGGATGTTACATACCTGTTTAATTGGGTGTGCTTTGCCTTCGGCAAGGGCACAACCTTTGTTCTCTCACATATATATTTTTATTATTATTTTTATTTTTATTTTTTTTCCCCCCTAAAACTCAGTCAATATTTGGCCTACATAGACAACGTAGGTGTCAAAAGTTTCGTCTTGGTAGCGATTGAGTTGCTTCTATTGGAATTTACGTTCCGTTGCATGGTTTAAGCTTCAGTTAAGTTTTTGTGGCGAAAAGTGAAGCTAACTGTGGCTAATTTGCTAACCACAGTCACTGACGTTACTAACGTCACTGCGTCACTAACGTCACGGAAACACGCGTGACTACCTTTGCCAGAACATTCGTTTAGCATCTGTTAACTTGGGGGATAGCTAGGCTAACTATAGCTTTACTGCAAGGCAGCTGCAGAAACGCCACAAGAAAAGAGGCCAGGGTGATAACTATTTACTCATTTTACTTTGTGATATGACACACAATTGTGATGTGTAATGTACAATATAAGCTGATATTATTAAGGAAGTACATCTACTTTCGGAAACAGTAGTCTACTATTTCACTGAAGTATTAGCATCATGACATTAGCCTGTGTTTCCCGGTCAACACATACTACAGTGGTCTATGATGTAGCGTTATCTGTTTTCAATCCTTAAAATAAACATTCCTCACATATACATTTTCGTTGTAGGATTTATTCTGACATTAGAAAACGATTTGTTGGTGAAATTACCATTACCTGTGGTTTCAAACCAGTGTAGCTCACTGCAACGCTGTAGCTTACGCGAGACACACTACAAAAACATCTAGCTACAGTACACAGCTGTTTAGGAAGTCAAACGGCGACAGAAAATCTTCGGCACTCCCCTTACTTAAATCAAAAGTCTATCTAACTACTAACCTGAACTTCATTGCCACAGCCTAAACGTTGTCAATCTGTACTGTAGTAGTAGAATTTGCCGGGGCAGCTTCTCCACACAGGGCTATATCGCATTTTGCGTTGTTACTGACAATGATCGCTACCAGTGAGCTTTTTATGAATGAGCGATTTTCCACTAAATAAATGTCAAGCTTATTTACGTTTTTGGGGGCATATTTTCAGTTAGCAGATGGTACTGTTTGAATCGCGATTCTATCTTCTGCCGGTAAAGTCGTAGAATAATCTTCAAAGGGGGTTCTTTATTAATGAATGAATGCAATATGAGTAGGCTAAATGCCAGAAAATATCATGAGAAGGGACAACTTAAAAGGACGTTTAAGTCATAGAGATTAGGTCAATTTTTACACCGGTCTGCCAAATGTATTCGTTTTGATTCAGCCTGTCAGCTGCCTCTTGCAGGGGAAATGAGAAGACATCACATTTCATTCGACACTTCACTCGTATTTTGAGTTGTAAATGAGCAGCAAAAAAAAAGATGCTTTTAAATCTATGTAATCTTTATAAATAATAAGTAGGCCCGATGCATTTTTATATAAAATATACAGACCCCTGTGCAACCGACGCAAGCAAGCACACCCTACAATTTCCCCAGAAATTGTATCCTCTCTAGTTATTATTTATTTTCGCCCCCCTAAGGATCAGTCAATATTTGGACTACATACACAACGGCGGTGTCAAAAGGTTCGTCTTGGTAGCGATTGCGTTGGTTGTATTTTTATTTACGTTTCGTTGCATGGTTTAAGTAGAAATTGCGTTTTTGTGGTGAAAAGTGAAGCTAACGGTGGCTAATTTGCTAGCCACAGTCACTGACGTTACTAACGTCACTACGTCACTAACGTCACGAAAACACGCGTGACTACCTGTAGCAGAACATTCGTTTCACATCTGTTAACTTGGGGGATAGCTAGGCTAACTATAGCTTTACTGCAAGGCAGCTGCAGGAACGCCACAAGCAAAGAGGCCAGGGTGATAACTATTTACTCATTTTACTTTGTGATGTGAAACACAATTATGAAATGTAATGTACAATATTAGCTGATATTATTAAGGAAGTAGGCCCACATCTACTTTTGGAAACGGTAGTCTACTATTTCACTGAAGCATTAGCATCATGACATTAGCCTCTGTTGCCCGGGCAACACATACTACAGTGGTCTATGATGCATCTGTTTTCAATCTTTAAAATAAACATTCCTCACAAATACATTTTCGTTGTAGGATTTATTATGACATTACATTACAAGTAAACGATTTGTGGGTGAAATTATCATTACCTGTGGTTTCAAACCAGTGTTGCTCACTGCAATGCTGTAGCCTACGCGAGACACTACAAAAACATCTACACAGCTGTAGGAAGTCAAACGGCGACAGAACATGTTCGGCACTCCCCTTACTTAATCAAAAGTCTATCTAACTACTAACCTGAACTTCATTGCCACAGCCTAAACGTTGCCAATCTGTTCATGAAAATAATTAATTTCAGCCTAAACCGTACAACGGAACGTTAAATCCAATTCAACCAACGCAATCGCTACCAAGAATAACACAGCAGTAGTCTACTGTACCGTAGTAGTATAATTTACCGGGGCAGCTTCTCCACACAGGGCTATATCGCATTTTGCGTTGTTACTGACAATGATCGCTACCAGTGAGCTTTTTATGAATGAGCGATTTTCCACTAAATAAATGTCAAGCTTATTTACGTTTTGGGGGGCATATTTTCAGTTAGCAGATGGGACTGTCTGAATCGCGATTCCATCTTCTACTGCCGGGTAACGTCGTAGAATAATCTTCAAAGGGGGTTCTTTATTCATGAATTAATGCAATGAGTAGGCTACATGCCTGAAAATATCACGAGAAGGGAAAAACTTAAAATGACGTTTAAGTCATGGAGATTAGGTCCATTTTTACACCGGTCTGCCAAATTTATTCGTTTTGATTCAACGATGAGGCTGCCTCTTGCAGGGGAAATGAGAAGACATCTATTTCATTCTACACTTCACTCGTATTTTCAGTTGTAAATGAGCAGCAAACATTTTTTCCTTTAAATCTATTTAATCTTTATAAATAATAAGTATGCATTTTCATATAAAATATACAGAAATCAGTTGTAAAAATTTCATTCAAAAACGGACCCCTGTGCAACCGACGCAAGCAAGCACACCCTACAATTTCCCCAGAAATTGTACCCTCTCTAGTTGTAATTGTTATACACTAGGTTGTGTAGTGTGGTATATATATTGTACTGTAGGGTCACCATTAGATTTGAGAAGACATGAGACATTTTTATTTCTGTTAATGTAGTAATAATAATAATAACACTTTATTTATATAGCACATTTCATACAAGAATTTCAGTTCAAGGTGCTTTACATAAAATCAATAAAAACAATAATACAAGTAATAAAAGTAATAAAACCCTTCTGAGATCAAATAAGTAAAATGCTTTGGTTAGAATATAGGTTTTAAGCTGTCTTTTGAAAATGTCTAGTGTGTTTGCTTCCCTAATATTTATGTGTAAAGTGTTCTATAGTTTTGAGGCGTAGTTGACAAAGGCCGCATCACCAATCTTCTTATGACTGCTGCTGGTGACCTCTAACAGGCCTGCATCTGATGATCGCAGTGTTCTAGCTGGTGTGTAGTTAGTAAGAGAGTTAGCAATGTAGCTAGGTCCTTGTCCATTTAGAGCTTTGTATGTGAGTAGAAGGACCTTCTGTCAATTCTGAAGGTAACAGGAACCCAGTGTAAAGTAGCTAGGACAGGACTAATGTGTTCTCTCCTTTTAGTTTTGGTTAATAATCTAGCTGCAGAGCTTTGAATGAGCTGTAGTCTTTCAGTGGTCTTCTTGGGAAGACCAGCAAAAAGTGCGTAATAACATTGTAAAAACATATAGCACAAAATAAAGACATTTCTTGTTTTGACTTCTCCCATACAGTATAATGTATGTCTCAACATATTTAGATTGGCCTTTCTCTCTAACACAGGTCAACCCCCTGTTTGGGACCATATACAATGGTATTTACCTGCTGGCCAAAGCCATCCACAATGCCAGGAGAGCTGGCCAGTGGCTCTCAGGAACCAACCTAGCCTACTTCACCCGAAACATGACCTACAACGGCTTCAACCAGAAGATCATCATAGATACTGAGGGTGAAGGCCAGACCAACTACGTCATCCTGGACTCAAATGGGTGGGGCGGTAGGCTGTATCGCGCCTACCTGGTCGACCTAAGCACAGATATGGTCCGGTTCGCGGGCAAGTCCATTCACTTCCCAGGGGGTTCCCCTCCTGCCTCCGACTCCAGCTGTTGGTTCACCCCAGATGCCATCTGCAGTGGAGGTAGAAGACTTGAGGGGTTTTCAGTTCAGACTTCCTTAAATATGTCAACTGTAATTATTCGGGTTGTGTTATTATTAATGGGTATCTATCAGCTTATTTTAGCAGCTCATTTTTACAGCTCAGTGATGTGGTTGTCAAAATCCACTTTGATATAGTATACTCTCTCCAGTTTTCTGTTGTCTCTACTGTCATTCACCCAAACCATATTTGGTAAATGTCTTTCCCAACTCACAGGAGTGGATGTCACCTACGTCATAGTGGTGTTTGCAGTCATAGCTTTTCTGGCTGTTGGAGCACTTGGAGTGAGTCTGATCGTAAGGTAAATACTTTACAGTTACATGTCTATGTTGTGGTCTAAGAGATCTGGTTGGTTGGTCTCTTTGTGGTCTGGTCTGACATGCATTCCAAATGGCAGGAGGAGGATTGAGCAGATCCAGTTGGTCAAAGGACCCAATAGGATCCTTCTGACATTGGAGGATCTCACATTCATAAATCCCCAACTTAGCAAGAGGGTAGGTGTCCTAAATGTATAACCTGACCCATTGAAAATAAGATTTCCATGAAATGTTCATGACTGCATTACTAAATAATTTTTGTGATGCCTCTCAGAAAATAACCTTAGAAGATCTTAGCGAATCGAAGAGTGCTATGGACGAAAAGAGCACAAGGTCTATAGACCCCTCCCACTCCGTTAACAGCTTGCAAACAGAAACTCACGAGTCCACCAATGTGGCCATCTACGAAGTAGGCAAAACACTGCAGAGGAACATACAACACATTCTTATCCAATACATATCTTTATCTAATTACTGAATAATACTTAAGATTCAGTGTTGAATTGTATAAATAAAATATCTTTACTTCACATAGGGAGACTGGGTGTGGCTGAAGAAGTTTGAACAGGGTCATTTCAAAGAGGTCAAGCAAAGCACCACAAAGATCTTCACAAAGGTACAGAGAATAGCCACTATCACTCTGGGAGTAGCTACTAAAGGTTTGCTAGTTTGTGTTTTACCATGGAATATTTTAGGATCTGGTCCAACCATAGTGGGGTTCAGATGGATTTTCTTCAATAATGAAAACACATACATACCAAGAATATAGTCATACTGTACCAGGGATATTTCTTAAAGCCGGTTCTTTTTTTGTTTGTTTGATTTGAACAGATGAAGGACCTGCGGAATGAAAACGTAAACCTTTTCCTGGGCTTCTTCTCCGATGGTGATATTTTTGCCGTGGTGACGGAGCACTGTTCCCGAGGCAGTCTGCAGGACCTGCTGAAGAACGATGATGTCAAGCTCGACTGGATGTTCAAGTCCTCTCTGTTGCTGGACCTGATCAAGGTAGGCTGGGGGGTCAGGTCAGGATCAGGTTGAATGGAAATCAGTTTTGGTGCATGTCATGTTTTACACTGTTTACTCAATAAATCAATTGTTTGATTTGGTTGATCTCTTAGGGTATGAAGTACCTTCATCACAGAGAATTCCCTCATGGTCGACTGAAGTCTCGTAACTGCGTAGTAGATGGGCGTTTTGTCCTGAAGATCACGGACTATGGCTTCAACGAGCTGCTAGAATCCCAGAAAGCCCCCAAAACTGTATCCCCACCTGAAGGTAATGTCTTTGGCAAAGCATACTACCAAGTCACATTTATTGAGCTTTTACATATGCTCAGTGATTTCAGTATGTGTGCCAAAACAAATATATACCCTTTCAATCTTAAGAATGGCTCAAAAGTATTCTAGTTCAATGTGTTGGGTCCTAACTTATAATGTGATCCTTTAATAACAATAATGTTTTTTGCCTCCAAGAGATGTTTTGGACAGCTCCAGAGTTCCTCCGGGACCCAGAGAACGCTAGAAAGGGGACTTATAAAGGAGACGTCTACAGCTTCGCCATCATACTCCAGGAAGTAGTGGTGAGAGGATCCCCGTACTGCATGCTGGGATTGACTCCTGAGGGTATGTATTGACAACTGTGTATGAGTCAAACCAAACCAATAACATTTTAGATAGAAAGAAAAAAACAGTTTCTTCAAATGCTTTACCTCCATTTGATCAAAAGAATGCAACTACTAAATTTGTTTCCATGGCTAAAGATAATGTATTTTTGGGGGGGGTGGAATAGGGGGAAAACGCATGAATGCCGTTCCTCAAAACACAACTTGTTGAAAAATACAGCCGTGCTTTTGAAGTGCCCTCAGAATTTTGTCCCAGTGAACCTTTCTCCTTCTTTGTTGTCCCCTCCCTCCATCAGAGATCATTAGGAAGGTGAAAAAGCCCCCTCCCATGTGCAGGCCCACAGTGGCCCCCGACCAGGCCCCGCTGGAGTGCATCCAGCTGATGAAACAGTGCTGGGGGGAGCAGCCTGACCGCAGACCAGCCTTCGACGAGATCTTTGACCAGGTCAGCCACTGCATCTGCGTACAAGCAAATACATTGGATATATATTGCATACTGTATATGAAATTATCCAACTTTAAATATGTTGTATGCAATTCCAATTTATGCCAAAATGTTCCAGTGCTATTTTGTGCATTTAGAATAATCTGACTGAATGAAAAACGTTCTCAGTAAGTGTATAGGCTATGCTCAGCCTCCTTGATGCTCGGGTTATCTGTGAGGAAAAATATTTTTTTTGCCATGGGCTGTAGTCAGTGGAAACGATGGAACTTCTCATTTCTTTCTCAGAACTCCTTCCATCTAGTTGGAAACACGTAGGAATTCAAGTTCTGTCTTGACCCAACCACTGACTGACGTGTTCAGTATGAGAGCTGTGCTCTAGCACTGTGTTTGTTGTGGCTCCACAGTTCAAACTGATCAACAAGGGGAAGAAGACCAACATCATTGACTCTATGCTGCGCATGCTGGAGCAGTACTCCTCTAACCTGGAGGATCTGATCAGGGAGAGGACCGAGGAGCTTGAGGTGGAGAAGCAGAGGACTGAGAAGCTGCTGTCTGAGATGCTCCCTCCGTGAGTCACGTCTCAAATGCCCACACACACACCAACACACACCTACACATATACGCACGCACACACACCTACACACACACACACAAGCACTCACTCTCAAACACATGCACAAACACATACCCCGTGTGTGATATCACGGTCCTCAACGTGACGTCCGTGTGGCAGCTCTGTGGCAGAGGCGTTGAAGACAGGAGCCACGGTGGAGCCCGAGTACTTCGACCAGGTCACCATTTACTTCAGCGACATTGTGGGCTTCACCACCATCTCATCCCTCAGCGACCCCATCGAGGTGGTGGACCTGCTCAATGACCTCTACACGCTGTTCGACGCTGTGCTTAGCAACCATGATGTCTACAAGGTCAGTTAACGACTGGTTAGCTAGCTGAAGGTTAGCTCACCAGGGACGCTACACCTGCAGCTACAACGCAACGCGCCAGTCAGAGGTACTTTTTTCCACAGTTTGAAAGTGACCAGTTGAATGTTAGCTTGAAACAAGATACTGGCCATCGAGACGACACGAGAGATAATTTAATCAGTTACTGATCAATATTCTCTGGGCAATCAGTCTTCACAGACTAGCGTAGATGTCAGAATAGCACCTATGGCGCTGCAGTCAGTCGATCAACTGTATTGTTACATCTAGTTGTGCAGGAACACAGCAGTAGCAGGTGTACTGCAGAGGGATCTAATGTTGCCGTCTGACAGGTGGAGACCATTGGAGATGCCTACATGGTGGCATCAGGTCTGCCAAAGAGGAACGGCAACAAGCACGCAGCGGAGATAGCCAACATGTCCCTGAACATCCTCAGCTCTGTGGGCACCTTTCAGATGCGACACATGCCCAATGTACCCGTCAGGATACGCATAGGGATACACTCAGGTGAGGTTGGCATCGTGTTGGCATGAGAGTCATGTCGATAACTTCTGGAAGGCCTGGAAGTTGTTCATGGGCAGTGTTGAAAGTTACAGTAAGTTGGATGGTTACAGTGTTGTTGTGGCTTGTGTGTGTGTATACTGTGTGTCTGTGTGTGTGTGTTTGTCCATGCATGCATCCATTTGTGTGTGTGTGTGCAGGGTCGTGCGTTGCCGGGGTGGTTGGTCTCACCATGCCTCGCTATTGCCTTTTTGGAGACACAGTCAACACCGCCTCTCGAATGGAATCCACTGGGCTGCGTGAGTCTTCTATTTCTGCTGTTTTGTGCGGCACCATGCTGTATTATTTTGTGTTCTACTGCACTATGCTGTAGCTGTGAGAGTTATTTTCCTCCCCCTCAGCTTATAGAATCCATGTGAACATGACCACTGTGAAGATCCTTCACTCCCTGAATGAGGGATACAAGATAGATGTCAGGGGCAAGACAGAACTGAAGGTAAGGACCTCAGATTTTCCTCTTATTTATGATACTTCATAGATGTATTTACTTCAGTCATTTGAGAGATGGAAATTGTAAAAGAGTAATTCACATGAAATTCACAACCGGATATATGAACCTTTTTTTTTCAGGGTAAAGGCATAGAGGAGACGTACTGGCTAGTTGGGAAATCAAACTTCACGAAGCCTTTGCCAAAGCCTCCAGAAATCAAACCAGGGTATGTGACTTATTCTCAAGATTGTTAGGGTCTAACGTGATTAACCTTCATTCCCTTTCGGAATTGTTGCTCAATTTTGTGAACTGGTAAAGTGTTTTGACCATTTCTTTCCTGCTGGAGAGAAAACTGTGTTGAAACGAAAGCATGGGAGAATCACTATCCAGTGAGCGATGCTTGCTTGACAGTAGTGTCCTGTGTATGTCTGCTATAGGGAAGACAATCATGGACTGAACCCAGACGACATAGCCGAGTACAAGAGAAAGAAAGCAGAGAAAAAAAGCATGGTGCTCTCATGATTAAGGAGGTAGCCACCCGTGTGACATATGTGGTGTTGTGATGGAAAGCTTGTCACCATGTGGTTGTTTCTTTGGCTTGATGTTGGTTTGTGGCTTTGTGTACGTGAATCTGAGGGAACTTCGGAGTCTTCTCTATCCTTGTCCTGCACCCCTTGCCTGCCACAGTCTCTTCTATCCATAAACTGGGTCCTCTATAAACGTTTGAAAAAAATATATACATTTCCTTTCTTGGTTGCTGTTTGTTTTGCTTTGTCTTCTCAACCCTCTTTGGTATTCTTGTTTGACATATACTTTGTTTTCTTCGAATTTTCTGTTTGTTGTTGTCTTCTTCTTCTCACTGTAACGTGGCGTTTAATATTGATACTTCTCTTTTTTTAAGGGACAACTGGCAAGCGATGGTGACAGAAGAGATCAAGTCCATATTTCGAAAGGCCAACAGGGAAGTGGACAAGCCTAAAATCTGAGTGGAAGAACAACAGAGTCTGAGAGTGAAAGATAGATAGAGAAGAGAGGGAGTCAAATTCAAAAGAAGAAGAGGACACATCCTTAGGCAGAAGGAGGGATGAGGGCCGACTGACAGGAAGGAAGAACAGAGGGCATGGGCCAGGCTGCTCACCTCAGCTTACATGGGACTCCTTTAATAGGATTGCCTGTTCTCTGGCTAATCTGCTTGTGTCCAGCGTAGCAGAAAGGGAGAGTACTAATGAAATGAAAGTTGCTGTATTACTGGTGCGCAACGGGGGAACGTGTATATCTCCTTAAAAGTGAATGCTCTTACTCCTCTCTGCCATCATTGGCCACTAAGTGGCCTCGCAACGGGACCCCCCCCCCCCCCCCCCTGTTCAATTGGACGATCGACTATTCACCTCCTGTACCATAGCTTTAATGCCAAACAGTCCCTGTTTGGAACTGTTTTAAATGTTATCAGTCTTTTAGAATTTGTCAAGAGGACTGTGGGGTCTGCACACATGCAAGGCTTCGGATAGAATGTCAGAATGCTAGTCATGGCTAGATGTGGTTAAAATATATAAGGGTAAATAGATTTATGTAAGGGTAGCACTTCAAAATTTAGTATGACTTTGTCTGAATAACAAAATTGTTTAATAATACTCCTGAAAACACAAGGGTAAAGACGCAGTTTGTTTCCTCTGAACGGTGCGTTCCTACATGTATTGTTATTGTGTTAAAATGGCATGTATCATGATAGTTTGTTTAAATGTTTCTGTAAGCTGTGTGAATGCATTCTAAACCTTCATTTAAAAAAATGTATGACACATCATTCATTGACGCCAGGATCATGTTACTGTAAATATTGCGGATATAGTGAAGGACCTGTCAATGCCTACTTTGACTAATGGCAATGGCAGGTACACAGGAAGGGCAGCGTGTGACCCAGCATTGTTGCCCCTCCTTGTTGCTGCCTTCATTGACAAGAGCTCCACCTCTTGTCAGATTTGAGACATTGCTTGTGCAAGAGAACTGAATGTACTTCATCTGTCTTTGAAAGACTAGGCCTACCTTAATAATATGCTAGGATAGAGAATATAATCAGAGCAAGAAATAGATTTAAGAGCAAAACAATTCAAGCAATAATACTGCTCGGTACATATTTGTGGATAATTGGAGAAATAACTCTCATGTAAATTCAAGCACATTATTTGATGTTTGTATATATTTCATACAGATCTAGATAGACTGTAAGGACTTTACTGTACATACTGTAAAACATTGTCCAGATTCATTATATGTTGTTATTTGTCTTGGATGTTTATAAAAGACAAATGTAAATATGGCATATTTAATTAAATAAATCATGGATTTGTAATACTGTCCTTGTCCTTTGTGTACAACACAAATTACTGCAACTAAAAATAAGTAATTGTTTTGCTTGAATACCTGGAATACTAAAATACATTCCCATTTGATTACCCTACTCTGCCAGTGGAAGGCGCCAACCATCCCTTGTCTGTTCCCTCTATTTTTCCAGACTGTGTCAAAAGGTGTTGTGCTTCAACGTGTGTCTTTTGGAGTCAGTTAAGAATGATCCCTCAGCCCTTCCTCACCATGTGAAACCTGTGCTCCAGATTCCAACATCACAGTTAGTACACTATTTAAGTAGGATATCCAAGCATGAGTGAAAGTTTCTTAGGCATCCAAGCACTGGGTTGAACCAACTGCAAAGTTACACTTAGGGGATGTGACATGATCGGAGGGAGACAAAAGCCCTCGGTCAAATCGTCACATTCCAGTCCAGACGTGAAATACTTCCCCTCAAGTCGAATGGAAAGATTGTTGTCATGGGGCTCATTGATCTCCCCATGGTGTAGAATAAGCCTGAGAAAAAAGTAATCCTTGTACATCTAGGACACGGTTTTAATCCTGGTCTGTACAATGAATGATATCTTCGGTAAACTACAATACATCTGACAGCCAAATTACAAAGTTGTTTCTTTTTATTGAAAAAAGGGAAACATAATTTTGCTGAACAGATTTGCGGCAAATACAGGTACAAAAATAGGTAAACAGGTTTCACATAATTTTTGGCAAATTGAGCTACACAACTTTGTCAAACTTACAAACTTTCTTTAACATGCTTGACTGAACCAGAGAAACATTTCAGTGCACTTGAGATGCAAAAAAGTGGAAGCCTGAAAAAGAACACCAGAAATGTGCAGAAATGTTATTTTCTTCAAACATTTAAAGATTATGTATGCACACATGCAGTAGCCCAAAAACAAATCTAACAAACAAAAATAAAATGCATAACTGTTGAGACCATTCTTAGTATAAGCATGCTGTTTGTTTTGCCATACATACTGCAGATTCAGTGGTAATTTTCTTGAAAATGGGGTATTTGTTAGATCAAAAAAGCATTTCATTTAAACTTAAATACACCTTTTCCCTAACAGTAGACCATGATATTCAATTCCAAAATTACCTGTTGGAATGTTACTGTGCTACTGAGGTAATAGTCATTGTTACACTAACAATGGCCGCGTTTCCCAGATTCGTTATGAAGCTCTTAACGCTAACAGCTTCTTAACGAATCTGGGAAACGCGGCCAATGACAAAACACAAACTAGCCACTGCAAACAATTCCATTAATTAAAGCTCGTCCCGCATTTTGTCGCCTTTGGGCCGCACCAGTCTGCCAATGTAGAGAATGGAGTTAGTCTTGTTGTCCTTCACCAGGAAGATGAATGGGTGGTCGGCGTAAAACAGCTTAGGGTTCCTCAGCTTTTCAGAGGCAAAGATGTTGGTGTCAAAGGGGTTTCCCTCAATGTCCAGCTCAAGGGCAGACGCATGGAACACATTGGAGAGATAGAGGTCTTTCTTTCCAGAAATGTTGGACAAATCGGCTTTGGCCTTGTCCACAGCTTCCGTCAGACCAAGCTCACCAAGGTGTTTCTAGAAAGTAGAAGAATCTTTTCAAATGCATTGTAATGCCTACTGGTGACCGGGCTTAGAGAAAAGCTATTAGCACGGCACTACTGAAAGTCTTAGTGCCATTCCGTCTATCAGTGACAATGTTCAGTGTCATGTAAAAACCTACAGCTTTGATATGACTGGTATTTTACCTGGAGGTTGTGGCTGACTTCCACACTGACTTTGGGCAGGGAGACGGCCACAGCCCTCTCCTCCATCTTGCTCATCCAGGTCTCCACCTGCTGCTTGGTCAGTAGCTTCTCCAGCTTCTCCAGGGGCGCCAAATGGTAGGGCATGATGAACACCATGCTCGACTGCTTCTGGCCCAGGGGCATGTTCAGTATATACAGCTTGTTCACAGTGTCGTCATAGAATTTATACAAACCTGTAAAGAGCAAAAATGATCACCCGACGATTGTATAAGCTTGCATTTGGTTAGGTTTGATGAATTAGTGAAAATAGCTTTTCTGAAAGGCTGGGCAAAACGTACCTGTGCGGTGCATCATGGGAATGGAGACAGTGAAGGAGCGAGTCACCAGGAAGCCACGGTTGTCCACCATCTTGTGATAGAACTTCTCCTCCCAGTGAGCTGTAGATACAGAACAGTAGTGTGTTCACTTCCTGATCATACCAGACCTTCCATATCATTTCATACCTAGTAACTAATCACTTCTACTCTCAACACAAAACATGACAAGCTGTTGACAAATAAGGTCTCGCGAATACTGAACTCTACATACGCTTAAAGAACATAGCATTAACGATCGTGGCTCCATCTGCGTTCTCCACTTCCTGGGTGATCTCCGGTAGCTTGCCGTTCGTCGACTTTGCTGCCCACTCGTTGATGGAGTTCACCGCACTCCTCTTGTCCCGGAGGTTGATCTTTGAGTGGTCATAGTTGTAGTGCTTCTTGCTGTTCTTCACAAAGTCTTCAGCAAAGGACACCGAGCTGGGGCCGTAGAGGCGGTTGTTGATCTTCCAGGTTGTGTTGCGCACCTTGGCGTCGCTAACCTCGGTCAGCAGCTCCGACAGGCCCGAGTGAAGACTCTCATCGTTGATAGAGTCTGCGCTTAGGACAGTCTTGACCTGGGACGCGGTAGAGGCCTTGCCTCCGAGAGCCACCATGCCCAAGGAGGACGCCACCACCACTGGTGAGATGAGGATGTTCTCCACGTGTTTCTCCTTGGCCATGTTGTGGTAGAGGCTGAAGGCCAGGTCAGCGCTGTTGTCAGCCAGCTTGGTAGCATGGCTGCTCAGCTTCTTGTCTTCGCCAGTGGCCGCCAGGGCCAGCACGCTCAGAGCTATGAGATTCCTTACCCACATTCTTTCTGTCTCCAAGAGAAGCTATCAAAGCCTGAAAGAAGACAGGGTCATAAGAGTTTGACGTTAATGACGGTGGCTACTATGTATGCATTGGTATCACAACTTGGATGTGTTTGTTGACCAACGAGGAAAGCCACAACGATGTTTTAACTGCTAAATAGGTATGCATTTGATCTACATTGTCACTTTGAGGTCTGTCAGTTGATGATTGAACTGTTGCAGAAAAGTAAGGCAGGGTTGGTGGAGTAGTGGCAGCCATATTTGCTGCCACGTCGGCAGCAGCTGAAGTTCTCTTGTGCTGCTGACAGCCTCTCCACTCTGTGCTGACGGGGGCCAGTAATTTGATACCTCCCTCTGTTGCTGTCCACATGAAGTAGAAACATCTAGAACGATGTATTTGAGTATTTTCTCTAAACTTTGTGATTTTGAATTCCATCTGCCTGCCTTTGATAGCTAGATAGACTTCTGTGTTTACTAAAAATATAAATAATTATACTGAATTGAGGCACTATATTGAGGCATTCCGTTTTGTATTTTTTTTTATGTAATGCCATGCATACGCAACCATACTTGGAGCTAGCTAAGGCTAGTGAAGGATATTAAGCAACAGGCAGAATGAGCATCATCCTGCCAACGTGGACAAACTAGGCACACAAATATAGCGTCAGAATAAGCCTATCAACTAGAAGTTCAATTGGACCCCAGCTTGTTGTTACATGTTTGTAAGACTGCTTCTCTATCCCCTAAAAATGAACATCCACAAGATATTAGCTGAACACTGGCAGCTCTGCTCAGTCTTGTGGTATTTATAACTTTGCATCATTTTATATACATCGTATACCTTCAATTGTTTTCATACTGATGTCTGCGATTTTCATTCTGAAAGACAAGAGGTGCATAACGTAATCTCCATAGAGCAGGTAGTAAAACATAAAATCACTCATATGGAGAAACTATGCATTGGTTTTAGTTCTTAAAGTTAAATTAGCTTTATCTGCCCTTGCTGCAAGGACCATTGGAAAAGTTTCACATAAAATAATTTTTTGTTGAGTTTCACAGTTCATCAGCATCATGCAACTGTTGGTTAGAGGCCTTCACTGGTGGATTAGAGGCCTTCACTGGGGGAAAAAAAGGTTATCCAATAAGCTTTGCCACAGTGGACCAGAATTAACTTCCAGATAATAAAAGTAATTTGAGCTCCACCACCCATTCCCAAAGTTTTCAATGGAATGTGATTCAGTCAAAAGTCGATTGTGTTGGAATTAAGCCCAGCTATTTACAACAATTTTGTCCTTGATCAAATACTTTTCAAAACAACGGAATTCATGTTCTTTTTGGTTCTCTCGTGAATTTACTGTAACCATCAGTACAATAACGTAGTGACATGCATCAGCAGGCATCAATGTTATTATGAAAGACAGCTGTGATTGCACAACGTAAGTAACTCAGAAAACAGAGTACACTTCAAATCTCTGTTGTGTATTTATAATAACCGGTATGCACAATGTCAACAATGTATTACAAAAGTACTGCAGAATCTTTTTTGAAGTCATGATGCCTTGCAAAATGTTAAACAGCATGCACAATCAAAACCTATTCTGAGCCCTATTGCAAATGCAGTGTGCCACTAATGAATATACCTTTATTTGTGGAGAAAAAAACATGCTTTTTTCCCTCTCAATGTCCTTTACAAAACAAAGAATCATTATGCTTATATCCTTACCTTGCACAGATCAACTGGATTTCTCCACTTACGTTTGTTGTCTTGAGCACTAGTATAGCAGACTGCAACGCCCCTATATACCCTGGAAAAGAAACTTCTGGAATATGGGCCTGGACTATTTAAATGAGTTCCTTGTTTTTCTCTCAGGAAGTTAGACCTACCCTCACAGAAAAGGCAGCTGGAAATGGGGCAGACATCCCACTGCTGCTAGGTCCTAGTGCTCCTCTATGGTCTGACTCAACCTTATTCAAAACTTTCATCATATCCCATTTCACATGCTTAAGGATTTGTATCCAATTGTCATATTTATTGATTTTAATGTTTTCAATTTTATGATATGTTTAGAAAAGACCACTCTAGCTTGCTATTATATTTGATTTGAGCTAAATGTTTGCTAACTGTACACGTCTGGAAAATGCTACATTAGATTTAGGAATGATAATAGGTTATTGGCAGTCACAAAAGGGGAAGTGGAGGTTATGGAGTTTTTGAACTGTAGTTGAAGACTTGGTTCATGTTGCTGCTAGAACTCTTCATCCCCTCTTCCCCCTCCCCACACCCATACTGCCACGTCCTCTCTTGTCGGAGCAGCTGATTGTAGGGTAGATCAGGATGGGGGAGGAGGGGAGGTTAGCTACAGGGCCGAGCCTGGTGGTTCAGACTAGTTGTCAGTCCAACTCTGTTGTGAAAAGACCCTCCCAGGTTCCCACAACGCAACAGTGGCAGGGTTTGCATCATTTCATCTAATGCACTGTTGAAGGGGTCGAAACATAATACTTTGACACAAACGTTGAATTTTTTTCTTTTGGCACAATGCCGATTGTAAAGAGAAGCGTATGCAACCTCTTTTTACAGTAGCAATGGCTTTTTTTTTATTGTGCTCTCACAGTAGCCTTTGAAGTCAATTAAGTATATGTCCATTACTTAACTCTGAGACACAAACTCAATAAAATTGATTTTATAAATGATAATTTAGCATCTGAATCTAGTATCACATTGATCTATGAGCAGTGCTTGTGAGAGGGTCTGTATTTCCGAGCCTTTTTTCAGTTGTCGTCCCCCCTTTCTGCCGCCCTGTCGTAAACTGCTCTCACAAGACGAGACGGCCCTTTTGTTAATTACCAGCAGAGCTCCCCCGAGGCTTGAACAAACCTAGAGAGCAAACCAAGTGCCTAGAGATCCAACAAAAAAATCCCTGTCCACCTAATCCCACCTGCTCAACCCCTTCACCTCAGGCTCTGTTTGTCATTCAGCAGGAGCTCAACATGGACATTTCTCAGCACCTGTAAAGAATGGGCTCGGCATGGGTCAAATTGTCTCCAATGGGAATTATCAAACAGGTGGTTTGGTTTACGTCTTCTTTAAACAAATGTTGTTTGTGTGAAGTGTGAATAGCTTCTAGATGAAGACGAAGAAGAAATGTGAATGTCTTGGTTTTCATCTGGAAGGTTCTTTGATGGTACTAGAGCTCTTTCATTAGCCTACACAGGGTTAAACAGCAGCATGTTATAGCATAGTTTACTAATTAGTCTGATTTTATTTATTGATCTGAAGTTGTACATTTCCATTTTTAACAAGTGCTTTAATGCCTTTAAACTGGCACCTGGGCCAAAAGTATTACCTGAGCCAAAATAACTGTTAAACGTTCACATGGACTCTGTGTTGCATTAGTTTTTCCCTACTGTTTTGTCAAACACAGACATCTGGCAGTATTTCAGGGATGGAGTTTTAAGAAGAATCCTTTTGATACTGCCCAATGTTTGATGAATTCAGCTACAGCTTCTGTCTGCACAAAGAGCAACATAAGGGATCCATTGAGATGGATTGGGTTGCCATGCCCGTGATGCAAGACCTTAGTGAGGTTTCAACTCTCCTGATGTAACCTCAACAAACGCAACAAAAAGAATTGGGTGTAGAGTTACATTCTCAATCAAGAACATATAGCCAACAGCAGTTTGGTTTACAGTGTCAGATGGCTTGAAGCTGTCACATCAAACTTATTTTGACTTCCTTATTCTTTTATTAAGTTTTGCACCTCTTGTGCTCCACAGGATGTGCTGAGCTGGCAAGTCACATTCCTTTTAGACTGATGAGTGGAGGAATCCCACTTGAAATGGCATGCCCTCTGGTGTTCTATGCAGGTCATCTTCTCCTGGGACAACAAAGTTAGTGTCTTACATTGTACGTATTTTACTGTGGGAAAACATTTGCACTATTTTAATTGAGGTCAGAATCTAGCTACAGTAGCTCATTAAAATCATTTTAATGAGGTTTGGTTTTATTAATATAATCTTTGGAACTGATCTAATTTGGCTGCGCTAATCTTTACAGTAATTATAATATAATTAAGCACAGTTCTTAAAGTAGAACAGATGATTCATCTTTTTCATCCACTGGCACACATCTTCAAAAGAGGAATTCAAAAGACTAAACTTTCTGAATGATTCCTTGCTCTAACTACGTGACATTGTAGGCCTACAACCACTAGATGGTGAGATTATCTTACAAAAACACATGGGACGTGACACTGAAAGGTTCTTGAGCGTGGAGGGATAATCAACATTTATCAATATATGGATATACTGTATGATGCATAGTTTCTATGGTTTAACATGGTTGCTTATTCATCATCAGAATTACAGTTGGCTATATTGACTCCTTAGCTATTACTTGTGATATGATAAGATTTACGTTAAACTTATATGAGTACTTATAGGATACTGTTGCCCACATTTCCCAAGTATACTGTATACAACAACATGACTGTATCTCTTTGTTGTCTGGACAGTTAAACAACCCAGTTTAACCTGTGTCCTCATTACACTCTGACTCTTTTCATTCCACTGGCCCAGTTCAACTCCTGCCCCCCTCCTGACCCTGGAGTCCTCACAAGCTGTTACCCCCTCCTGTGTACCTATAGAGTTAGGTGGCTGAGTGGTGAGGGAATCGGGCTAGTAATCCAAAGGTTGCCAGTTCGATTCCCGGTCAAGCCAACTGACGTTGTGTCCTTGGGCAAGGCACTTCACCCTACTTGCCTCGGGGGAATGTCCCTGTACTTACTGTAAGTCGCTCTGGATAAGAGCGTCTGCTAAATGACTAAATGTAAATGTAAATGTAAAATGTATATGTGTGTGTGTGCTTGTGTGTGCGTGACTGTGAATGCTCGTGTATGCACACACACACACACATATAGTCCTATAATCACACATGTGTGTGATTATATGACATAAGAGTCAAGCTCAATTGCAACCCACCCCCAAGCCCCTACCACCAGTATCAGACCCCTGGTTTTGCCACCTCCCCAGCACCACCCCTCTCCCTCCCTGCTGGTTGGCCTTTTTGAGAGGGAGCTTCAGACTGAAGAAACCAGCTGGTGGGGATGACTAATGCCTGACTGAGGCGAGAGGGAGCAGGAGGTCTGCTTCAGTTCCATCAGACATGAAATGTCACAGGAAGTTCAATCTTCTGAACATGGTGACTCCACAGTTCCTTTCCCCTCCATGCTGAGTGCACGGGAGTCGAGTCTCTGTGTTTGAAATGCAAATAGATTCCGCTGGCATGCTTAATTTCATGGAGGAATTAATTGGGTTTCTATTATTCATATTCCATTACTTCTTCCGGTTGTTCATTCTCTGCCTAATTGTAAATTAAACCACATAAATGAACAGATGAATGCATCGACAGGCCTATCCTTTAGTGCTACGAACACCAAATCCAGTGCCAAGCATAGGATACACGGTGGATCCATTTAATGAATCAAATACAATTCAAGATTCAACCCACGTCAGATTGAATTTCTGACAGACTAAAATAGAAATCTCTGCAGTTTCCTTAGAGATAAAAGTAACTTGATATTGCTTTTTTCACCCAGTCTCCTCCCACCTTACATCCTGTCATTCTAACCACCATCAGACAGGTGACAACAATGAATCAGAATAAAATGCAACAATCTTCATCGAATTAACTGTGAATGTAAATTGCTTTCCACATCCAAGCATTATTAAGTAAAATATTGTATTTGATTCAGAACATTTTGGGTGCTTTGTCTAGGGCCTACTACTTGTAGAGTGCAATATTGCATGAGACAGTTTCTGGAACGAGAGTTGATTTAAAACTGCTGTGCACCAATGAGATTGTTTGTCACTTTTTAATGTCCCTTTTTCACTTTCATTGCTATCACAATGACCAATTAAAACTTCATATGCTTATTGATTACCACTATCATCAACAGTATATTTCACATAATACAGTAAGTGACTATGAACATATTTTACATAATTAATAAAGGAGCTCGGCAGCTGGTCAGAACAGGACATATAAGAGGATGGCTGTGGAAACCATGGCTACTGGATTCTGATTATAATGCTTTTCAAACAAGTGCCAGAGCTCAACACAGTAGGACTCATTAAGCCACAAAAATTCTGGTTTAATGATGAAAGGGGTTGAGAGGTTCCACCCCACTCATTCAAAAACAATTGGATCAATCAGGGTCAGTGTGTTTACGCAAAAACGTAGCCTATAGAGGTTACAAACAATTCGATAGCCAGGCTTTCTTGTGCAGTGTCTTGGGGGCCATAAGGTGTAAATAAGTCTTTGTGTGGAGTGTATGAAGGTAGCCTACAGGGTGCATTGATTTTCACATTGCATACCATTGTCTATTTCAGTCAAATATTTTGACAATGACAATTTTGAAAATGTCTATTGAGCCCCAAAGCTTACTTTTACCAGAATCAAGCAATAATTAAGGTATGGAACAAGTTTTGACCGTGGGTTCACGCTCTCCTCTATACCCTGGTACCTTAGTGCAGGTCTGCAGGAGAGCAGGCGATAAAAGAACGAACTCCGCCCACTAGTCCATTCCGTTGAATTACTTGCCCGGTGTTCACGGAGAAGGCATGCTCTTGCCACAGACAGGAATGAAACGGTGGTGGAATATTTACTGAGAATGTGTGGTAGACGGATACTAGCCCTAATGTGCAATACGCCCTCATCGTAGAACTTAAAATAATATTCGCTTTTTTCTACAAGTTTGCAGAGCAAATTTTATTTGGTCTTTAGTGTTTGTCAAACCTTTGTTGCCGACCCACCTAACTAGGCCACCTACTGACATCTGACCGTCCCCATGTGTCGCTTAACGGCTTTTTTACGGACTCTGACTCACACCCTGAAACAGTTTCGCTGCGAACGACTCAAATAGAAGGTAAGTTTTGTCAAATAGATTATCGTGCTGTACCAGTAGGCTACAGCTTAAATCTAGCTGGTTGTTGTTTGACTTTACACACGAATAGCATCAATCACAATAGCCAATATCGTTTCATGTTGGCAACAAAAAAAACAAGACATTTGTTCAACCAATATTGTAGGCTACGAGGAACTATTGCCTAATTAGGAATGCCATTAATATATATTTGTAACTTTACTCATTTAAAATGAATGTAGCCTATTGGACTAGGTCAAGTATTGTTTCTTTTGAAGAGCCGCTTCACCGGTTGTCTCTCGTGCATGGTCATTCATTAAATATTTAACTGAAGTAACGGGAACGCCCGACATTGAAGAAATGACTCAAGTAGGCTATTTCAATTACAAATGAACAAGTAGCCTAATACATACCTGTTTCGACTTCTAACTGGTTTTATTCTCACACCAGTTCAATGGGAATGGATAGTCTATGGGTGTTATCCTCAATAGTTTACGGATCACCACATTTGGCGTTCAAAATTAATGAATGTAGATTCAATATGACAGTCACTATGAAGTTAAAATAGATCACAACGTATATAGTTCAGTAAACTACACCCACAACAGTAATCCGTATACTTTTATCCTGTGTTTCTGTTTACCCACTCATTCACGCTCACCTTCACACACCTGGATAAGGATGGATGCTCCTTGACTATGAGTTGACTCATAGTTTGTTTGACCCCAGGTGATTGCCTTTATTTTCGTACATATTCTTCAGTCGATACTGACACACATATTTCATAATGTAATATTTGAATACATTGATTAAAACAAGATAATCTTTGCTACAATATATGATTAACTTGACATGACACTATGAGTACAATTAGTTCATGTGCGGGGTGTTTTGCTTAACATATTACATTAATAGTAACCGGCCCTTCTTGGCTAACATAATTGCTCTTTAGGCCAAACACAGTCAGAGGAATGTTTATCCCCACACAATGTGCCTGACAACAGCCAAGATCTGCTGTCTACATCTATCTAAAATAAGACATATCGCTACGGCAACCAAGTATTTCCCTCAATTCAGCTGAGATTGTTGGTATTATCCTGTGGGAGCGGAAGATGGTGAGAAACAACCTATTATTATGGTCTATCCCGGGTGACTAAAGGCAACCCACCCACTATCCACATTGCATCCTCCCTCAGGACACCCAGCCCCTATGATTCTTGTTCTGATGACTAATGTCAGTCACAGCATGCCAAGTCACGCCTCTTTGTCTATCACTAGACTAGAGAGCAAATAACATGATAGGGGCTCTGATCACTGTAGTTAATGTACTGCATGTAGATGTGTGTGTGTGTGGGGGGGGGGGGTGTCCAACAATATTAGATCAAAAAAGGAGTGACTGGAATGTAAGGTTTTTGTAATGGGCATGCTGTATTGAGTTATAAGGCCATATTGTTTGTTGGTTCGCTTTGGGGACATTCCTGTGTGAACTCTGTGTTGTTTCTGCGAGGGAAGGGAAGTGTGCCTGTCTCAACTTATTAGTTCTGTTAAGTTCTCCATTGTACTAATAACGTTTAGTTAAAATGTTTGGAACATCAGTGGCATTGGCATGTTACTTGGGCTCAGTAGTTGGAGGGGAACATCAGCTCTGTTCACAGCTCAGCACAGCAGGGGAGCTAGGCTGTTATGTCACAGTCCCTCCCCTTCCTGGACTAATAACAGCAGTTATTCAGAATCAGGGAGACTTGTTTTGGTTTCAGTCGGAGTAGTATAGTAGAAGTGTGTCAGTATTCTCACATGGTGATTCACACATCCATCAGCATTTTTAGATACTCTGTCAGTGTGAAATGCTTGTTCTTTTAAAATAAGAACATGTTTCTTTCATCTGTGAAGTCTGTTGGGTTCTATCTCTTTGTTTGAGGTTAAAGAGGGGAAAACTAAGAGACACTCAGGCCTAATCCCAATGTCCCCCCTTAAACCCTGAACCCTCACAGACTTACTTGACAGACTAAGTACAAGAGGCTGCAAGGGCAAAAAATGCTATGAATAGGAATGGGACAGCACTTTGCGGCATCATCGTAATGTTGTTGGATAAAATCTGATTAAAGCATATTTGGAATTGATCATCATAGGACAAACTACACACAGTTCTGGCAATATGAACAATCAGTGAGCTTTGTTTTTAAACTTGCATATTAAACTTTTATTTGTAACTATGTTTACGTCAGGGTTGGTTGCTCCTTCCATGCTTGTTTGTTTACCGTTCTTCTTCTTTCTTGTCTTATGAGGAAGGTTTTTCTCTCACTTACAGGCTTCCCCTGGTAACCCTCGTGTTTCACGTCACAACACTGAATTGTGGGCAATTCCCTCAGACAAATTCTGCAGAAATGCGGACTTACGAAAAGGGTGCATAAAGGGCTCAAAATGTCTTCGCAACAGCCTTCGCGTGTGTCTGACCTTGATTCAGCCCCAGCTTGGTACACACGCATGCCTGTGCACGCGCACACACACACATACACGCACATGCACACACACCGCAGTCACCTGCATTAAGAGGACATAACTCAGTGTGATGTCAACAGACACAGATGGCTACCTAGCATCCATTGCCCAAGAACACCGATGGCACCTGGACACAATCTCTTTCTCTCCTCAGATAAGTAAAGGACTTAAGGACAGCATATTGAGTTAAGGCCCCGTCTGCTTTTGTTAGTTCGCTTCAAAAGCAATGGCTTACCCTTCTGTCTGCATGCCACGGATGCTTTTGTCAGCTTTTTCCTTTTCAGGTCACAGTATCAGCCCCTGTGATCCAACCCCAGACATTTTACATTCCCCTAACCTACCGAGCAGGCAGACCAGGAAAAGATGGACAGTATAGTGGTTTTAAGACTTCTGGCACTGTTGAGCAGCATGAGACAATGAGAACATTGTGAAGTAGAGTAGGCTCATTTTTATGAGGGTGGAGTGTAGGAAATAATAGTGTGCAACATGAGATGGGTGAAAGTACTTTGTTCAGAGGACCGGGTTTGAGGGGAGGGGGCGTCTTTTTTCCCTTTCACCTGAGAAGCGTATTCATGAGTTTTTTTCAGTGGTTCTTTTCAAGGTTGGTTACATATTTGGGTCAGTGAGTCAGTTGTGTAGGGTTCTTGGTAGTTCTTACCTGCTGGAGTATGTTAAATTTGGGGTTGGGCGTCAGGATTTAGTGAAGGTGTGAATAGTTTTTGATTAATATTTAATATAATAAAGTTTTGTGTAACAAATCCCCCCGCCCCCCGGTCAGACACGGGCCAACCGACCCCCACAAATTGCTTTCTAATCTGTGGGAAACACTGTATCCTGAGATCGCCACAAAAGCACTGAAAACCCTGCTTCCATTTCCAACATCCTTTGTGAAGCGGGATTTTCTGCCGTGACAGAAATCAAACAAAATCACGGAATAAACTGGATAGGAATGCACTTCGGGTGTCACGACCGATCGAAAGCTAGCTATACAATATAACGATGGAAAACCAGGCTATGAAACGTAAGATGGTGCTGAAAAATTGAGACAAAAAGACATCACAGTCACTAGACAAAGTTTTACCAATTGAAAAACGGCTATGTTTATTTTACATTAAGCTCCAAAAACTATTTTTTCGCGCTCGCATTAGGTGTGGAAGTCGCTAACTAAGATAACATCAAAGCCAGAATGTGCATGCATTAGCAGGGCAGCTGTGGTGGCGTAGGCATATACGGGGGCCGGTTCTGGTGGGCCAGTTTGGATCAAAGTCCAGGGCCTATCTTTCCTCCCAGTCCGTCCCTGCCGGTCCGTGGTGCAAAAAAGGTTGGGGCCCGCTGATCTACAGGATACCCCTCTCTTGGTTAGTGCTAATTGTTTTAACCCTTGTGTTATCTTCGGGTCATTCTGACCCATCAGTCATTCTGACCCATCAGTCATTGTGACCCACCGTCGTATTGCGACAACTTTACCGCATACAAAAACAAAGTGAAGCATTTTCTTTTAACCGTTGGGCTGTCTCAGACCCCCCACATTGCGAAGGTTAAAAGAAAATTATTTTTATTTGTTTTTGTATTGGGTAAAATTGGGTAAACACAACGATGGTTCGTTATGAACCTTTGGGTCATGTGACCCGAAGGCAGCACGAGGGTTAATAATCTCAGTCCCACAACGACTAGCTCAACAGCGCAAATACAGGGAAAACAAAGCTGACTGATTTATTAGCTAACTGGTTTGGTAGCTATTTACTGGAGCTGGCAAACACATTCTGGGTTTTGGAGAACTGGATTATCTCCTACAGAAGAGCACATCCTAGCAGCAGGCATAATACAATTTTCCTCACCTGGAGAAGCCATCTGTCCTGCGCCTTGCTCCCAGATGAGGACCTGACTCCCGGGCCCGGGCCGGTAAATTAGTTTTACAGCTATGCTAACTGCTAGACTACCAATATGTGGGAATCGCAGGAACTAACCAGTCAAAGGGCGTACAAAAATACAGGGTGTTATCACAGTGTGGAAATATATCTAGCAACTTGTTACCACCCTGGCCTTTGCCTATGGCGTTTCTGGAACTGTCTTGCCGTTTTAGGTAGCTAGCCTAAGAAGTGAACAGCTTCTATACTGATGTTCTATCATAGGTAATCACGCACGGGTTTGTGATGTGACATTAGTTACTTAATGACATTTGTGACTGTAGCTAGCTAGTTAGCCACTGTCAGCTCCACAAAAATGTGCACAATGTCTTAACTGGGCAACAGAACCTTCCACCCGATGCAATCAAAGCTTTAGGGACCAAGACGAACATTTTGACACCAACATTGGGTATGCAGTGCAAACATTTACGGAGTTTTAAGGATGGGGAAAATAATCAATAAATAATCTTATATGAGAGAATATAGGTTGTGCCTCACCAATGGCAACACACCCATTGAGCCAAAATCTGTCTACCCCTTGTCAGTTTCATCCCCAAACTTCACGGTCCATTATTTTATAATAAGCCAGTATAGAAACAATTATATGGCAGAGTGGTGCGAGATGACTATTAAAATGTGTTTCTTGCTGTGCGCTGTAAGACTGTCACTAATATGTTATAAAAGCCAACCACAGGGAGCTTCATCTTCCCAGGAAATGTCCTACTGTATAACAAAACTGAAACAGCAGTCAATCTTCAAAAGTTATCATCCCCAGACAGAAGAAAAAAAAGAAAGGGTTTTCTTGCAAAGCACAGGCGTAATTTCCCACATGGCCTACACCTGCCGTCAGTTCAAAGACACCAGATACCAGGCAGACAGGAGCCAGTCTACAGGCCAGCCAGACTGTGTTTAAACAGAACTGCTTCTGGCCAAGCGCACCAGCCAAGCATGGATATTAGACTAAGCCTGACAGCTCAGGCATGATGCCGGCCTCAGACAAGCCGTCAGCCATCCTCTTCAAAGCAAGTTAAGCACAATAGACCATTACTCAAGCGTTCTTGGAAATGAACATAGTAGTAGCCATTACACTTTCTTGAATTCTCCAGGGGACACACTCTAAACTTCAAGAAAATACTTGGTGTTCAGTTTCACAGTGTGAAGTGTTATATACGGACAGTTGAAATTGTTGTGTGTGTGGGCGACTTGGCAACTGGTAATCCCAGTCCTGGCCTTCCCTGTCGCCACGTTGGCTAAATGGCCTCCCCTGCTGTCTTTGATGATCACCTCACCGAGGCCAGACATTCCACAGTGAGCCATAGCACCCACCCTCCTAGCTCCCTCACCCTGTCTCTGTGGAATCCTAAATCACAGGCTTTCCACACCGCAACGGTGTTGAGACGTCTGTGAATATACGTCGCACCCACACAACAACAGAGGGGACATCTCAGCGTGTCACCCAGACGTTGTGACTCACTGCAGCGGGTCATCCTTTGGCAAGCTGTTCAAAATGCTTTCGCTTGTTGGGTTTACTCTGGTTTGTTTGGAGACAGACCAGCGATAGCTAAACCCAGCAAGTGCTGGCTTTTGAATTGATTTAGAAAGCATATGCTATTATTCCGATACATTGCCTCTATGTCTTGTGTTTGGGATACTTCTACTTGTCAGTGTACAAAATGCCATTGATAATGCTATGTTGCAATGCATTGCATTGAAAATGATTGCTTGGAAATACAATTTGCGTGCCTTAGCAGTAAGGATGTTCATGATAGATTGCTTGGCTCCACCCCAGGGGAGGCCACAGCCTTCCCCGAAGCTACAAATGTACAGTATTCCTAAAATCTATTCCCAAGGCTTCTATTCCTGTATTTGTATCTGCTGACTTAGTCACTCTCCTCAGCTTGAATCAAGACCTCTCGACCTGTGAAAGGAGACCGAGGTGTATCTCCTCCTTGGAGATTCACCCGTTCCACGGTGAAAAATGAGATGGCTATCGCTTCCCGACACCTGACCCACTTCTATTCTCCTGGCACATCTAGTGTTCCATCACGGCTCCAATGAGTGGGTGACAGCCTCCTTCTTTAATCTCTTTGTTTCATTCATTTAAAATGAAATGAATGACTATAGCACCCCCCACCCCTCTCACGCTCTGTAAAATGAAAACCTGAAATGATCACTATTTAGATGTATCAGTATGCTTACCCATTTTGTCTGTGCAATGAACTGTTTGGCAGTTTATTGAATTTTTTTACAGGACATAATTCATGAGTATTGTAGTAATAGCCACCATGATGGGAAACTCTTGGTTTTGTTTTACTAAACATCTACTGGTAAAATGCGTACATGATCACTGTTAGTTTAGGTACTAAGAGTTTGTCTGTACACACTTATTCCTTGTGCAGTTATTACCTTTTGATGCTAAATAGAAAATAAATTGATTGCATTCACCTCAAATCCTGGCAATAACCTATACCAAAACACTTATAAACTACTGTTTATGTAACTTATTTAATAATAATTTATTGTAGTAATATTCTAACGGTTACATGGTCTGGCTTTGCTTGTGGTATCTATGGTTTTGTCAGTACAGGTGTGGGGGGATAATAGACACAGCCTCTGAGCAATGTCGTTCAATGTGGAATCCAGCTGGATTTAGTGGTGAGCAATGTTGGGTAACTGTGTCCAAAACAACTCGGTCTCTGCTATTATTAACCCCCACCCCTCTGTGAACTTTGCTTTCACATGCTTGCATTGAATGTAGTGTAGGTGTGTGTATCGTATGTGTGTTTTCAGTCCCCTTTTGCCTTCTTCCTTTTCAGAATGTAAATAGATTAACTTGTGGATAGTTTTATCATACTGTCGTTTCATAATCCACATTCTTAAGATATGTTTCCATCAGGGGAGTGTTTAAAAAAAAAATATATATATATAAAAAAAAATCTAGAAAGGTTATGCTGAAATGAATCTGCAGTCAGTGCAAAATTCTTCATTTGGTTCTTTCCGTTTATTTTTATGGACCCACAAAGTGAACTCCTCCCTCTGCTGAGCTTTGAAGAATGTTCTCTTGGCTCCTGAGTGTTTGTGTGGATAATATTTGTGGAGAAGCCTCGATGATTAGTAGCCCTCTCCTAGATCTTTGCTAGCTCTCTAGCTTTCCACTAGATGTTAAAAGGTCATAACGGAGAGTTGCTTTATTGCCCCTGGGGCTGCAAGCCTTGCTGAAATTTATCTGCTGTCGAGCCTGTTCCTCTCACTTCAGTCTGTCACCCACAAGGACATGCTACTGTATTTGGCTTGTCAGTTTTTGGCTCCAGTCTGGGTCCACCACATAGTTGGTAATATGTATTTATCACTTCCATTGCTATAACAGCAGAACTTAAGGGGTTTGTTGCAAAAGGGTTGAAACACTAGATTCATTTCTTTTAACCGTTTAGCCATTCTCTTTCTCTTTCCATCAAACTATATGTAAAGGGTTTGTTAGCCATCTAATGCTAGCTGTTTGCCATAAATGTATTTCCTGATTGCAATAAAATAAGACTCATCAAAGGCCAGGTGAAATGTGTGTTGGCATTTTTGGAGGCCCTGTGTAAGCATTTTAACAGCACCTCTCCTAACAAGGTCAGAAGGTTCGGCTGCCTGCATTTCTCAATAAGTTGCTGTTGGACACTGGGCACCTTTGCAGCATTTCACCTCTGTGATTTAGATTAAAGAATTCACAAAAGCAGGTGACCTTTAACAAGATAGCTTCAGGTCTTGATTCACGGATTCTGAATGATTCCCTTCATACATTTATTCAGAATGGCCCTTCTCGTCCAAAAGAATAGTAAGGTATTGAGGTATTTTAGGGGCAAACTATATATTGTGTTAAATACAGTGCTTGAAGTGGGGAAAAAAGGTGCCGGTACTCTCTTGCATTGGCAAATCATTATGAAATTTGAGATTTCTACAGTGAAAAACAAAACTTGAAAATATTGCTGGTACAACAACAATTTATTGTTATTTATTAACAACATAAATGCATAGCCGCGGGAACATATATTATCAGGGGGGTGCTGGGGGGTGGCTTAATGTTGCGGGGCGGCAGGGACGGACTGGGAGTAAAAATAGGTCCTGGACTTCAGATCCAGACTGGCCCACCAGAACCGGCCCTCGTATACGCCACCACAGCTGCCCTGCTAATGCATGCATAGTCTGTGTTTGTTGTGATTGCTAGTTCGGGAGTTCGATACTTAATGCTTGCGCGCATAAAAAAAAAAGCGCAACTTTTTTGGCCTTTAGTTGAGCGCAAAATAGTTTTGAGCTATGTGTAAAATAAACATTGCCGTTTTTTAATTGGTAAAACCTTGTCCGGCACCTTTTCTTGCCTACCGGTACGCAAGAAAAGGTGCCGGTATGCTTACCGGCCCACTTCGAGCACTGGTTAAATACATTGTAACACATTACATAGTAGATTGTGTCAACTCACTACTTGTGACTTACGCTATAGTGATTTATGTGTATTTTTTGTGTTTGTGGCCTCTGAGAGATGCCCCGTCCATACCAATACATAAACCATTAAACTTCAGGGCGCATGAGATTTTTTAATTGTTTTTTTGTGGCCCATTTTAAGAATAAAAAAAGAACTCTGGCTATGCCCCCTTTTCTGTGGCACAAATATTATGCCCCTCCTCTTTAATAATCAATTAGTGGCTGGCTAATGATTGGATGTGGGAGGTCCATCACCCACCGTTGTCCTAACAAGAGAAAATCAATGTCTTATATCGATCATTCAGTCATCTATTTCCCAAGGCTTCTCGCTGCGTAATAAATACTAGCTCCAGGTACCAGGGCACAAGCATCACTTTAAAGCCAACTAGAGATCAGTATCGCTTTCTCAGCAGCAGTTCCTTAACGCCCTGGTTGGATATCCCTTGCTACCAATCACTCAATGTATGAGCTCTGCTACAGCTCACAGCTGCATTAGCCCACCAAAGTAAACTAAAGTCTTGACCTTAGCGTTAATGTATGGAGAATTCACATCCAAAGACAAACGTTGCATTCAATATGGGGTCATCCAACCAACTTCGTTTCAGTAGCAGAGTCATCTCCAGTTTGCTATGGTGATGAGGTAAGGACGTGTCGACTCAACCAGAATCATCTCCAGTTTGCTATGGTGATGAGGTAAGGATGTGTCGACTCAACCAGAGGAATGGGCTCAGCTGTGTCTCTCACCATTGTTTAGCTGACTGAGTGACTTTCAGAGGGTGTTTTTGTGTTTAGGGAGAGGACAATAGCGGGTTATGTTTAGCAGCCCTGGACAGGGTATACAGGGAGCATACTGGGATGGCCCTTCTGCTGTCTGTCTGCGTGTAGAATCACACGCCACAGAATTTCAGCTGTCTGAGTTTTATGACTGGTGTCTAGTGGAAGCGGTGCGTTGGAGTTGTTATGGGGTGGGAGGGATTCTTCTACAGTACAAATGGTTTTCCTTGTTGGACTATCACAATTCCATTCAAGGGTACATGGCTTTGTAAAGATGCTCACATTGTTTATAAGCCTTCAGTTACTGATGTAATCCACAGCCCACTTGTGTAGAGAATGCTCCATTGAGTATCTTACAAGGCCGTAATCATAATACATATTGGGGGGAACACATCCCCCCCCAATATACAAATCTGGTCAAAATGTCCCCCACAATATATTGATATAAAAATATAAATGTGCTACGCTACGACAGGCAACCACGCACGCTGTCCGAAATTATTTAAAAAAAATTCCCCCCCCAATGTTGACTCCATGGCTACGGCCTTGGTATCTTAAACCTTGTACGGTAAGGAACATTATCTCCTCTACTAGCCAATCCACACTTCAAACCCTGCTGAAGTGGACCAATGTTTGGTTTGAGTGAGCAGACATCATCAGCCCCCCATGCTTACATGACGTACCTCAAATGTTCAAGATCCCATTTTCATTATCTGTGGACTTTCAGAGGTTCAGTGATGGACAATGAATTAACATTTGGGAAACCTAAAAAATCCCAGTAAGCAATACCTCCCCTCTGACATTAATAACAGTGCTGCTTGGCTAAGCCATTGCCTCTTATAGGTGATTGGTTGATGACAAAATAACAGGAGCTTAAATATAAATGCCTCCCATATCACTTAATACAGCACTGTAGTGTGTGCTTCACCAGGCAGTGCTTTGGGAGTGTGAAATATACACTCAATATTCCACCCACTGCCCATGAAGTTCTGTTAAACTCGCACTGTAAGGTTTAGGCACACACACACACACACACACACACACACACACACACACACACACACACACACACTCTTCTCAGCTGGGTTGGAAGTAGGAGTGGAGCAGCAGGCCGTCCAATATGTTATTTGGCTCATAAAAATGTGGTTCCTGGTGAGGAAGATTAAGCAAGAGGGATAAGGTGCTGCGTTAGCATGTTTGGTGAGGTGACGGTTAGTAGGGGCAGGTGGCGCACACACACACACATACACGTTCACTCTTGACTGGGGGAAAAAAAGCCATTTGAATCAAGCTGTTGATGAGTCATGGAAGAGGGTCAGATGACAGAAGAGGTGTCACAGCTGACATGACACAACCGTCCCCACAGCCCCGGTGATGCATCGTCAACACTGAGCTGGCTTTAACAATGATGATCTGATTACTAAGCTTGCTGGTCGTTCTAATGGGCTTTCATCAGGCTTATTTGTTAAGGCAGATCTTGCACAGTCAACTGTAGGGTTGAGTCCCTGAGTCAGGCCTCTATGGAGATGCATGGCTTTGGTGTTCATGGCACTTGCTGTATGAAAAATGGGGACCAGGGGGTGGCTTCTGATTTGGTTCCATTAAAAGACTAGCAAGGAGTGTTTACAGAAGTGAACTAACAATGTTTTACCCTCATAGTTTAGCAATCGGTGCTACACTTTTAAACAAAATCCCACTCAAAAAGGATTTCTGTCTCAGCACTTTACTGTAGGTTCAGCTCATTTCTGGAGTGTATATTTTCTTAGCTAATAGCCTTGGGAGAGGTCTCCTTAACCGTCCAGCCTCCACCCTGAACCCAGAGACCTGGGAGACCTCTGGTCAGGCAGACGGCCCGTGCTTTGTGGACTCAGCCTCCGCCTCCACGCACTGGTTCTGAGAAGCGCCCCCTTCTCTGAGAAACTGCTGAAGCATTTCCTACCCTGCAGACTGTTTTTCTCTCCGTCTCTTTGATTGGAGGAAATGAGGCAGCAGAATAGGAGTTGCCGACCATTTTGGGACCTTCCTACCCCAAGTCTGTCTCCCTTGATATTAAGACAGACTTCAGTGAATCGTGTGCTGCCCTGTGACAAATATTTTGGCATCCACAGGTTTTGTAGCACAAGAGCAAGGCTAGTTTTGGCAGCCGTGAATAACTAGTGGCTCTTGTTGGCCCACGCGTCTTATGGTGGCTAACTTCAGTTTTTCATGGTCATCGTTACATGATATTCAGGAAATCTGTGTGACTTCGGGTAGCTTTAAGCTGTAAGGGCATTTCGTTTCACAAGTTCATTTCTAAAACACATTAACCTGGATAAAAGTCTCTGGGCGGCTTCACAAATTCTGTCAACACTGTCTCAGTTACTCCCCATATTGTTCCTCACATATTAATGATCTGCAGTGTAACATTTGGGTTTGTGTGTTCAGTTCAGATGCAGTCTGCCAGGATTCTCTGGTAAATTTTGCCCATATTCAACCAGCACCTGAGGAGG
Source organism: Osmerus mordax (assembly GCF_038355195.1). Classification (NCBI taxonomy): domain Eukaryota; kingdom Metazoa; phylum Chordata; class Actinopteri; order Osmeriformes; family Osmeridae; genus Osmerus; species Osmerus mordax. Next base: position 3,427,705 of record NC_090060.1, on the reverse strand, counting down.
AGAAGGGCTTTAACACTGAGGCTGTGAGACACACAAGGTTTACACCTCCAAGGTGTTAAACCAGCGGTGTCAAAACTCATCCCTCGCTATGGTAATGTGGGAGATAAAATGAAATTAATGTTTTGATGAGCATGTTTTGAAAAATCACCTTGATGTTTCCTTATGGAGGATATGGTCAATTGTGTAATAGTAATTAGGCTGTAAATGATTAATGAGTAGCTAGCCATCCTTTGTTGTTGTTGTTGTTGTCGTTATGAGACGTCTGCATGTCCAGACAAGAATGATTTGTCTGAGTTTACACATCAGCAGTTGTTAATCCCTAACGTTCCATGACCTTCTGCTCAGTCATAAAAGTTGCAACATTCGTACAAAAAGTTACTTTATTGACCTCAGGGGTCATTGTAGCATTTGTATATGGTGGTACTTTTTTTTATTAGTTGACCACTGACGGTTCCCTTAGTAAATTTGGTCGGAAAGCCTTTTGTTGGCTGAGAACACCTGTTTGGGAAACAGTATTTCAATTAAACAAATGGTAAACTGGAAAAACAACTTTGTTGCCTTTAGGAAAACTCATTCCTTCCATTGAACAACTGCTATTGCGCAATCAGTTGAATCTCTCTGGCTGTGTTTTGTGGAATCCTGACTACTTTTTCCTGTTTATAAAGAAAGTGCGTAATGTAACTGTTCCAAGGAAAAGCCTGCATCATTTAAAGGCCCCGTAAGTAAGTTTTGCAAAACTAGCCATTTTGGCTTGAGTTTGAAAGTATTCAAACCAAAATATACCACCCCCTCCATTCCAAGCCACTCACCCAAAACACATAAACCTGCTGCCTGACTACTGCAGGGAGATGGGTAGGTAGACAGACAAGTAGCCCTTCCAATCATTGCATATGGTCCGAATGCCGTCCAATCATTTTGTTCAGTCAAAACTAACTGATTTGTATTTATTACAGTCCTGTGACGCCCACAGATATCAGATTTATATAAATGTTATACTATCAACCCTTTAGATGTATTGGTTGCTATCAGGATGTGACCTTTATTTCAGCAGATATGACAGTGCTTTTCAACAACATTACCTACCCTGCCTTTAACCTGTTATTGCGCAATCAATTGAATCTCTCTGGCGGTGTTTTCTGGAATCCTGACTCCTTTCTCCGTTTCTAGAGGAAGCGTTTTAAGTTACTATTGCAAAAAAAAGCCTGCATCATTTAACAAGACTGTGAATCAGTCCTAATGACCTGAAATGGCTTTAAAATGTATTCCTGATTTCCTTTTTAGACACAATCATTCTTACTGTATGATCCTGCCCAGGGAGAAACTCCATATCAGTATTACGTGCAGGAGGATAGTAGCCCAGAATTGCACAGGAAGACAGGATCTGGTTAATTATGCAGTGTCTTTTTCTCTCTAGACCTTGACCTTACTGTATAAAACCTTCTCTGGATACTGATCTTTGGACTAGCAAAGATCCAGGGATGGGGGGGGGGGGGGGGGGGGCTGGCTTTATTCATGAAGCAATTAAACTGTACACAGTCAACATCCTCATATGAGGTAGAGATGTGCCACAGGCATTCTCCAGTTAAGGTGTGATTGGAGAGCTGTACCACGGAGGAATTACTGTTCCAGCTAGGGGTTTCAGTGGCGGGGCTGTGCCAGAGGTCTAAACCCAGACTCCCAATGAGGTGTGACAGGGTCCCTGGGAGCAGCCCCACCCTCCTCACAGGAGACTCTCTAATGACAGGAAGCATAGCCCCCCCGCAAAGATGCAACATGCGGCCAGTCTGATTGCTGCCTGATGAGGGTATTTAACGTTTAAATATGCTCAGCCTGTTTCCTCACTAAAACAATCCCAAAGGCTACTGCTTTGAGGAAAATACAGTAAGAGATTTAGTCCAAAATCAATGTCAGTATGACGCCCCAAGAAGACCATGTTGCGCTGTTATAAACTGTGTAGCCTCAAGTATCAGTCAAGTAATCACCTTGTGTGTTTGAGCATTTACTTCCTTCATACATTTTTATCAGTGTCTAGTTATCCATGCTCCAATTACCCCATGGTGGGCTCACAGTCGGTTACAGTAATCCGTTAGGTAATCAACCTGCCATATCTCGCTGAAAACCCACCAGGCGCTGCGTGCTACACCACGTCCCCGGAGTCACGTGACACACTTGTGATCAAAGACGGCGGGCTTCTAACGTCATTATCGCTCTTAGGTTTGATTGGAAAGAATGCGGCTCGCCGGTGTGCAAGGCCTCGCTGCGTCCCTGAGTGCCGTAGCTGTGATGGGGCCATCTTCAAGCCCAAGCCAGCCTGTATCCGCTAGGCACCATATGCGCATCCTTGAGGCATGCCGCTGACAATTAATAGGCTGACAGGAGTCCACCTGGGGCCATGTCGACCTAGACGGCTGCTGACCAAGGAAGTTTCATCCCCAAGCGTGTGACAGCGACTTGTTTTTAAATAAGATGTTCAATAGAATCTCTCTGCGTTGTCCTTTTCGATTGTGACTTGATTTGATTTTCTCCAACCTTGAGAGATATTGATGAAGGTAACATGACGGCCGGAGACAGTTGTCACTGGAGACGGACGCAGGGAATCTGAATGTGCTTCTTTGTGTGGTTTCAAAGCTAAGGTGCTTGTACGGTGTCTGGTCTTAACATGTCTGAAAGCCTTTGTCACCTTGTCTTTGTATGCTTTGAATTTGGTCAACACATTTTACAGCTGAAGAGGATAATAGATAACCTATGAGGCTTGAAATCTTAAATCAAGAGATTCTGGATATCTGCAGGAAATGCTCCCTCTCTTTGCAACCTTATTCATATTCCCTTTTCATTGCACACAACTGCTCTGCTCAGTAGCCTCTTTTATGTTGACAAGATTCACCAGACAGTGTTTCCCCTACCATCATATTAGGGGGGCTCCCCGCCCCCCCCCCCTTTTAGATAAAAAAATCAACAACAAAAAAAGAAAAAAAGAAAAAAATATATATATATATGTTGCCTGATCACAAAATATGTCATTTAAGGTTACCTTTCCTATAAAACAGGTCTATAGCTTGCTCTTTTATTAAACAAACTAAATGGCCTTATGTTATTTCTTATTTACACGACGGCGTGTCATTTACATTTAGTCATTTAGCAGACGCTCTTATCCAGCTCTTACAGTAGGTACAGGGACATTCCCCCCGAGGCAAGTAGGGTGAGTCCCCCCCCCCCCCCCCAAAGCTGTAAACCTAGGGGAAACACTGCCAGAATATCCCAAGTGCGCATTAGTTCTGTGTTTGCTATGTTTACTTATGATGTTGTAGACACACTGCTAACTGTGTTCCCTGTGCCTCCCAGGATCCCAGCGGTTAATGGGATGTTAGTGGCGTGGAGGCGGGGCCAGGACTGACGGAGCATGGTGAAGCACCAACCCCTGCAGGTCTACGAGCGTCAACTGTGTTTGTCATGTCTAACTGGGATCTACGGATGCCGCTGGAAACGCTACCAGCGGTCACATGATGACACCACCAAGGTGAGCTGGGCAGGTTTTTATACCGGTCCCCTTTTTTTTCCCTGTAGGGAAAACGTTTGGGATCAGGTTAAGGTTTTCTCTTGGGAGATAAAACCATGTGCCTTGTGTTTTAGAAGGTGGCCTGGGGTTGTGTGAGGAGTCAAGCGAAGGCTTGAACCGTGAGCAGCATGTCGAGGGTGTGATCTGAAATTCGTGCTCAGGCCAACGCAGGGGGTTACTTGTGGACGTTTTTGTTTTGCACAACACGTCTGGAAAGTATTGATTGGGACGGGAACATGATCTTACGGTATCAGCCATTGCTTGGCTTATACCATACACCTCTGCTCCAGTCCACTCTACCTCTTAATGCACTCACCCAATTCATTTCACTAGCAGAGTGGAGGGGGACATTACGTTTTCACACAGTATGGTTTTCATAGGGATTTATTTGCCCTTTAGCCATCTGTTTCGCTTCAGATTTTGGGCTGCTGTCATTTAACAGAGGATATTGACCACATCGCAGCAACCACACAGCTGAATATCTTTCATTACCTAATGTATCATATGAGCCTCAATGATGGGATTTCCTGCTTTTGATGATAACCCACCCTCTCCAACGGAAATGGTATTAAAACATGTCTGGATGCCCTCTAGGTCAAACAGACATAATTTCAAATATAGCTGCAAGCAGCGATGCGGGGTCCTCCGCATCCTCCGGGAATCGGGCTAGTAATCCGAAGGTTGCCAGTTCGATTCCCGGTCATGCCAACTGACGTTGTGTCCTTTGGCAAGGCACTTCACCCTACTTGCCTCCGGGAGATGTCCCTGTACTTACTGTAAGTCGCTCTGGATAAGAGCGTCTGCTAAATTACTAAATGGAAATGGAAAATGGAAAAATATTATAAACACACTGTAGAAGATCAAGAGTTGGACAACAAGAGAGCAAAACTACTTCATGTTTGGCCAACAACAATAGGCTGAATGGGGATTTGAACTCATGTGCATAAGGTTACAAGTCAGTCTCTCTATCCTGTCTGCTACGCACCAACTGTGGAGATTTTATAAAAAGAAAGGACAGAGTATTAGCTTTGGTCAGCTTTGGGACAAAGGTGAAGAAACGGTTGACATTTCAAGGTAAAATTGCGAATGGTACTTCAGAGTGATGTCATCTTGAACCCTATTAGGTTTGAAAAACCATCACTCAAAATATAATTGATTTATTTACACAAAGATATTGAGGCAATGTGGACATTTACATAAATTCACCTCTTTCAGCCATTTAGATTGCATTTCTTATTCCATGTCACCTTATATAAAGACATGTATTCTACACATCTGTTACAAATTTCAAGTCAATTGCGTCTATGGTTCATGAGGAGAAGGGTTTGAAGGTTGTACCAAATTTGGACAGTACAGATAAATCTATCATGGCGGACCTGAGTTTTTTTTGTTCCCCATGAGAAATAAGGCAAGTATACCAATTTACAGGCATTTTGGAGTAATTGGGCGCTGGGGAAATCACATAGACTTTGGGCGTGGTTTATAGCGCCACCTATGGGCGTACATGGGTCACTAGCCGTCTGGGAGTAGTGATTGACCTTGTTGTATCATTGGGCCAAATTTGAACAAATCGGGTCAAGGACTTTTTGAGCTATTGAGCCATTTAGCGTAGAAGAGGAAAAATAATAAGAATACTAACAAAAACAATAGGTTTCCTCCTACCGGAGGAACCCTAATGATTTGTAATGAAAATAGATCCTCTAGCCCAGTGGTTCTCAACCCTGTCCTCAGGGACCCCCTGCCCTGCATGTTTGAGATGTTTCCCTGCTTTCACTTGATTCAAATAAATGGCTCGTTATCGAGCTCTGTAGAAGCCTGGTAACGAACATACATTTGAAACAGGTGTGTTGGAGACAAGAAAAATCAAAAACATGCAGGACAAGGGGTCCCACAGGACCAGGGTTGAGAACCACCGCTCTAGCCAATAGGAGCTCAGCCTTAGGAAACCATATTTTCCATTGGTCTGTGCTAGCTCACTCATGACTGTGGCACTGTTTAGGAGTTTATATCACAAGGTTCTGATGTGGTTACATATGTGCAGTTGGCTGAGTGTACGTGTGCTCACTGTAAACTCTCCACAATGATTTATAAAGAGCAATCTAATATACAACCTTGCCAAACTATCCATTAAATTGATAACCTTGAGTTGTAGCAGTGTCTGACGTAGCAGTGCTCCGTCCAATGTCCTGTTGGCTCTTAAGCACTGATGACAATTGATTTGCAATTAAGCCCTTGCAGGCTCAAATTCATCTATTTGTGGCTGTTGTTTGAAAGCCTCGATATCTACCAGATGTCTACTAAAATCATCCAGCCTGTGACTGAGATTGAAAGTTCATTATTGTCCATCAAGTATGTAATAAAGGCTTATGGGCTTTAACCTAGTATATGAGGAATTGTTCAGACTCGGCTATAGAAATGTCTGTTTGCAAACACAACATAGTTCAGTTCCTCAAGGGTGTGACCAGCGTTACCTCGGGCTTGCATCATTCCACGAGCCACGCGATGCAAATGAACACAACTAAGTGCCAGTTAAGTGTCAGTGTTTCTATTAATAGAAACAAGGGGGCATGTTTAACGAGCCAGGCATGGTGTCTACAGGAAGAGTTTATCAAGGTATTGAGGCCTGTTTGCCTTCCGGAATGTTCTTTGTGCGTGTTGTTGGAGGGGGTCAGAGAGGATGATCAGGCTGGACGGAGGCCAACCAAAAATGTAGCGCATAAAGATACGGGTTTTTCATCCTCATCCTGAAAGGAAATCGGATTCCTGTGCTCTGGTTTCCTGTTGTGCTCTTGTCTTTTCGCCTGGTAGATGGGGTACCGCCTCGTCAGCATTTCTTGGCCGTCAGCGATGGCCCCTGGAGATGTGTAGCTCTTGACCCGCTGGGAGTAACTGCCAGTCAGCTGTCCATGCGCACACTGATGCCGGATGTAGTCAACCTCCCATGGTGCATTGCTGCGGCCCCAGCCAATCTCCTCTGCCAAAATGTGACTACTGGCTTACTCTCTAATCTCCAATGGTTTTGGTTGTGCCAGCTAGAAGGATACATTTAGGTACTGTGGTCACAGAATTACGTCAATGTCAGGGCATAACAACGTCACATGAATTTAGCTCCTCATGAGCCAGTTTCTGCAGCCTCAGCAATCCTAGAGCAAATACACAGGTCATGCGGTACACTGACAAAACAAATCTTGCCTTCACTCCCATAGTCAAGGTAATATTAAAGACCGTAGTTGGGTGTGCTTTGCCTTCGGCAAGGGCACAACCTTTGTTCTCTTACATAGTTGGGTGTGCTCAAGCCTTCGGCGAGAGCACAACCTTTGTTCTCTCACATATATATTATAATTTTTATTTCTTTTTGCCCCCCTAAAACTCAGTCAATATTTGGCCTACATAGACAACGTAGGTGTCAAAAGTTTCGTCTTGGTAGCGATTGAGTTGCTTCTATTGGAATTTACGTTCCGTTGCATGGTTTAAGCTTAAGTTAAGTTTTTGTGGCGAAAAGTGAAGCTAACGGTGGCTAATTTGCTAGCCACAGTCACTGACGTTACTAACGTCACTGCGTCACTAACGTCACGAAAACACGCGTGACTACCTTTGCCAGAACATTCGTTTAGCATCTGTTAACTTGGGGGATAGCTAGGCTAACTATAGCTTTACTGCAAGGCAGCTGCAGAAACGCCACAAGAAAAGAGGCCAGGGTGATAACTATTTACTCATTTTACTTTGTGATATGACACACAATTGTGATGTGTAATGTACAATATAAGCTGATATTATTAAGGAAGTACATCTACTTTCGGAAACAGTAGTCTACTATTTCACTGAAGTATTAGCATCATGACATTAGCCTGTGTTGCCCGGGCAACACATACTACAGTGGTCTATGATGTATCTGTTTTCAATCGTTAAAATAAACATTCCTCACATATACATTTTCGTTGTAGGATTTATTCTGACATTAGTAAACGATTTGTTGGTGAAATTACCATTACCTGTGGTTTCAAACCAGTGTAGCTCACTGCAACGCTGTAGCTTACGCGAGACACACTACAAAAACATCTAGCTACAGTACCACAGCTGTTTAGGAAGTCAAACGGCGACAGAAAATGTTCGGCACTCCCCTTACTTAAATCAAAAGTCTATCTAACTACTAACCTGAACTTCATTGCCACAGCCTAAACGTTGTCAATCTGTTCATGAAAATAATTAATTTCAGCCTAAACCGTACAACGGAACGTTAAATCCAATTCAACCAACGCAATCGCTACCAAGACCAACACAGCAGTAGTCTAGTACTGTACCGTAGTACAATTTACCGGGGCAGCTTCTCCACACAGGGCTATATCGCATTTTGCGTTGTTACTGACAATGATAGCTACCAGTGAGCTTTTTATGAATGAGCAATTTTCCACTAAATAAATGTCAAGCTTATTTACGTTTTGGGGGGCATATTTTCAGTTAGCAGATGGTACCGTTGGAATCGCGATTCCATCTTCTACTGCCGGGTAACGTCGTAGAATAATCTTCAAAGGGGTTGTTTATTCATGAATGAATGCAATATGAGTAGGCTAAATGCCTGAAAATATCACGAGAAGGGAAAACCTTAAAATGACGTTTAAATCATAGAGATTAGGTCAATTTTTACACCGGTCTGCACTAATGTCACGAAAACACGCGTGACTACCTTTGGCAGAACATTCGTTTCGCATCTGTTAACTTGGGGGATAGCTAGGCTAACTATAGCTTTACTGCAAGGCAGCTGCAGAAACGCCACAAGAAAAGAGGCCAGGGTGATAACTATTTACTCATTTTACTTTGTGATATGACACACAATTGTGATGTGTAATGTACAATATAAGCTGATATTATTAAGGAAGTACATCTACTTTCGGAAACAGTAGTCTACTATTTCACTGAAGTATTAGCATCATGACATTAGCCTGTGTTGCCCGGGCAACACATACTACAGTGGTCTATGATGTATCTGTTTTCAATCGTTAAAATAAACATTCCTCACATATACATTTTCGTTGTAGGATTTATTATGACATTAGATTACAAGTAAACGATTTGTGGGTGAAATTATCATTACCTGTGGTTTCAATCCAGTGTATCACTGCAACGCTGTAGCCTACGCGAGACACTACAAAAACATCTACACAGCTGTAGGAAGTCAAACGGCGACAGAACATGTTCGGCACTCCCCTTATATCGCATTTTGCGTTGTTACTGACAATGATCGCTACCAGTGAGCTTTTTATGAATGAGCGATTTTCCACTAAGTAAATGTCAAGCTTATTTACGTTTTTGGGGGCATATTTTCAGTTAGCAGATGGTACTGTTTGAATCGCGATTCTATCTTCTGCCGGTAACGTCGTAGAATAATCTTCAAAGGGGGTTCTTTATTATGAATGAATGCAATATGAGTAGGCTAAATTCCTGAAAATATCACGAGAAGGGAAAACTTAAAAGGACGTTCAAGTCATAGAGATTAGGTCCATTTTTACACCGGTCTGCCAAATGTATTCGTTTTGATTCAGCCTGTCAGCTGCCTCTTGCAGGGGAAATGAGAAGACATCATATTTCATTCTACACTTCACTCGTATTTTGAGTTGTAAATGAGCAGCAAAAAAAGATGCTTTTAAATCTATGTAATCTTTATAAATAATAAGTAGGCCCGATGCATTTTTATATAAAATATACAGACCCCTGTGGAACCGACGCAAGCAAGCACACCCTACAATTTCCCCAGAAATTGTATCCTCTCTAGTTTTATTTATATTATTATTTTTTATTTTTGCCCCCCTAAAACTCAGTCAATATTTGGCCTACATAGACAACGTAGGTGTCAAAAGTTTCGTCTTGGTAGCGATTGAGTTGCTTCTATTGGAATTTACGTTCCGTACGTACAATTTACCGGGGCTTCTCCACACAGGGCTATATCGCATTTTGCGTTGTTACTGACAATGATCGCTACCAGTGAGCTTTTATGAATGAGCGATTTTCCACTAAATAAATGTCAAGCTTATTTACGTTTTGGGGGCCATATTTTCAGTTAGCAGATGGTACTGTTTGAATCGCGATTCCATCTTCTACTGCCGGTAACGTCGTAGAATAATCTTCAAAGGGGGTTCTTTATTAATGAATGAATGCAATGAGTAGGCTAAATGCTTGAAAATATCACGAGAAAGGAAAAACATAAAAGGACGTTTAAGTCAGAGATTAGGTAAATTTTTACACCGGTCTGCCAAATGTATTCGTTTTGATTCAACGATGAGGCTGCCTCTTGCAGGGGAAATGAGAAGACATCATATTTCATTCTACACTTCACTCGTATTTTGAGTTGTAAATGAGCAGCAAAAAAAAGATGCTTTTAAATCTATGTGATCTTTATAAATAATAAGTAGGCCCTATGCATTTTTATATAAAATATACAGACCCCTGTGCAACCGACGCAAGCAAGCACACCCTACAATTTCCCCAGAAATTGTACCCTCTCTAGTTTATATTGATTTGATGTGACACAGCATTAAAATAAGTGAATAATTTCATGAATGTCCCCATTAACTGATACCAGTAACTGAGATAAAACGGGTGAATGATTGAACAAAAAAGGTGATTCATTCCATTTAAAAAAAGATGTAAAATCAACCAGTGTGAAACTATCTAACTAAATGAATTTGGTGCATCAGAGGAAAGAGAACTTCAGAGGCTCCCCAGACTCTTGTCAACTGGTGTTTTACTTCAGTCAGGCTGGCAGTGGGCCACAGCTTCAGTGAGTTGGCTTCTGCAGGGAAGGACTGGCATGCAGCCGGAAGTACTATTCCTACATTTCCCTTGAACCCTTATCCATAACGCATAACATAATTCTGCATAGGTCAACATTACAAGCATTGTTGAATCTAATTGGACACAGGTACCAGGTTTGTGTGTCATTGGACCATTATTGTCACTTGAACAGACTTTTCTTCATGTCTGAAAACCTCATGTTTCTGCATCTTTTAATAATCCAAGTGCACAATCTGTTTTACCAATCAGGGACGGGCATCGGTTACATGTGACGATGGTGTCACTGGCTCCAGTGAGCCAGGAGAAACCCAAGGTCTCACGCTGAAATAGAACTCTCATAATCCACAGAACAGGAGGCCTCCTTCTCTCCTCATCTTTGTGTGCTCTGCTGAACAGCACAGCGAGTGACACGGGTTGTTTAAGAAAAGTGTATGAATAAAAAGTCTATACATTTAAAAGAAGGCCAGCCACGTCATTCACTGCAAGTTGATCTTGCCTCAGTAATAATTGAAAGTGTTTCCATTTAGCCAGTCTTTACCTGACACAAAGGCTCCAAATTTAGGGTCATGTATGGCTTTGGCCTGTTTAAATGTGCGCACATGCATGTTGAGTGAGTGTGCTTTTTCTCTGACCTATATTGGATGGGGCTCAAAATGAGAACAGAGAGTGTTTAGCAAGCAAGATGGGGAAAAGGATGCAGTCTTCTGGCTTTGCACTTTCCTGTTTCCCCAACAGACTGAAAGGTCATCAGGCTTTGACACCTCGACAAAAAACGCTTTCCACAGGCCGTTCATCCCACCAACGTAACCCAGACTGAAGGTTAACAAGGAGGATTTTGTTTTCCTCCGAGACTGGAGGCTAGGAGGTATGCTTCAGCACACATGATGAGCAGGTGGAGACCAGAGGCAGAAGGTGCAGGCGCACATCTAGACACTCAGGCAGAGGAAGTGTGTGTGTGTGTCCGTGTGTGTGTGAGAGAGACGGCGTGTCTTTGTGAATTAATCCCATCTGATGTGCGATGAGAAGCCGCTAGCTGGAGAGATGAGGGGGCGGTGGTTGTTGTAATCACAACTGACCAAGAGCTTTGATTCTTGGTTCATTAAAAGGATGATGAGGTGTGGAGAGTCGTGTTAGTGAAGTGGATTATTTGACAACACCAGTTGATGGTTATGTGAAGTTAATGGGATTTATTGGACCCCTCATTAAATGTGCATATTTGTATACAAACAATTCTTCATTTGAAGTCATGAAGTTGGTGCCATTTAGTTGTATGGTTATTTCCAACTGCCAAAGACGATTTGACACATTTGTTTATTTACCTGTCCATGTGATTTTAAATGGTCCTGGATGCCAGACAGGAGTCTGGGTGGAGGGGGGTTGTTGTTATCTTCCAGATCTTTCCCTCGCCAAGGTAAAGGGAAATGACTATTCAGTCTGTCAGTTCTAATCCCTCCTCATCTGTCTGCACCCAGAGTTCCCGACAGGAGGGACTTTGTCTACATACAATAATTGCCCACCATTTTGAGGAAGAATAATTCCATGTAGACATGTTATTAAAGTCTGTGGCTCCCGCCAACAAAACAAACAACAGAAGGTCAGCATTTGCTTCCAAGTTGGTTGTTTTCAAAGTTAGGATTTATTAAGAAGTTGTTTTATCATGCAGCATATAGCCATAGCCAGTTACTTTTTTTTTGGTGTGGGGTGTGTGTTTTTAAAGTGGGTTATTTGAAATTGTGCTGAAAATTAAGTTTCCATTTTAGTTGGGTTGCTTCCTTTTTGAATAAATCATAGCTTCGGAGACTAAATTACATTGTGAAGATCCTGATGGGAAATCAAGTTTGGCATAAAAAAAATATTTGTATCACATTTGCGTCCAAGTAACTCATGTAATTGTTTGTTCAAGGTTTCAAGAGACTGGTTTTCATGACGCTGTGATTTCTCAAAGGACATGTTCTTGTGTGTTTTAGTCAGCAGGCTAACCAAGGTCTTTCATGTTTACTTGACCTGTCGAACTCTCAAGATATGGGTGAGTGCCCAAGGACTGCATACTTCCAACATCTCAAATAACAAGACTTTTGAAGTACAAAAGAGTTGAATGTCCAAAGCTGCAGAACCCTGCATAACCGTGTAGTCTCAACGTAATTTAAACCTTCGACATAATGAAGCATCTACATATTGATTAAAGCCGAAAACATAGGTCAGCTAAGTAATGTGCTTCATTTGGACTATACATTTCTTTACTCAACCTTGAATATTCACCCTAAAAGTGTTCAAGGGTATGACTGTATCCTACAGTACATAAGATGCAAGCAAGTAAATGCAAGCACGTTTTCTTCTTTGGTCAAGACAGCCTGGTGTAGCTAGGTGTTAACCTGGACAGCTGGTTCTACAGAAGGGAGTGACCTGGCAGCCCTCGAACCCTGGACCTCCGCCAACATTGTTGGTCTGCTGGATAAACAAACAAACGATTGGCCCCTCCCTTCCCAGAGGAGAGATGGATTACAGGGGGGGGGGGGGGGGGGGGGGGGCTGGCTTCACCAGCTGTTACCTTGTGTTGTGTACCTCACTTTCTCCATTGCTGTCGCTCTGGATTTGTCATATTCATTTTCATATTCTGACACATCCCGCTTGGAGTCTTAGCACTTCAGGGGGGTATTCCAGAAAGCAGGTCATGTGACATACCCGGGTAAGTTAACTCCCCAGCTGACACCAAGCGTTGTAGCAACATTGCCAGTAGGTTGCTGCAACATTGTGAATCAGCTGGTGGGTTAACTTACCTGGTTATGTTGCATAACCTGCTTTCTGGAATACCCCCCATGACTATTAAAACAGTGTTGTTAAATTATTTGAGCTCACGCGTATTGCACGCACACATTTACAAGTGTGCCTTCAGGACTCGTGGCATCATATTTGTGTAAATCTTTATTTCACCCTCCCCATATCTTGTATGTGCAGCTTTGCTGTTCCAAATGGAAGGAATTAAATTGTGAAACTAGAACAGATTGATTATTGAGTTGGTCTTTGAAGGACTTGTACAGGTGGGTGGAATGCTCAAATTTTATCATTCTTTAATGTAGCAAAGTGCAATGTTAAGTAGAGGTAGACAAGCTTACTTGATACATGCTTGCTTGTAAAAATGCATAACTTCAAATCTAATTGTTTGCAATTAGCACGATTCTTCAATCCCTTTCGGGCACGGCTTCACACACACACTCTACTGGGTATGCTTTGATATTTAGTCAATGCTCCCTGAACAAAGGCATGCCCCTTTATACAGTATGTCCACACGCATTTAGTTCAAGAGGAATTCCCACGTCCTTTATTGCACGCTTGATTTGAAACACCAAGCCCTTAGCATAGAACAATGCTTTTCCCTCTGCTTAGCTACCACAAGCCACAGTGACATAAGTAGGGCAGGGACCCCTCCACTGTGTGTGTGTACACTGTAGGCTCTAGTAGAACCACATTTAAATATTCATGGATATTTAATGATTAGTCTGTGGGGGGTAGAGGGTTCTCAAGGTCATCTGAAGTTTGTGCAAAGCTGTACATTTGTGCTAAGCCACTTATTTTTGCCCGGTTATGTATATAGTGTGTTAGCCTAGCAAGACTAGCTCATACAAAAAGGGCTAAGTGCTTGATCAATGTCTCCCCTATGCAGCTGTCTTAATGAGGCTATGGGCTAGTCTAGTCCATATTAGCATGGTCTCTTAACAAACAGCTGAAAGGACTGCTTGCAGTCATGGTTTTCATACAGGGAGGTGGCATCCCCTCATCCAATCATACCTGGCTGAATCAATGGAGACAGCAGACAGAGAGTATTGGAAGAAGAGCTGTTAGCCATGGAAAAGGCCTTTTTGTCGTTTTGAGAATGCTGCTCAACATACGATTGTGCTTAGAATTATTTGCATTGATTTGAACCATTTTGTATTGGTCATCATCTTACTGATGAAGGTGGGTTTAAAAACACAGATGCCAAACTGAAATCCCATGCATGGCAGGGGTGGATTCCCATGGACTACGTAACTCCTCTTTTGGGGGGGATTTGGATGATTCCAAATTTATTTTTGAGAAGAATTACCTCTTGATCCTTTTCATCCGTCTATTTTTAGTCTGTTCTGTTGGTCTTCAGGGCTTAGCTATGAGGTTTTCCATTCTTCCCTCTAGCCCCCTCTGGTACAGCAGTTTTCATTTCACCCTGGTGGAAGAAATGATTTTCCATATCCCACTTCCACTTGGAGAACACACAGCTGCCCAAGAACTGTCCTTGTTCAGCCTGTAAAACTCTCAAAGCTTTTGTTAAGTCAACCCTACCCCCCTACAATGCCATTTCCTCATACTTATGCATTGGAAATGAGGTGTTTTGGCAGGAAAGCAGCTTTGAAGGCTACAGTACGGCATCAGCACATACCTCAAGCCAACCCTCCCCCCCCAAAAAAAAAACTGCTTAAACCTGTACAAGATGCATTTCGTCATCACCAAGCAGGCAGAATCACGCCAGACTCCCCTGACTGATTAACTCTCAAACAGGAATGGCAGGAAGGAATGAGTGCATCACAAGATGTCTCATCTCCCTCTAAACCTGTGATCCCCTCGTCTTATACATCATGCTGGGAGGCAGAGCAGGGCGTTGATTGATAGGTCAGCTGTATACTTAAAGCACACAACCTCTGGGCCTGCCACAGTCATCATCCATCTTTATCCTCCAACCAGAGGGACTCACCTGACAGGTGAACAATGTCCTCTCTCATGGTTCCCAAGGTCTCCCTCATGGTGCTGGTAATCATTAAGCACCATGGGAGCCACAGCCAGAACAGGCTAATCGATGAGCAGAGCTGCTAGCCTCTCGCTGGCCTGCACCCCTAGTCCAGGACCGTTGAAAGATTCAAGGAGATTTGTGTGGCGTCGTAGGTCATCGCTTCATCCCACCTGCTGTCCTGCCCGTTATGTTTGTTATTGCATTCGCATTCCTTCATCCAATTATGTTGTCTGTTTGAACGTGTCCATGTATGTTTGTTGCCGCTCCCGAAAAGGGGGGTGTGACTTTCTATGAGAACATGGAAATACAATGTTATTTTGCTGCTGCCCAGCAACAAAAACGGAGATTGCCAAAGTATCAGAAAAGTCTGGTTATTTGTTGCTAGATAAGATTTTATTTTCACTAAATTGGCAACACTGCATTTGGCGCGGTGATGTCACAGACTGTTTCAGTTCAGTGGCTGGACCTGAAGTATAAAATTTACTGTTTTATGAGTTGATGCAACTTGTTATTGCCTATATGGGTCATGTTTATTCATTGTGCTGTAGGGTTGTGTTTAATTCTCTTTGAACTATTTGCTGCTCAAAATGCGTCAGTCCTGGGGTGCGTCAGAGGTTTTGGGTCATACAGTGAGGGATTTTTTGTTGTTGTTGATCCCCTGCTGATTTTTTACGTTTGCCCATTGATAAGGAAATGATCAGTCTATCATTTATATAGTAGGTTTATTTGAACAGTGAGAGACAGAATAACAACAAAATCCAGAAAAACGCATGTCAAAATAAATGCACCAATTGTCACCTTCTCACCAAGCTGCTTGGCGATGGTCTTGTAACCCATTCCAGCCTTGTGTAGGTTTACAATCTTGTCCCTGACATCCTTGGACAGCTCTTTGGTCTTGGCCATGGTGGAGAGTTTGGAATGATTGATTGCTTCTGTGGACAGGTGTCTTTTATACAGGTAACAAACTGAGATTTATGATTTTTTTTTACTTAAAGGGAGTGCTCCTAATCTCAGTTTGTTACCTGTATAAAAGACACCTGGGAGCCAGAACTCTTTCTGACTGAGAGGGGGTCAAATACTTATTTCACTCAAATGCAAATCAATTTATAACAATTTTGACAGCGTTTTCTGGATTATTTTGTTGTTATTCTGTCTCTCACTGTTTAAATAAACCTACCATTAAAATTATAGACTGATAATTTCTTTGTCAGTGGGCAACGTACAAAATCAGCAGGGGATCAAAACATTTTACAATTATAATTGTAACAATAATCCAATTTAAAAATGATTTATTAATGATCTGATCTGTGGGACAGTCAATCCATACAGCAGCACAATTTCAACAAAGTAACAAATGACAGCAAAGTAGCAAGGCTTAGCAGTTGATATGTTTCGATACTTATAACAGCTTGGAGGACGTACTGTGCGTTTCATAAATCAGACCACACAGGAGGAGAGAATTTAATTAAATGAGCCCTCTGTGGAGCACTCAACATTAAGCCGAAAGGGAATTAAAAATGCCTAGCTTCATCGGTGATTGTTTCATGTAGCTGCGGATTACAATGTCAAAAGAAGGCTTTCTTTTATGATGGCTGTGATCATATAAACATAAACTACCATTTAGTTTAAACACATCACAATTTGTCCTGACTAAACACATTTAATTTCAACAAATCCAATTTCTATGAATATGTAAATGCAAATGAGGACCAGAACGATAAAGTTCAGTGCATCAAGAGACTCTTCCATCTTCCCTGCCAGCACATGCTTAAGCCCAAATCTCCCAACCCACTGAAACCCTCTGCGTAATCCACAGACCCACATGTGGCTCTTTGCTCCCCAGTTAAAGCTGCTCTCTAGCTGCTCTGCATGATCACATAACCCCACCCTCTTATCCTCCCTACCCATTACTGGCATCACACTCACCGTACCCCATTATCACAGCTCACCCAAAATGAATCCATCAGCATGAATATTCATGCCACTTTGTTAGGAGTTTCACATTATTACTGAATGCTCACTGCTCCTATCTCTACATAGAGAGGAGGAGGAGTGTGTGTGTGTGGGGGGGGGGGTATATAAGTACTGTAGCATACAGGAAATGTACAACTCACAGATTGAGTTTGAGTTTTGGTGTGTTTGTATACTGGATAAGGAGTATGTGTGTTCAGAGGAGTTGTCTGATGTCCTAGCCGCTAGGCTACACCTCACAAGACACAAGTTCAGCAGGCTCATTTTTATGCCGGTGCGCAAATCCCGATGACAAGCATCTTTGGTAGTCAGTGAAGACTCCAATCTCTCAGGGCTAAGGGTTATCAATTCATGTGGGTTTAACATTTCCGGTCAAGGCTTAAGACTTGCGGTTTTAAGCTAAATGTTTTGCTGAATAGGTATAAAAATTGTCAGGAAAACGTTTTCTGTGTGTATGTTTGTCTGTTAATAGAGCTTGACAACTGACTTGGTTCATTTGCTATTAAGTTAATGAAAGTTATTACTTCTTAATGAGGACACTTGTCTACATAGGTCAGCATCTTAATGGAAGTTCTTCTGCTGAGCATGAAATTTACCCTAATTAGGGTTCCTGCGGTAGGAGGGAACCTACTGTTTTTGTTAGTTCTCCATGAAATGGCTCAATAGCTCAAAGTCCTTGACCCGATTTTTTCAAATTTGGCCCAATGATACACCAGGTCACTTACTAGTCCCAGACCGCTATTGGCCCACGTACGCCCATAGGTGGCGCTATAAGCCACGCCCGAAGTCTGTGATTTCTCCTGTGCTCCATTTCTCCAAAATGCCTGGATTTATATACTTGCCTCATTTCTCATGGGGAACAAAAAAGCCTCAAGGACCCATAAGGTCTGCCATGATAGATTTTGCTGTACAGTGAAAATTAGGGTAAACCTACAAAACTGCTCTCCCCCTGATCCGTAAGTCCAACTGTCTTCAAACTTGGTATGTGTGGAATACAATCCTCCTATAGGGTGAAACGGAATACAATGCAAAATGGCTGAAAGGGGTGTATTTATGTAAATGTCCACATTGCCTCAATATCTTTGTGTCAATAAATCAAATATAATTTTGACTGATGGTTTTTCAAACCTAATATGGTTCAAGAAGACATCACTCTGAAGTACCATAAACAATTTCACCTTGGTATGTCAAAATATGATTGAATTACAGCTGTTTAAACTTAGGCCGAATCCAACAATGCTTGCCACAGGAGAAACGGCTTACTTTGTTATACAGTAACTGACCATGCTATTACCCATTGCTGAGATTAGTTCAATGGGCTGAGATGGTATACTGCTAAGTGCAAGGTCATGGGTTCAAACCCTGCCACAGCTATTGGGCCTGTCACAAGTGTGATTATTTTTCAAACCTTAAGGCTCCGTCACACCTTAACGTTCTGGTTAACGTTCTCTGAAAGTTCTAATCGTAAAATTTCGAGCGTTCTAGGGCAAGGTGGACACATCTAGCGTGTGATTATAACGCATGACTAGCGTGGGACTGACGCATGAGGAGCGTGTAACAGCGACCAAGTAAGACACCCCTGAAAACTATTATCGTGTCACTGGGTCGCGACGACGTGTGACGAAAGCAAACGATGAAAACAAAGTTTGCTTTTCGCAAACGATGAATAACAACCAAGTAACGCTAGGGTAACGACTGATTAACGATAGCCAAACGCGTGCAACGTTAGTCAAACGTTATCCAGCGTTTAAAATTAAACGTTGAAGAACGCTCGTCTCCATGAGAACTTTTGTGCATGTTCAAAACTTTTTTTTTTGGTCCAGCGTTCTCCGACGATTACCAGCGTCACCAGCGTCCACACAACACTCTTCTGGTGCTATACCAGCGCTCTACCAGCGACCATGGACGATTACCAACGTTTCTTCTAACGTCATAGAACGTTGACCAGAACGTTATGGTGTGACGGGGCCTTTACAGGAATCCAGATTACATTATTCTGTAGTACCATGCGCAATTTCACCTTGATATGTCAAAAGATGACTGAATTACAGCTGCTTAAACTTTGTCCCAAAGCTAATACTCTGCCCTTTCTATTCATAACATCTCAACAGTTGATGTGTAGCAGAGAGGATAGAGAGGCTGACCTGCAACCGAATGCTCGAGTTTGAATCTCAATTCAGCCTGTTGTGGTTTGCCAACCATGAATTGATGTTGCTCTCTTGTTGTCCAACTCTTGACCTTCTGTCTACAATGCACATTTTCATGATATTTTGCCATTTTGAGGAGGAACCCGAATCGCTGCTTGCAGCTATATTTAGAACATGTTTTTACTGTACATGGTGTTCTTGTTTTAATAACTTAAATAATGTACGCTGTTTGCAATGTTTGCCTATACTGCATTGGAGTGTAGGAAATGTCATTTACAAAAAAAAACACATTTAGTCTTGATCGATGATTAATGTAAATGACTAATGATTTGTTGGTGAAATGTAGTGTGAAGGTCCCATTTGCAGAATCGCTCAGCTTAATTGCAAACCTGACATTGGGTTTGGAATAAAATGGGAGAATTAAGTCTTAAGTTTGTAATTGTTTGAAACCTTCTGTCCAAACTGAACGGTGTGTGTTGTCTTCTACAGTGGGAGCTCCTGTGGTCCCTCATCCTCCTCTTCACCTTCTCTCTCCTCCTCGTCTGGTTCTACTTCTGGTGGGAAGCTCACAACGACTACAATGAGTTCAACTGGTGAGACGCCTCCTGACATCCAGTCTCAATCTGAAATACTTCTCTGCTAGTAGTTTCAATGAATAGTTCATGAGGGTGCTGTTCCCTCGGATGTTGTACCGTCCTTATCCAGAGTTCCCAATGCTGTCATCTTTCATCCACAGTTTCCACGAAAAACGTTTCAGCAAGCACAAGGTTCCCTTTCTAAATTGATTTCAGACTAATTCCTTCAGTTGTTCATTGACGCATCTGAACATGGAGCATAAGCACATATTTGTACTGTCTTTAAGATGGGTGGGATACAATTGTGTACCTTATGACTTCAACCATACCACACCATTTCTTCTCCGTCCAGTGTAATTATGTAATGTTCTATGTGATGTTTTACAGTGGTGTTTAATTAGATCACATCCTACTGTATACTGTATGTACTGTAGTCCGCCTCCATAATGTAATAATGAGTGATGTCAATCACATAGTTCATGGTCGAGATACAATCGAGATACCTTTGTTCTTGTCATGGTGTGGTGAGTTAATCCTGTCACCACAATAATACATTGAGCTGCATTTGCTGTCAATCCACTCTGACACACTGTCAGGTCAGTGTGTAACTGACTGTCGGTTCTGACAGCAAGGGAACACACACACACAGACGCATCTGTGTTTCTTGTACAAGGTGCAATTTGCTCTGTCTGTCACCCAAGGTCATTCTGTCTCTCTCTCTCTCTCTCTCTCACGCACACCACCTCTCGTTGTCCTGCCCCTCCCCCTGCTCATCCCACGTCTACACAGTCATCTACCTTCTCCTCCTTTTCATTTTCCTTCTCTCCATTTTGCGCTTCATCCCTCGCCCTCCCCCTTTCTCGCCCCTCTTCCGTCGTCTTCCATCTTTTCCTCCTCTATCTCTCCGCCCCCAGGCCTCCCTTTTTTCCATATCTATCTCTCGTGCGGATTAGCAGCAGTTGGAAAGGTCCTGGTGTGTCACTCTAGTTTATTCAAAGGGGAGCCATCATGGCGTGGCTTTGCTGCGTCGTCAGTGGAATCACTGATAAGGCTGGGAATGTGATTAGCGGTGTGTGGGGTGGGGTGAGGGGCTTATTGCCCTTGCTTAACCCCAGCCCTAACCCCTGCTGCTCTACAGCTGTGACAGCACAGGCTCACTGAGACCCCCTGTCAAACTTCCCAGCTTGCCCCTACGTGTGTGTGTGTGTGTGTGTGTGTGTGAACGTATACGTACGCGTGTGAGACAGCAAGGTGACTGCAGGATACCTTCTGTTCTCCCTCTTTCCCGACACCCCCTTGGCGCTTTAAACTACCACAAGGAAAGGCCGTCCTTTCAGAACGAGACATCAATCATTTGCTCACCGTTAACAGAACGATGACATCACCACCAAGTCCTTGTTTCTTGGCGACGGCCTCTATCACGCCTCTTTTGTTGTCTTTGACTCTGCTCCAGTCCTTTTATCAGAACAATAAAGACATACAATCCTGCCCAAGGGCGCCTGGCATGTGTCCCCTGTGGGATTTGAGAATGGCAGCATTAACTGTCTCACTGTTATTTATCTCCTTTGCCTGTTTCTGCACCCATTTGAAATCTCTGGGGTTTGTACTAAGATATTGCTGGGGGCTGGAGGCTTTGTTTGTTTTATAGTACCAATTAAATAACACTGATCTGCTGTCACTGATCTGCTCCTAACCAGGGTGAGGGGGAAATGCACAATTTAAGGCCTTGCATTTTCATATTCAGGCGACGCGTACTGTACCCATTCTGTCTACCACAAAACTCTTCCGGTCTACTTTCTCCCTAGTCCTATCAGAGCACACTACTTCTCTATTAACTCTCATGTACCGGCACACGCTCCGATGAGACGAGCACCACTTCTCTCTGCTGCTGGTTATGATGCCACAAGTTGCTCTCCTCTTCTGCTGTGAGACAGTATTGTGTAACTCGGGTGTCTTTCTCTCTCTCTGTCTGTCCTCCCTCTCTCGTCCAGGTTCTTGTATAACCGCTCCGGGGAGTGGAGCGATGGGACGGTGCCCATCTTGGCCACCACAGCCGCAGGCTTCACCTACATTACATTTTTAACGGTGAGTCATGACGCCTTAACCGTTCACTGTGAGACGGTCCTGATACCGAGGGGACCGGGCCCTGGCCTGTTACGGTTAACCTGGCAGGGTTCTAAACTACACTGGCAGCTGGCATATCTGTGCCAGGGTGAGCTAGCACAGGGTGTGCTAGCACAGGGTGAGCTGGGGTGGGATAGCTGTGGCAGATGTTGACCTGTTTTTGGAGAGAGCCGTTGAGGCCATTTTCGCCATGTGAGTGAATGTGTGTTTGTCCTCTTTCAGATTTTAGCTCTTTGCCACATAGCAGTTGGGCAACAGCTGAACCTGCACTGGCTCCATAAGGTACGGTAACGTCAACCATGTGTTCCTCAGTAGCCAATGGAACTCTTTCTGAACCCCTCATGTACTCCTGTGTGCTTGTGAAAGACATGCCCAGAGGTGTTGAAATTTGTTCAAACGGAAGGTTTGGCACCAAAGGGATGTGATGCAGCGTGTGTGACGGCCTGCATCACCCAGCCTTTCCCCCTCCCCCAAACAGATAGGAGTGATTGCTGCACTTCTCACCACCATCATCGGGATCATATCTGTCAATCAAACATGGGGCCAGGAATGGGATATCATCCCCATATCTCTTCAGGTTAGTAGGACTGTGCACATACAGCTGCTCCTTACAACTCATACACAGTAGAAAATCAAGCTTCACTATCACAGAACCTGCTTCGATATCATAGAACGATAATAAAGCAGGAGCAATATTTGTATTATCAGATGGGGGGGGCTAGTTTGAGTGTGTGCAACATCATTACCGAGGAAGAATACATTTTGAAATATATATGTGAGAGAACAATGGTTGTGCTCTTGCCGAAAGCAAGCACACCCAATTAAGCACGTTCCTAATGCAATATCATCCGACTGCAAGCCTATGACTGTTGTTTGATGTGACTAACTGTGCCCTCCTGTTCCTGCGTTCAGGCCACTGGTCCTTTCCTCCACATAGGGGCCCTGCTGGCCATCACTGCTTTGGCCTGGTTGGTCGCTGGCCAGGTCGCCCGTGCTGAGAAAACGAGTAAGCCCACCTCACTTCAGACAAAAAACATCTCAGATTACTGGTGATGTTCCCAGAGCCAGCCTTTTTCAATGATCCCACGAGGCAACCTTGAGAATGAGAAAGCAAGTAGACCCTGTGTCACTGGCCGCCATTCTGGCACTCTCCACCTCACTCACCTTGATGTTGGAAGATTGAGCCAAAATGGCGCTGCGATTGCAGGCGTTGAATGATTTGACACCAAGTACATGAGGGTATGAGCTCACCCATGGAATTTAGGCATGGTCCTTCTGACATTCCTCTGGTGCCACGTGATGTGGTGGAGCCGGGAGGTTTGTAGCGCCAGCTTCAAGGGCTGTTGACGTAGCTTGTTAGGTACGTCTGAGTGACTCCATCTGCACTTTCCAAACTGCCATGGCATGCCAGTGACTGGATTTCACATCAGTGCTGTTTTTCCAGGCACCAAGCACTTACAGCTAGTGATTATTTAATGCGAGTTCTGTATGTTAGACAACATCAGATGCACATGTTTGCTTTGTTACAATTCAGTAGCTGTGGATTTGTTTCACTGATGCACAAATGCAGTATGTCCTGGCCTACTATCATTTAACCAGGTATGACTGCAGATGGATGCGTATTGTCCATAGAAGTGAGCTTTCCATATGCGCATTCGTTTTGCATAATAGCAGAAGCAGGCTCTGCCGTCTTGGTTTATTCTGAGGTGAGATGCTCTCTGTCGCTGTAGCTCGACCCGTTAGCTGGAAAAAGGAGACCCAGTCTGAATACCAGAGAGGGGGGGGGGGGGGGAGAGAGGGGGGGGAAGGGGCGAGGTTTAAGGCCGTCAGCTCTCCTCCGGTAACCAGAGTTCATCTGACACAGTCAACCTAGCCAGAGCGCTGACCTTGAAATGAACACCAGTGTGTGTGTGTGTGTGTTTGTGGGTGTACTGTGGTCCACAACGTCATTCATCACCTGTACTCTCACTAAGGTGGGGAAGCTGTGCTGAAAGAGCTTGTCCTGTGGGCCTCCACCCACATGCAGTATCCCCACAGTATTCAACATACGAGTGGTATGAGCAAGGTTTGCTGGATGGATTTTCTCAGCTTGCATCAGGCACAATCAGTACATTTCTGTTGTCCCTGTCATGGTAAAATAGTCAGATTCATTGCATCATCAAACATGATGGCAATGTCATCTTATTTCTCGAGAGCCAATATGTAGGTTTTATGTCTCTGTAACGCATGTTTTCATCAGGTCCTCTCCCTTATATGTAATCATACTAAAGACAGTAGAACAGATCCTGCATCAGTAGCCCTACTGGGATATACTCAGTGAATGTGGACCCAGATAAAACCCATGTTGAGAGCTAGTTCAAGACCCATCCCTCCCCTCCCTAACTGTGTCTTCCACAGGGTTCCAGATTGGAGTCCTGCTTCTCTACCTGGGGGTGCTGCTGGGGCTCTACGTGGCCCCCCTCTCCATCACCTCCCCCTGCATCGTGGAGCGCTCCCGCCTCAAATCACGCCCCGACGTCATTGGCCACCAGGGAGCCCCCATGGTGAGTCAGCTGACCCAGCCCCGACCTACTGCAGAGCCGGCACCTCTGACGCTACGCTCATGTCCTTCCAGCTCACCACAGAGTTCGCTATCCTTCTCAGAGGGCGAGACAGAAAGTACAGTATGCACGGCCCACGTTGCACCTCTCCGTTCATTTTTCTCACTCCTCCTGCCCACTTTACTACCCTTGAGGCTATTCCACTGTAGAATATTAATGACCCAGACAACCTGGAAATAGACCAGGAATGGATAGCTCCATACAGTACATTGTCTGCTGGTATACGTCTAGGCTGCCAGGGAGAGCTACATGACACCACACATGGATTATGCGTCCTGAACACATCAGATGAATCTAAGGAGACCTTGAAGGCCCACTTGATATGATCTGAGAGCTTCCTTTTTGTTCTCTTTTGATTATGTTAACCATTTCTGTTTTTCGTTATTCTTATTGTATGATTTGAAGCTTATTTAATGATCTGCTGTCTACTTTTTCTACATGCTGAATTTGAGTAGCCATTGGCTAGGTTGTCACCAGAAGAATAAGTTCATTTTGATTGACAAGTTTTCATTAGCGATGAACTGTAGCCTGACTGACTACACGTGTCACGTCACATTTGACACAAAAACTGCTTTTTCCACAAACCGTCCCCACAGCACACTAACAAACTTGTACAAACGTGTAACAAAATGCACAGGCACACCTGAGCAGCTATGAGAAACGCACATCGAGGAGCACAGACACGCTTCTCTCTCCAGCTTGTCTGGGCTTGTCATATTGTCACTGGCACATCAGCAGCAAAAGAAGGAATTAGAAACCGTTTAGAATGGTGAGAAGTGGGGGTCCGGGGTTACGTGACAAACTCCATTTCCCAGCAGCACTCTGCACATTGATTTCCCACATTCCTCCACACCCTTCTCCAGCCTTCTGGTTGACCTACAATACCACTGGCTGCTATCGATTTGCCTCATAGATCCTTCCTGCTGTGTCTCTGCTGTGTGTTGATCAACCAGCAGTCTACTTGAGTGTGAGCTCATCACCAATGGCTTGAACTGGGCATCCGTAAACCGAGAAACCGAGATGACCTTGTTTTTGAATATAGCATCCTCAGCCTGACCTAAACAACGGGTGCAGTGTAATAGACACTCCATTGCTCCTTTGCTGAACCTCTCTCTCTCTGTCTCTATTTCTGTCTCTCTCTCTCTTCCTCTCTCTCTCTCCTTCTCCCCCTCTCTCCCCTACCCCTCTCTCTCTCTCTCTCTCTCTCTCTCTCTAGCTGGCTCCAGAGAACACGATCATGTCCTTTAGGAGGGCTCTGCAGATGAACGTTACTGGGCTGGAGTCTGACGTGGCCATCAGGTAAAATACACACACACACGCTTGTGTACATACATAAAACATGCCTTCTCATCTCTTACTTTCCCATCTGACAAACTATCTGCAACCTACATCTCTCGCCTCACCTGTCTACCTTGCGCTTGAACTGTATATACACACACGTGCGCTTGCACACACACGCACAGATGGAGAGACGGCTCGTTCAGCCGGATCAGTAGCCGCTCAGCGGGGAGGGAAGTCCAGTCAGTGCTGACTGATGCAGGAGGTCAATCCAGCCCTGTGGCCTATGCTGGGCCTTTTTGTCCAGGGTTACACCTACCCATCACCCGCTCGTTTCTGTACCGAGGCCTGACATGGCCAAGCGGCAGATGAAGAGATTAGGTGCTGGACGCTTCGACTTAACAGGAGATGACAGGATGAACTGAAATAGAAGAGTACTTTTTTGGATGTGTGTGTGTTTGTGTGTGGAAGGGTAGGGCAAGGGGAGGAGAGAGGGGGGGGTGCACTTGTGAGTGCATCCCCCCCGTGCATGTGGGCGTGGATGATTTATGTAAATTGTGTGTGTGTGTGTGTGTTTTGACTAGCTGAGGCGGCATGCGTTTTAAGTGTGGTAGTTTGCATCCTGTTGTGTGAGTGTGTGTTTCTGCAGTATGTGTGTGTAAAGTATGCGCGTGGGCCTCCGCGCAGGTTGTATGTAAAAATGTATGTTTGTGTGTGAAGTATCTGTACGTGTTGTGTGCGTTTGCTTGCATGCATGCGCGCGCATGCATGGATTCAGTGTGTGTCTCCATTCCCTGTTTGTTCTCTCTGCGGCCCTAACTAAGACGGACAAGGGCGGGAGACATGAGCCTGTATGACTTGTGGTCCGAGCTGGGATCAGAACTGTCACTAAGTAATTAAACCTGATGACAAACAGAGGCAGCAGCCCAACCACAGATCAGCCACAGTCACGTGAGAGACACACACACACATCTCCACACGCACACACAAGTCCAAGTGCATGCACTTACTGTACAGTCAAATGTGCTAGTCCACACGCTTCCAGGGAAACGCACCCAGTAGTGCACACAAACAGATGTATAGGAGATTGACATGTTGAAGAATGAAGAATGCATGTCATTTGCATGAATTGGAATGGCAAATAGCTGGTCGTTTTGTTTCATGGTTAACAACTTGAGGGGACGGAAAAGCAGCAAAAATTATTTGGTATTCAAAGTAAAAGTGCAAAAACATACTGGAAGTAGCACAGAGTTTAGCCTCAAACCACTTGTCTTTTGCGCGTCAGTCGGACATGATTCAAATGTGTCTTCCTGTGGTGTTTAGTTGAACAATAGAACACTGATGGTAAGGAAAATGGCTTGTCTTTTGAATAAGGCCAAGTTATCCCTTGGGATGTAGTTACTTCTCCATTATGATTTGCCATTGAACTATGACCCGGAGTCCTTGGGGCGTCCTTGAGGCATTCTGGGATTTGTAGTTGACTCATTTCATCCTGTCCCCCAGCGCGGACGGGGTGCCTTTCCTGCTGCGAGACCGCACCCTGAGGAGAACGACAGACGTGGAGAAGGTCTTCCCTGACAGACAGATGGAGGATGCCTCCTTCTTTAACTGGACCGACCTGAGGGGCCTCAATGCTGGACAGTGGTTCCTCAAGGTAGTACCCCCCCACCCCTCACTGACACCCCCCCCACCACCACCCCCACCCCCGCAGAAGTGGAGAAATGGTATGCACCAGATGCTTCCAGAGGCTGTATGCTCGTTCAGTTTACATTAACGACGCAGTCCTCCGAAGGTTTGGCTCAGTTCCATTCCACTCAGCTAAATGGACATGTAGTTGATGAATTAGAGAAACAGTCCTGTGGTTTTCAAATAGGATTATATCACCTCATGGATTTCCAGGGAAACCAACCCCACCCCTTAAACACACAAGCCCCCAGTCAGCCAAAGATATACTGCTGTGTTACAATTCCCCTTCATCCACAAAATGACCAGGACAGACTTTGTTCCAGTACCCAATATCCCTCTCATTTTCCATCGCATCTCATTCGAACCAACATCCCAAGAAACAAAGTCTGACTGCTTTTCCAGAGTATTCACAGCGACTCATTTTGTGTGTGTGTGTGTGTGCGCGCCCTCCAGGAAGACCCATTCTGGACGGTGCATTCCCTGTCCCAGCGGGAGCTGAGGCAGGCGGCCAACCAGAGCATCTGCAGCCTGGAGCAGCTGCTGCGGCTGGCCGCCCCGCACAACACCACCGTGGTGTTCACCCTGAGGAGGCCCCCGCCCAAGCACCCCTGCCACCACAGCTGGATCAATGACACTCTGGAGGCCGTACGGCGGGCGGGGGTGCCCCAGAACCTGGTGAGAACTGGCCACACTGTGCCCCCGGACTAAGATTTGTGTCCTAGTTTGAATGCTGTAGCCTTGATGAGGATTAGAGTTTGATAAGGGGATGATGGGGATGTCCCGCATATAGTATTCTTATAAAGTTGTGTGTGCGCAGGTGATGTGGACCCCAGATGAGGATCGGGGCGTGGTGAGGAGGGAGGCTCCGGGTCTGCTGCAGACGTCCATGGAGAAGCTCCCTCCTTCAGACCTCCAGCAGCAGGGCATCAGCCGACTGCTGCTCCGCTACAACCAGGCCAGCGCCCGGGACATAAGGTGGTCGCACACGCGCAATCACTAATCTACACATACCTTGAAGATGGATGTGATGAGAGCTAAGGGTTGTGTGCTATTGCGTGTTTGAGCATCAGGGAGTGTTTGCTTGTGTGTATGTGCGTGTCAGACGTGTTTAACTGTATGTGCTCTCTGCCAAGCAGGGATTTCTCTAGGAGCAACATCAGTGTGAGCCTGTACACGGTCAATGAGCCCTGGCTCTACTCTGTGCTGTGGTGTAGTGGGGTCTCCTCTGTCTCCTCTGAAGCCCCACACATCCTCAAAAAGGTGCCTTACCCCATCTGGCTAATGGTAAGACACACACACACACACACACACAAACACACACCTGTACACAACAACACACCCCACGCTTGCTTTACATACACATAAAAACCCAGCCACACACATACATGGTTGTAAACATGCACAGAGGGCCTTCCCATGCCCCTCTCTGTGATGGCATAATGGGCACTAGCAGGGAGCTCCCAGGCTGGGGTGAGAGTGTGGCTAGCATGGCATCTGCCAGCCCCGCCTGCTCGCAACTTCAAACGGAGAGAGAGACTCACACCGAGTTCCATATGACGGAGCTCATGTACATTTTGCGCCCACTCAGTTGGCACGCGTGATCAAAACACATTTAGTCCGACATCCTACCTAGTTATATAGTATCCACTGTTACTTCATTTTCATGCTCTGTTTGTTTTGTGGACGTCGACATCTAGTGGTATAGGCTGATTTATTGTCCGTGTCGTTCCAGAGTCCAGATGAATATTGCCTGATCTGGGTGGCAGCCGACCTCATCTCCTTCGCGGTAGTTATAGGAATATTTGTATTCCAAAAGTAAGTGAGCGTTTTCAATATTATTGCTTAACAGAAAGGATTTTGTGTGTTGAACGATAAAAGGCATCAGGGAGGAGGAATGTAGACAGAAGAGCACAAGACTATGAAATATGCTCTCGCTCTCTTGCTCTCTCTTTCTCCTTCCCTTTCTTATCTAGTTCTCTCTCTTTCTCTCTGTTAATTACTGGTAATTACTGCCACAGTGCCTCTAGGCACCCTTCACATACATTTCAATCAGCGTCTCAGCTAAACTCGCACACCCTTCAGCCTCACACACACACACGCACAGCTGTGTTTTACTCCTCTGGTGCTGAATTACACACCAACACAACCACAGTTATGTACTACAAACACATAATTAGCACATGACATTGCATACATAGTAACGTTATTCAGTGACTGGTTTCCTGATAAAGGCTGTAGTTGTTGACTTTAGTTTCACGTTTGAAGGCCTTTTTTAATTTGTGTGCAGCTCCAGCTTGTTCAGAGTTGCTGATAGCCTCCTTTTAATGGCTGGCAAAAGTATTGTTGTTGAGTCTACTGGGAATACATGTTATTGTTAAATGGTTATTAACAAGTCATTTCCCAGCAAATGGGTGAAACCCTGACTGGAGGGAGGGGTGATACATCAGTTGTACTCTGGTTTAGTCATTGGAAACCTGCAGAATATGCTCCCAAGGGTTGTTGACCCAATCAAAGAAATAGCTTCTTAGTTTTCATTCAGTTTCATTCAGTTATTTTTTCAGTGCTGCTTATAAATATGAAACGATATATGGAAACAACAGAATTTAATCCTTTGAGTTCTGTCACAACTTTCTGTCCAAGCCTTATTTATCTCTCTGGATGTCGAGATCCCTGTGTGTCTAAGGCCTAATAGTGTGGGTTTGCTATGCTAAGCTAAATGCTAGCCGCTACCAGCTTCTAATATGACCTCTATTGTCTCCGCCTTCTTTTGTCCTTTTTTTTCCTCCTCCTACTTTCTTCCTCTTCCTCTCTGCTCTGCCTGATGTGCATGCTCCTCCTCCTCTCTGCTGCATTCTGGCATCTCTCAGCTATCACATGATCAGGTAACTAGGTCACCTCTGCTGACCCCTCAATGCTCCTTCTTTTCAGCGGATCTCACTTTCTCTCCGTCTCTCCTACCTTCATTTCTTCTTCCGGAGCAATTCTTCGCTCTCTGTCCTTTTAGCATCTCCACCAATTTATTTCTAGCCATCTCCAGATTCTTTCTTTCTATCTCCCTCACTCTCTCTCTGTCTCTATCTCACTTGGTCTCTCTTTCTGTCTCTCTCTATCTCTATCTCTCTCTCTCCTTTCTGCCACTCACTCACCTGTACCGTTGTCAACTACTCTGCTGCCACTACTTATCCCCTCTAGAGGGGCTAAAAACATAGCAAGCCATCTACCCCCTGCATCTTGGCATACATCTTTACACCACGCATCACAACAAGCAGTGCTTTTACCCACACAGCTAAAAGTGACTGGGCCATTACTCACTTGCTAAAGATTTACAGTTCATCTTATAAAATGAACGGCTTGCAAGTCTTTAGTAAATTAGGGAATGCTTGTTGACGTAGAAACAACTGAGTTTGTATTTATTTTGTTGGATTCGGACAAGCTTCTCGTTTGCCGTTTTCTTTAAGTGCCTGGGCACATTATCATTTGTAGACAGACAATATTACAAATGCGTTACAGTACAGTCATCAGGGAATCCCTTTATTGAAGCCCGGAAGCTTCCATCAACGGATGTCTGTGTAATTTGTGATGCAAAGGTTCCAATCTCTTTCAGTCTGTTCTTTATAGATTCCTGTCTCCGAAGGTATGAACTGACATGTTGTCAGATTACAAAATCAAATACAATCAATGTGAATTGCAAATATTTGTTGTCAGGACGTCAAAGCTGCCAGCATCATTTCAATTTACCCCTAAATTTCTGTCTGTTAAATGTGCTCATTCATACCAATAAAACTAGAATCTCATAAATTGACTGACTCCATGTGAAAATTAGAACAAAACGACCGACCTAGTGTAGCTCCACATTGTCGACCCCGTAATTTGTGATCGTAGGCAGCAGTAACCCTGGTTACGCCTCGCTGTCCCAGCATGACTCTTGACCTCCGGTGTGGTTCGCCTGCAGGTGGAGGATGAGTGGCATGCGCAGCTACAACCCTGAACAGATCATGCTGAGTGCTGCCGTGAGGAGGGCCAGCAGAGATGTCAACATCATGAAAGAAAAGCTCATCTTCTCTGGTAAGGCGAGATGGATGGACCGCGTGAAGTCGTCCATCCGTGTCCGTTTCTCCTGTCCTCACGTGTTTGTTGTGGTGTGTCTGTGGTTGCAATATAATCCGACACGGCATTCTGTCCTGTCTCGGTGCTAAATAAGTTTGCTGGCTTGATAGGTGCATATCTAATGGAGATGGACGAGTGGGAACCGTTTCAGAGTGTCTGGACGCTGTCTGTGTATGATCCGATCCCAGCATGCATCTCTCTGAGCATTTGTGAATGTCCTCCTCCCTTACAAGGTCGGCCGCAGTAGCAGCCTCATCCTGTGTGTGCGACCACCACCTCCACCTCCTCTCCACCTCCTCTCCATCTGTCCATCTTCCTCCGGCGACAAGCGCTTCGCTCCATCCCTTCATGCCTCCATCCCTCCCCTCCCCAGTCTCTGTCCGCCCCGCTGCCCTCCTCCCTCCTTCCCTCTGCCTTCCCTTCCGTCACCCGTCAGAACCCTTCGTCGTGTGTGAGGGGGTCAGGGCTTGTAGACAGCCCAGTCTGGTTCTCCAGCCAGTTGTGCTGGGGGATGAAAGGTGAGTCAGACGAAGGGTATTCACTGATCAATGATCAGTACAAAAAACCTTCACGAAAGTGTAGGCTTAATTTAAAATCCGGAAGCTTCTATGGTCATGTTTTGACTGAGTTGCACTGTTGTAGTGCCAAGCTGTTGATGTGGTGTACTGATTTATTTACTGCCAAGAGAGAGCATATGTGGATGGAAAGATTGTGCTAACTGAATTCCCTTTCATCTGGTGCCCCCCAGAGGTGAGCAATGGAGTGAGCAGTGCTGAGGAGTACATGGAAAACGGCTATGATGACTACTACACCAACCAAGGCATCTCTCACTGACTCAAACTCACCCAATGGGAATCTACTGACAGACACACTGCTCTACTGTAGCAGGAGGGAACCGAAAACTAGGAGGGGGAGGAACCGATCTCCAAGTAACTTGATTGTAAGATAGTTTTGGTTCTCATTCAGTGCATCCACATCGTTTTCAGTCTATTGCTCTGTGCTACTGATTCATTGAGAGACTGCTGTATCTCTGCTGAAAACCTGGTCACCACCCATCCATTCCTTAGTGTGCATTCTGTAAATAAGTATTGCTTTCACTTGTCATATGTGGGACCACAAGCACTTTTTATTGCTGAACTGATTAGCCAAAATATGTGGACTCCACTCCATCTTCTAGTTGTTTTGGAAGCCCATCAGTTTCCCATGCTTGCTTCTTCAAAGAAATGTCTTAATCTTATAAGCTCTACTGGTGGTTCTGATCTTTTGGTGGTTTCTCAGATCTGTCACTTTATGGTATGCACTGCAGACAGTCATATGGCAAAATGCTATTCAACTTATTTTGTATTTCTTGAACCAATATTTCAGCATGAATCTTGATGTGTAGCGTGTGCCTGCCTTGTTTTGGCACACCAGTGCAGTAAACTAACTTTATATTTAAAAAAATAAGAACAAAAACACAAACTGTTTACAGAGGTCTTGCCTTCTCCTCAGAGTGAAATATTTACAAGCTGTAACAATTATTTTAACAGACATGGAACATTTCCTTCATGCATGTAGTAACAATATCAAGTGACCTGTGAGCTGAGCTCTTGTGTCGGGTTGGTAAAATGTCTACAGGATGACTTGTGAAGTTATTCTTTTTGAGTTTGTGAATGTATTTTTTTAAAGAATGTGTATAATGTATTGTGCGTATTACGACTGTGTAGACATTTTACTAGAAGTGTGCAGTTGGCGTGTTCGTGTGCTTACAGGTAACTGCACAAAATGGTTGTTTTTAGATGCTATGGACGATTGAGACATTTGATTTGAAACGTGATCGTGATGCATAATAGCAATAGTGGTGAAGTGATCAAAGTCAAGTAATAATCTCTGTTCTTTGCTGAACATCTTCATAATTCAAATGTATCTTTGTGGTTTTAGAAAACAAAAAATGCTTCATCTCATATCTACTGTTTTAAAGGGTAACAAGATATTAATAAATAAAGTGGAGTTTCTTGACTGTGAAAGTTGCTATAAGCTGTTAAGGTAGGCTATATTACAATGGTTCCCATTGGTATTATTGTGCCTCAGAAGTGAACATTAAAATGCTTCTGGTACCAAAGTTCTTTCCTGGTATTGTGTTTATTATGTAAAGTTTGACCTGAATCCCATAGTGACCTTGAAGGTTGTTTTTTTAGTAATGCCAGTCTGTATTTATGAGTGTCCTTTATTGTACTACATATTTATTTTGGATGCTTTGTGTTGTCTTGCAAATTACATATGTATGGGAAAATAAATGTTAGTTTGAATGGGTTGATTATGATTTGATTTTGAGTTGTATTTTCTGTTCCAGCAATTTGCTCTGCATAGTAGAAAGAGCTGAAAACATGAGGGTTTAGGTTGGTTGAGGGGCAGTTCTATGGGCATATGTGAAGCCCTCTGTGACATGCTTGCGTGTAAAAAGGGCTATACAAATACATTTGATTTGATTTGAAAACATTCTCAGGAATGGAATTGTATTTACCTGAAAATCGGGTCATTCAAACAGTTTCAACATTAACATAGAAAATGTCTTTAGTACAAGATTGCTGATTTTAAATACAGTACAAAAAAATATCTGGTTGAATGTTGTTAAATTACAACAAAAACATCCAAATGTATTCCATAAATCTTTTAGGATATGCAATATGACAACAGTAGCCAGGGTATATAGTATTTCTATCGTTTGTTTGCTATCAAAGGATTCCAATGTAATTTTGGAATGCATGAGCGACTAAATTGTTTTAGGCCAAAGGACAGCTACTGGTTTATCTTCATCTCCACAGGGTAAAAGGGCATCTTCAGCAGGTTCTCGCTGTCCTGGAACGTTAGCAGACCTCTCTGCAGGGAGTCGTGGATCTTCTGCCATGACTCCAGTTCAGAGCGCCAGAGCCGTGCTCGTGCCCGGATGAGCTGGGAAACCTCACTCTTGCTGCCCTTGGCCAGGCTGATGCTGCCCTGCAGATGAAGAACACGTCCAGGCCAATGAACAGGGCGTTGAGAGCAATGAACCCCCCCCCCCCCGGGCTGCCTTAGTGAGGGCGAGGGGCGTCCCTTTAGCGGCCTGTCCCAGGTCAGCAATCGCATCCCCAGTCTTTAGAGGTTTTAAACCTGAGGTACAATCGATCAAGGAGTCGACTCCTTTTCCAATGGCACCAAGAGTCCCCACGATCTTCCCTGCTCCCATGGCCACATCCCTCTTCCTCACCATGGAAACCTTTGTGGCCTTCCTTGTGGCCACACTTTCCAGGCACCCCTGGAGGTTCTGCATGTCATCCATAAAACTCTGGAACAACTCGTTGGCTTTCTTCTAATGAGTGGCGTTGACGCCCATCTCTGTGGCTGTGGTGACCAAGCTGTTGACCCCACTGGTGACCCCCATGCCCACGCCAGCAAAGGGTGAGACCCAGGGAGACGCCTGCTGTGACGGGGATCAGAGCCAGACCCACGATGGACAGGACCCCTCCAATCGCCCCCACAGAGCTGCCTGCCACAGTGGAGATCTGGGACCCACGCTTCATGTTGTCTAGCTGGATGGCGCTCCCCTCCAGGTCAGTCAGAAACTGCAACATTCTGGGCTCGCTCTGGATGAAGAGTTTGATTAAGTTTTCAGCTTCCTCCTGGAACAGGAAAACCAGTCTGAAGTTCTGGTTGGTCCTGAGAGAGTCAGAAAGCTACCGTGAGCCCAGATATAAAATAGAAGTGGGAGTTCTGCTCACCTGACATCAATGAGGTATGTGAGATGGATGAGCATATTCAGCACGGATGCATCACATCCCCAAGCACGACATTTTCCTTTTTCTTTCTCAGCTGACTGATGAAGAAAACAAAACATGAACCCGTTGAAGTCTGAATAAAACATAGTAGACCTACAGCAACAATAAAACAGGTTACAAATGCATGTCAGCAGCAGGTCTTACCTAGATTTACTCTCAATCTCTGATATTGACATCAATCTGAATTGGGAAAAAGGAAGTTAAGATTATGTCATAATATAAGAATAATAAAGATGTAATGTAGCACTGCATCCTGATCCAGCAAGCTGGGGCTACAGTAACAGACTATGACGATCTCTCTTACTTGTCACAGAGTCACAGTGTCTGACCTGTACTGACACAGCACCTCAGTAAGCTCCTCTCTGAAATACAAGACTTCGTTAGAATAGCTACAGTAAATATGACATCATGTTTATATTGGTGTTTGTTTTATGATAGATGAGAGTTAGATTCCCTGATATGTGTTGAAAATGCTTTGGCAATATTGTTTAACCTGAACATTTATGCTAATAATACAAATTGAATTTTAATTTAGTGAGGCACGTTTCTGGCTAAAGCGTCTGTCATCTGGCACGAGTTCCCAATAAAGAACTGTGTTGTAAATTTAAACAATTATCCTGTGTTTTGAGCATGTTTGTCAGTTTACATTTGCTACCAGGATTTGTCTAATTCAATCGCTTTCTGAGTAAGTTTCTGAGAGTGACCTTTCAGCCACCCTCATAAAAGCCTGTAAGAAAAAGTTTCGTTGTCCTTACTTCACCAAGGTGACCACAACTCTGGAGGCGTTCGGTGCCGTTTCTGCTGATAATAAACAATGTTATCAACAGGCGTTACAATCCGGTGGCGTTTATGTTTGTATGAATATCATAATCACACCAATGAAAATGTGGGTCGATGGTCCTGCAGACCCATGATGTAAGACAGCAGCAGGAGTGAGATTCTGCGGGGGAGTGAGAATTCGGTCCAACACCGGCCCAAGGCATAAGCGAACTAAGCAGCTGCTTAGGGCCCCCATGGCCACAAGAGGGCCCCCAAGAGCACTTGAAATTACAGTTTATTATTTTAGTTAATGTACCGTTTTTCTTCGATTAAACGCCACACCAAAAATACGGTAGGAGCAGCATGTCCTGAAATACTTAGTACTGTAGCAGTCATTTTAATGAACATTCTCTTGTGTTGCACTAGTAGGGGCCCACTAGTGCACTTCTAGCTAAATACGTTTCAAATATCACATCAACATACCTTACTTAGCAAATGACTCACGCTAGCTAGAGACTTAGAAGGGAAGCTTACGAAAAAATAGCCAGAAAACGAATAGCAGTCTAGCCTATTGCTAACGCCTGTCTAGATTATCTATTGAAAGAACTGGAGAGAAGCAGGTGCTCTTGCGTTAGCAAACTAAACTAGTTTACATGGTTACAGTACAGTAGTTAGTCTAGGTGTTTTCGCTATCTAACTGTTCTTGCATTCCTTGCAAATCAGCGTTAATAATTGTGGCAGCATAATGAAGGGGTTTAACCACTGATTGAAACACACACAAATGTGTAAAATAATGCTTTGTTAGCAACAACAAAGGTTTTATGTGACAGCATTCTTCAGGTAAAGTGGGACATCTAGTAATGCTTTGTTTATGCTATAAAAGTAATTTAATTCGACAGTTCTCACATTTTTTATACCAATGCATCACACTGCACTTAAGTTCCCAACTAAAGAACAACTTTCACAGTCATTGACCCAGCGCTTTCAAACTTGTAGGCGTGACCACTAACGCTAGTCCAACGAAATGCTAACGCATCATGACTAGCTAGCTACCACATAGACAGCAGATCACTAAGGTTTACATCTTGCCACACCCTTGCACTGTTGCATTGTTGTATATAAACTAATTATTATTAATATTAGCGATAGGCTGACAGACGATGACTGTCCCACTTTACCACACAAGCTGTCCCACATTACCTGAAAATGCTGCCTGAGTGAGAGAGGGGATCATGTTATGTTTGAAAGTGTGTAGCTCCTAAACTACTGTGTATTCCCATTTCATTCCAACATGAACATTTTCCTAAGCCCTAAAACCATTTACAGAAGTCTACTGGAGCCTCTGAAATCACCCTATTGCCTCCTAATGTGTAAAGGACTCTAAACAGACCGGGTGTAAAGAGCGCCATCTGCTGTTTGATGACGTTTACTGTATTATGACGTAATTCATCAAATAAACTATAAAAGGCCGTTCTGATCACTGCTCTCATTTCTTATTGAATATTTTCTTGGACAAGGATTTGGATCTCTACGACGCTTTTACCTTGACGAATTCGTATTGGAACACAGCAATATTGTAATGTAAGTAAATGTTCAGATTGTTTTGCACCTAGGAGATATGGGGACTTTTTAAAGTTGTAAGGTTTCAATTTAAAAGACGATGTTCGCTGGTAGATATGAAGGTAGTTTATACATGAATCTGAAAAAGTTATTGTAGCCTATTCTCTGGGTTATAGTAAATAGCGCTATCTTCAAATTGTGCTGTCTGCTGTTTGATGACGTTTGCTGTATTATGACATAATTCATCAAATAAACTACAAAAGGCCGTTCTGATCACTGTGCTCAAGTTTTACGTGATTTTCTTGGACAAGGATTTGGATCTTTGCTACGCTTTCACCTCGACAAATTCGTATAGGAACACAGAAATATTTTTGTAAGTAAATGTTCTGATTGTTTTGCACCTTACAAGTTGTAACAACTTTTTCAGTAAGGTTTAAATTTCCAAGACAATGTTCTCATGTATATATGTAGGTAGATATTAGATTATTCTGAAAAAGTAATTATATTCTCTGTGTTCTTTGAAAAAGTCTGTCTTTTCAGGGGTCAGGTGTGAAAGCCTCTCTCTCAAATCGGACAGCAGCAAGTGTGACCTGAGGCAGTCTCTGAGGAAGAGACATGGAAAAAGATAAGAAAGACTCATCTCAGCCTAGGGTGAACGAGGGAAGAGAGGGGAGTCTGTCTGGAGACAAGGGGACCTTCATCAGGGTGTTGACCGTGAGGCCTCTAAGTTTGGAGGACATGGACCTGGTCGAGCCCTCGGATCTGCCCCCTCCTTCAGTACCCGCCACTGGGTCAAAAGACCAGCTGGAAGCCCTGGATGTTGCGTCCACTTCCCAGGGCGTCAGTGGAGTGGAGAGAATGCCCCCCAGCACAGCCAGCAGCAGCACCATGTCTGGCAGCCAGAGGGCGATGAAGACGGCCTGCTCCTCAGCCCTGTCGAGCCACACCAAGCTGCCCATCTCTGTGATCAGTGCGGTGTTGCAGCTGATCAACAACAGGCTGCCAGACATGCTGCCTCGCTTGGACGCCAGCCGAGATGTTCCAGGCGCCCAGACCTGCAGCAGATCAGCTGCTGGGCTGCTATCCCAGGAGATGCTGACCAAAGTGTCCGCCATGCTGCAGGCTGACACAGAAAGCCAGGTGGCGCTCAGCAGACAGAGTGGAACTCCCTCTCCGGATCTGCAGGTGGAGGCCAAGGCCAGTCTGGGCTCTGTGGCAGCTGAGGTGATCGTGCCGGTCATCGGCAACATCCTAGCAGCCAGGGCCGCAATCCAAGAAGAAGCTCAAGGGCCTGTTACCTTTTCCTCTGTGAGCTACTTCCTCTCTGCTGTCTGTGCCGACGTGCAGACTCTACCGCTGCTGAGGAGGTCATGGAGCAGCAGTCGGTCTTCTGGAAGGTCCCTCGGAGAGCTCCTGACCACCATGCCGAGGACCAACGTTGTCCAGGCTGTGGAGCAGAAGCTGGAGGAGCAGTTTGGGCCGTGTAGGAAGGAGGGCTCGTCCACATCGCCATCCAGCCAATCAAGAACTGAGGATTTGGTCATGATCCCTTATATGGGGAGCAGTGGCTCTGGACATTCCCTGGCCAGTGACCTGGTCGATGGGATCATTGAATCCGTGAAGAGTGCTGTTGAGTTGCTGGACAGCCAGTCTTCATCATCCAGAGCAGGGAACAGCTCCTCCCTCACAGGATGGGACGCATTGGATGTTTCCTCTGTAGCCAAGAAGATGGTGTGCAAGGCAGCAGCCAAACTGGCCCCCCTGGTGAGCTCTTCCAGGATGGAAGATGTGACGGCGGACGAGAGCGTCTCTTTGATGAACGAGACGTCTCTGGAAAGTTTGCCCCCGTCTCTCATCAGGCTTCTGTTGATCCGGTCTGTCGACACGGTGACAGCAGCCTGCAGAGCCATAAGTAGTGAGTTCTGCTATCGGGAGAGCGTGAAGAACGAAGGCTTGACCAAACTCCAGCAGCTGGCCAACGAACAGATGTTGGCCTGTCTAAACAAGGGCGTAGAGGAAGTGGAAATCGATGAGCTCGTCGAAGGCATCTCAGCCATCCTGGATCATTCGCTGATCCTAAGGCGTCCGGAGATGTCCTTCTCCCACATCTACCGCTCCTTGTTTGTTGACTCCCTCCTGCCAGGGAGTGGACACAGAACCACCGAGGTCCTGGAGACCTTGATTTTTTTATGTCCTGAGGGCCCACTCACAGCTGGGCAGAGCCTGGCTCATGACACGCGAGTGGGAACGATCATAAAAGAGTACGCAACCAAAGGGAAAGATGTGTTCCAGCAGGCCTTGAGGAGAGCAACACAGAAGCTCTCTCGCCAGCCGGCGAACCCTCGTGGCTCACCCCATGCAGCCAATCCAGAGAGCTCAGAGCGTCCATCTCTGCTGGTCTCCTCTGAGAACTGTGAGAACCTGCTTGGTGCTATCCTAGACGATCTCCATGAGGTGGTTGAGCAGCACAGGGCCTCAGCAAAGACGAGATATGGTGGCATGAAGTTCTGGGAGCAGGTCCACTCCTCCAGCCAGCAGCTTTATGACAGCACACTGAGGACCCTGCAGAAAGCTGCAGACAAGCTGTCGGCTCTTCAAGAACGTGTATCTGAGATCATCCCTCCGAAGGCGTCCATCTCTTGGACCAAGAGGACCCTTGGGGTGATTCTCAGTGCCATGAGAGCAGAAGTAGCAGCTTCAGAGTGCTCCACTGCTGAACTGAAGAGGAGTGAGGACGGCCTCCTGACCTGTGCCCTTTTGGACTCCATACTGGAGAATCTCAGCCAGTTATGTGAGGACGAAGAGGGTCCAACAGACTCTATCGCCGCCGTAGGACTGGACTCCGCCGGATTGGACGAGCTCCAGATCAAGACCGCCTCAGAGAGTCTGCTGGCCAACGTCCGTCGGGTCCGCCGGCAGACAGCCACCACCGGCCTGCATCTTCAGAGCCCCGTGGGCTCCACCAGAAGCACGTCAGAGCTGATGCTGCCAGAAAGCCCCCCGATGCCCTCCAGACAGGAGCTCATCCACAGCTATGCTAAGAACTCGGTTAAGAGTCAGCTGCAGAAGAGCCTTGAGCTGAACCTTCCCTCGACCTCCAGCCTGGCCTGCCAGGAGACCCTGGACCGCACGGTCAGGATCCTGACGGAGAGAGTGATGGACACTCTGTGTGAGTCTGCTGCTGCAGCTCCGTGTCCTGGGGAAGATCTCGGTGAGCTCAGCCCTCCAGCGGTCATCATGGATGCTGGGACAGCGTCGACCTCTGCAGGAGAGACGAGAAAGGCTAAGAAGGGCTTGAAGTGGTGGAGCCTGCCGAAGAAAGCCAAGCTCTTCAAGAACAAGGTGGGTTATTTATGTAATAGAGCTTATAGAGCAGAGATTATAGTATATCGTATGAGTACAGAATGAACCATGGGTTGGTTATTCATGTGATGGAGCATATATAGAATGAAGAGGCAGTGTTGGGACTGAGTGGCTGTTGTGGTTCTAAATCCTGATGCTTTGGTGGACTGAGAGGTGTTGTCATATAGTTTCCATAGATTCCAGCATGTTCTGTGTTTTCCCCTGCAGTTTCTGAAGAGAAAGACGGAGCCCAAGAAGCCCTCAGCCCAGGAGGAGCTTCCCCCCAGCCCTCACATCACACCTGGTGAGCGACCACCACTGCTTGTCATCCTTAATTAATCACAAAGTGATCCTGTAGATTTGTCTAATTACTCTGACAAAGCCTAACTTCAAATTCACCAATTTAAAATGTTGTCTTGTCACAGGGGCTAAGTGTGGTTCGCCTGCCAATCTGGAGCTGTCGAAGGACCACGAGACCAAGAAGGAGCCCCCTAGACGTCCTCTACACGTACGAATGTTCCGTGCGCTTCGCAAGTCCATCGCCAAGACATTCAAGATGTCTGGGAGCCAGTAGGACGGCCTACTGATACGTTTAAGTAGAGATAGTGAGAATGGGTGCTCCTCGGGGTCAAATTACTGGGACAAGACTGACTGAGTCCAGTCTTAGTCTTAAACCTGGAGGTCTGGTGTGTCTGTGCCTCAGTGCAAACCTGGAGGTCTGGTGTGTCTGTGCCTCAGTACAAACCTGGAGGTCTGGTGTGTCTGTGCCTCAGTACAAACCTGGAGGTCTGGTGTGTCTGTGCCTCAGTACAAACCTGGAGGTCTGGTGTGTCTGTGCCTCAGTACAAACCTGGAGGTCTGGTGTGTCTGTGCCTCAGTACAAACCTGGAGGTCTGGTTTGTCTGTGCCTCAGTACAAACCTGGAGGTCTGGTTTGTCTGTGCCTCAGTACAAACCTGGAGGTCTGGTTTGTCTGTGCCTCAGTACAAACCTGGAGGTCTGGTTTGTCTGTGCCTCAGTACAAACCTGGACGTCTGTTTTGTCTGTGCCTCAGTGCAAACCTGGAGGTCTGGTTTGTCTGTGCCTCAGTACAAACCTGGACGTCTGTTTTGTCTGTGCCTCAGTACAAACCTGGAGGTCTGGTTTGTCTGTGCCTCAGTACAAACCTGGAGATCTGGTGTGTCTGTGCCTCAGTACAAACCTGGAGGTCTGGTGTGTCTGTGCCTCAGTATAAACCTGGAGGTCTGGTGTGTCTGTGCCTCAGAGACTGGGAGGCTGGCTCCAGCTCTGACCCCCACACCACTTTCTCTGGCCTACCTGTTTTGGTGAGGTCCATCAGCAGAGCCGCTACAGAGGAAAACAAAGAGTTGAACCTTTGATGAAAGCCTGTGTAGTGAGCCTGCATAGCTAGCCTGTGTTGATGAAAGCCTGTGTAGCAAGCCTGCATAGCTAGCCAGGGTGGATGAAAGCCTGTGTAGCTGCCAAACCGGCAAAACTTTGTACCATCGGACTTGGTTGTGGGCAGGCACGTGCACAGACATTTTGGGGGGCAGGTGCTCAAACCCAAAAAAAGTGCACCCATTGGCACGTGCACAGATAGACCTCCAGTGGTGCTCAAGCACCTGCCCTTTTGCCCTGGATGACAAAAGTGCCCCTTCTGCTGGAGCCCTATTTTTTCTTCATTCATCAATATTTTACTCTGTCATCAATTCCCCCCAAATGTGTTTTGATATCTGAGGGGGCATTTATTTGAGTTCTTGTGAGAATTTCGCCCCGACATGCTCCGCGGCGCTCTCAAGCCCCCGCCGCGCCCCTCCCTCCTCCTCCTCCACTGAGTGCTCACTGCTCATGCAGTGCTGAGCGCCAGGCCAAACGTCTGCAGCCTACTTCTTCTCTGACCTGCAGCATCAGACAAACGGGTAATGACGGTGTTTGTGCAATCCCCCAACGTTGTTTGGTGATGAATTAACCACATTAGCGCTGCTGAAAACATTACATCGCAACTGGTCCGACGTTTCCTAAAAGATAAACCTGCCTGCCTGCCTCTCTGCCTTCCTCTTTGCCTGCCTGCCTCTCTGCCTGCCTCTCTGCCTGCCTGCCTCTCTGCCTGCCTGCCTCTCTGCCTGCCTGCCTCTCTGCCTTCCTCTTTGCCTGCCTGCCTCTCTGCCTGCCTCT
Organism: Osmerus mordax; assembly: GCF_038355195.1. Classification (NCBI taxonomy): domain Eukaryota; kingdom Metazoa; phylum Chordata; class Actinopteri; order Osmeriformes; family Osmeridae; genus Osmerus; species Osmerus mordax. Next base: position 3,384,484 of record NC_090060.1, on the reverse strand, counting down.
CTGCCTGCTTGCCTCTGCCTGCCTACCTCTCTGCCTGCCTGCCTCTCTGCCTGCCTTTCTGCCTTCTTGCCTCTGCCTGCCTACCTCTCTGTCTGCCTGCCTCTCTGCCTGCCTTTCTGCCTGCCTGTGCCTGCCTACCTCTCTGTCTGCCTGCCTCTCTGCCTGCCTTTCTGCCTGCCTGTGCCTGCCTTTCTGCCTTTCTCTCTGCCGACCTGCCTCTCTGCCTGCCTGCCTTTCTGCCTGCTTCTCTGCCTGCCTTTCTGCCTGCCTCTCTGCCTGCCTCTCTGCCTGCCTGCCTTTCTGCCTGCTTCTCTGCCTGCCTTTCTGCCTGCTTCTCTGCCTGTCTCTCTGCCTGCCTCTCTGCCTTTCTGCCTGCCTTTCTGCCTGCCTTAGACACATTTACATTTATTCATTTAGCAGACGCTTTTATCCAAAGCGACTTCCAAGAGAGAGCTTTACAAAGTGCATAGGTCACTGATCATAACAACAAGATAGCCAAAAAACATCGCGAGTAGCCAAAACATGAAGCACACATTGTGAACAACCAAAGTAAGTGCCAAAGGGAAGAACCATAAGAGCATGTAGACACACCCTCCCCTCCCCCTTAGACACACCCTCCCCCTTAGACACACCCTCCCCCTTAGACACACCCTCCCCTCCCCCTTAGACACACCCTCCTCTCCACCTTAGACACACCCTCCTCTCCACCTTAGACACACCCTCCTCTCCTCTCCCCCTTAGACACACCCTCCTCTCCTCTCCCCCTTAGACACACCCTCCCCTCCCCCTTAGACACACCCTCCCCTCCCCCTTAGACACACCCTCCTCTCCCCCTTAGACACACCCTCCTCTCCTCTCCCCCTTAGACACACCCTCCTCTCCTCTCCCCCTTAGACACACCCTCCTCTCCTCTCCCCCTTAGACACACCCACCTCTCCCCGCCCTCTTAAACACACCCTCCTCTCCCCTCCCTCTTAAACACATCCTCCCCTCCCCCTTAGACACACCCTCCCCCTTAGACACACCCTCCTCTCCCCCGTAGACGCACCCTCCTCTCCTCTCCCCCGTAGACGCACCCTCCTCTCCTCTCCCCCTTAGACACACCCACCTCTCCCCGCCCTCTTAGACACACCCTCCCCCTTAGACACACCCTCCCCCTTAGACACACCCTCCTCTCCCGCTTAGACACACCCTCCTCTCCCCCGTAGACGCACCCTCCCCTCCCTCTAATAAACATCCCTGCCTGCCTGCCTATCTTTTAGGAAATGTCGGACCAGTTGCGACGTAATGTTTTCAGCGGCGCTAATGTTGTGGTCAATTCATCACCAAACAACGTTGGGGGATTGCACAAACACCGTCATTACCTGTTTGTCTGATGCTGCGGGTCAGAGAAGAAGTAGGCTGCAGACGTTTGGCCTGGCGCTCAGCACTGCATGAGCAGTGAGCACTCAGTGGAGGAGGAGGGAGGGGCACGGCGGGGGCTTGTGAGCGCCGCGGAGCATGTTGGGGCGAAATTCTCACAAGAACTCAAATAAATGCCCCATCAGATATCAAAACACATTTGGGGGGAATTGATGAGAGAGTAATTTTTATTCTTAAATATTGATGAATGAAGAAAAAATTGGGCTCCAGCAGAAGGGGCACTTTTGTCATCCAGGGCAAAAGGGCAGGTGCTTGAGCACCACTAGGGGTCTATCTGTGCATGTGCCTGCCTGGAGGATTTGGGGATAGAACTCTCTCTCTACCCTCTGAGCCACAGCCGCCCATCCCGGCACCCACAACACTTTACATTATGCCTCTCATTCACCCATTCATACACACCCACAGCGACGGAGCTGCCATGCAAGGCTAGCCTGTTCATCGGGAGCAGCTTGGGGTCCAGTGTCTTGCTCAAGGAAACTTGGACACATGGCCTGGAGGCTCTCCAGGAGGCTGATGTGGGATGTTTGTTCTGGTTTCCTGCCTCTCGGTTCTTCTACCCTGCAGGTCTCCTGGCCCACTTTCTCCCGGACAACGTAAGGACCGTTGCCAAGGAGCCAGAAATGTACTTTCAGCAGTAAGGGCGAGGACTCTGAGTTTCTCACCTGGCTGGAACTCGCTGGGCTGAGTGGATATCAGGAGAAGACCATCACAGAGACTCACTACCATCCGGAACACTCTACTGTATCTGATCCTTGTCAATAAACTAGTTATATTGCAGTTGGAGTGTAACGGTCCTGTTTGTTTTCCTAACAAAGCTATAACACAGGGAGGTGCGCGTTGACTTAGAGAAGAAAAGGTTCTAAGATTCTGATGTACTTACGTGTGTGTTGTGTTGTGGTTGGACACAATGCTATAGAATTAACAGGTACATCAAAAGACAGATATGCACATTCACCATAAGGAGAGACAGACACCAGGGTCATCAGCAGCATCTTTATTTCTTCATCCTAATGAAGCTTGTGATACAGTACACACGTTGTTGTGGAGACTATGTTCTCTGGTCAGTAATTGTTAGAAGCCACTGTGGTGCATCCGATTAAAATGCCTGAGATGATGTACAGATCCGAAGTTGATAATTATTGTACAGTTGAGAGGAATGGTGTTGGTTATATTTGCTTTTGTGTGTGCGTGTGTGTTTGTGTGTGGTTCTGCAAAGAAACAGAATACAACAGATACTTAGCAATCATACAATAATAGGCATCTCAAAATATAATGCTAGTGACTACCTCACATTAATAACATCAATATTCTCACAAGCAATATTAATAACATTACTGCAGTGACACTACTTTCTACATTATTCACATAGACATTCCAGCTGCTACTGATGTGCAAACACTCATTGCTTTAGTCAACACCAACCAATAATGGCTTTAGAATAGGCCTATGAGTCATCAGATCATTATTCTGTAACCACATTATCAGGGTTCCCACGGTACCTGGAAACCATGGAATGTATTTTTTCATTTTCCAGGTTTGGAAAAGTCATGGACACTGAGCAAAAGTGAACACTTACATGGAAATTGAAACAGTTGTCCTGGAAATTTTTATTGGATGATGTGTAAAATAGTAATCAAATTAAACTAATGAGCACAGAATTAAGATGAGTTTACTTTACTTCAGATAGAAATGGATGATCCCTATGGGGTTCCATTTTATGGGGTTCCATTTGTGCCAAAAAAGTTGATGCTTTTGTACAATACGTCTGGCAGGCATTCGAAAATTGTCCGGGATTTTGTCTCGTCGGATATTATTTTTCTGGGTCTTTCACAAACTATTACGCCCTTACAAGTTTTGGAAAGGGTATCTCCCGTACGTTCCACCTACTTGCACGAGCTCTGACTGTAGAGAGAACTGTCATTTTATTTTAATAAAATCTGTTAATAAACAAAAAAATAAAATGTAAGACATCAAGTTCACATACAGAGATTTCTCATGAAAATCTTTTTAATCATTGACATGAAAGAAATGTAACACAGCCATACAATAAATCAAAACAATGTAAGTATCTTCGCAGTAGCAAGAAGACCCTGGCCTCGACAGCAGTGCGCACGGGCCAAGCATGCGCCCTTAAAATAGCATCTGAAAAATGCGCCATAAACTTTAGACTACGTTTTTCCTGGTCTGTGGCGGAATTGTTTTTCTGAAACTGCAAAATAGCACCAGGGAAACTTTGCGCCGGAACATGCCTCATTTTTTCTCTGAATCGCCCTGGGGAGCGCAAGGTCATTCCCTAATTTACCGATGTGAGTCTGTGGAGGGAAAAGCCCGCTTTGCGTCGAGTGCAAACTAGGAATGATGCTTGCGTTGTAGACAAAGTCAATTGCGCTGGGTGCAAGATAGGGCCCATAATCTACAATGTACAATGTAGACTTGACTGGCACATCTTTTAAGTCAAGTAAGTAGTCAGGTGTCCTAGGGGGTTGTGTGTGTGAGGGGAGGGGGGCGCGGATGGGGGCGGAAAGCTTAAGGGGCCTATGGATCATCACTTAATATGGTACCTGGAAAATCAGGAGGTAGCATGGAATTATTTTTCAAGGCAAGCGTGGGAACCCTGATTATGCTCTTTTGTCAGTATGTAGGATTGACCATGTTTCCTATAAAACTAACTTTTGTTTCTCAACACATTCAACTGGCACCATATGTAACCATTTGGTCCTTATGTGGCACATTGAGGTACTTCAATATACTGTTAATATTGAAGAATACTGAGAACTACTTTAGGCATGTGTTAAACCAGTGTGTGAAAAAAGATGCATTATAGCAACAAACAAATAGGTACTGTTAGTTTTTAAAGTGCAACAACAGGGATGACCCTTATTTCCTTTCAATATCTCATCAAATACAATGACAGTGACAAGAAATCAGCACACAAAACGCTAACTTCTTACAACACTATCAAAGCTCAGTATGCAAAGCTGTTAGACTGCATATTATTAAACTTCTCAGTGATGTGAACACAACAATGCTTAACCTTAGCAGCCCTCAGAAAAAGGCACACGCACATTGAGATGGGAATTAAATACACACTCACATTCACACCTACAAAAATAAATAAAATGGTAATAAAATAGCATGTGTATTGGCTGGCCTCATTTGAAAAATATTGTTCCCTGAATTTAACACAACTGAAATCTTCTATAACAATCAATACAACATGAGATGGTGTTCTCCAGTATCCAAGCTTCAAAAGGGGCCATGACATTTCAGTACCCAATAAAGCTGGAGATGTTAACTCGGCAAACAATTAGTCATATGGAGAAGCATGGTCAGTTGAACAGCAGACCATAATTTTAACATGATTTTAACAAGTTCATCTTTCCCTGCAGCAAGCGATGCTGTCAGTTGAAGTTCGTCTTGCGCAGGTGTCTGTTGGGTATTTCTATGGCGCTGACTTGCAGGGGCCAGGAGCCCCCCATGATTCCTGCCTGGATGGCCACCCCAGTCACTACGGCCATGTCTGGGTCCACAGACGTATTGGGCTCCTTCCCAAAATATTCACTGATCAGCCTCCTGATCCGTGGAATCCTGGTGGAACCCCCGACCAGTACGATCTCGTCCACCTCCTCCTTCCCAAGGTGGCCCTCAGCCAGCACTGTCTCGACAGGGTCCAGAATCTTCTGGAAGAGATCAGCATTGAGCTCCTCGAACAGCTCGCGGGTGACGACGGCTTGGAAAAGCACTGGTCCTTTAGTGGAGCCTTGGGGAACCTCCAGGCTCTCGGGGGCATCCAGGTGGAGGGGTACCTGGAGCTGGACGCTTGGCTGCAGGGTGAGGTTGAGTTTGGCCGCTTCCACAGTCTGTCGGAGGCGGTGGATGTCCTCTTTGAGGGTGGGGGGGAGGCCATACTGCTGGTGGACTTGTTCCATGGTGTACTGGAGGAGCCTCTGGCTGAAGTCCTGGCCTCCTAGCTTGTTGTTACCTAGAACAGATAAAGACACAGTGTTGCCACCCAATAAACACAAAAAGTAAAAGACAATGACTCAAGTCATTAGTAATGACTAATTACTCCCTCTCCACCTACCTGCCATGGCTCTAGTGAGGAACATGCCCCCCTGTTTGTTGAGCAGAGAAACATCTAGAGTGCCTCCTCCCAGGTCAACAACCAGCACGTTGAACACGTCCACCTTGTGCAGCCCATAGGCCATCGCTGCAGCCGTAGGCTCATTGATTACTCTGAGAATCTCCAGCCCTTTCAGTGTTAGGGAGACAAGTCAGACATTGGATTCACTTAGGGGTGGACTGTATAGAAATATACCGGTATGAATTTGGCCTACAATATGGATTTGGACTATACCGTGCTAACAGCGGTAGAGCTTTCCAGAAATAAGATTTGTCAAAGCTCCATTCACAGCATAAAATTACTGTAAGGAACTTAAACGCAATATCGCAATCACTCACGCAAACATAGCAAGCAATCTTCCGCATCCTCATAAGTATTGCACAGATGGAGAAGAGCATAATTTTCTGGCTTTATTACACGGTTTTATGACACAACTTCTACGTTTACAGGGACTTTAATGTAAAAAATGCAGCATGGAATAGTGTAGCCATGCAAGCAAAGATGCCAGGTGATTAGAATTATTAAATGTTTATTTTAGGCCAACAGAATCGAGTATTAAGCCATGTAATAATCTTTTATAGCTAGCTCACTACAAAATATTGAAGTAAGTTTTCTTGTGATCCCATAAACGTCCTGTTGAAATCTACATATTAGTTTTTCTTCCGTGGAAAAGCAACCCCACCCAAATCCGGCCGAGTGTGGTAGATTAGACGCAACTGTGTGGATTGCATTCTATTCAAACGAATGGACTAGAAATTTTACAAAAAACAAATATTGCGATATATACTGTTACCGTCCGTATTTAAAATTATACCGTAATATACATTTTAGGCTAAACCGCCTAGCTCTAGATCCACTGTACAGTCATGGCCATACGTTTTGGCAATGACAAATGTTGTGTTTTGCAAAGTTTGCTGGTTCAGTATTTGAGCAAAATGTTTCCACATGTTTCTATAGAATACTAGAATACAATAAGGCACATTTCATATTTTGTAAAGCATTTTGGGGGCGAAAATGTTCAATATATGCAAATAGTCCCCTCTTTTACAGCAGTCAATCTGCTCTTAAAATCCAATCAGAATGATAGTGATTTCACCTGGCTAGAACTAGTTCACACTTTTCCCTGTGCTGATGATATGACTTACTGAAATTATGTTAGCAGTCATTTAATGCCAATGCCCAGCAAGCTTTGCAAACACAAAATGTATGTCGCTCCCAATACTTTTGGCCACGGCTGTACTATCAGCATAATGTGGGGTCCAGTCTATTACATCAGAGAGTAACCCAATAATCATTTTAATTTCACTCTTTGCTATGTCACTGAGCAAGGGGCCATTGTTTACATTACGAGTTATCAAACAGTTGATATACTGACCAGCTAGATTAGCAGCCCGGATAGTGTAATTTCTTTGCCTTTCGTCAAACTCTGCTGGCACAGATATGACTGCCCTCTGAATGGGCACTCCCAGATGTCGTTCTGCCATCTTCTTCATCTTTAGCAGGAGCCGAGACCCAATGAACTCCGGGGTCACCGTAAAGGTTTGGTTGGTGGAGACCAGAAACTCAGCACTACCATTGTTGTTTATCACCTGAAAAATGTGTACACATAGTTCAGGACTATTGGTTATGGCATTAAGTGTAAAGTAAAGTGTAAGGTGTAAAGTGCCACACAACATTACATATTGTAAGCCTAACGAACATTACCCAATACCCAGGTAGATAACCTATTCTTTGAGGAATTTGTGAATAGACATTAGTTTGGTTACATGACAATGATCCATTCAGTAGTTGAGCAGCCATCACACACCTTGAACGGGTATCGAGCACTTTCCTGCTCTAGGAGCTCCTGTTCAAACAGCTTCCCAATGAACCTTTTGGCATCATAGATGGTGTTTTGAGGATTACTGTCAGCCAGGTCCTGGGCTTCATGTCCCACTAGTACCTCAGTAGTAGTGAAGGACACAGCACTGGGTATGCTCTTCCTTCCCTCTTCATCTCCAATCACTTCCACCTCCCCTGTGCCCGGGTGGAAAACCCCCACTGAACAGAAGGTGGTCCCCAGATCCAGACCAATCACCCTGGGCTTTGGGGGAGGCAGGTACTGTTGACCCAGATAGCCTGCAAGGAACAGAGCCAAAATAGTGCCCCCTGCAAAAGAGAGAGATAAGGCACATTGATTTGATGAAGATAGTAATTTTGTCATGGATTAAGAGCTTGATAACAACTCACTGATTTATATTGAGGCTTTCCTGCCCAAATCCTAAACCATGATGATAGGTGACATTTAGAATAGTGTGTGGTTTAAGTCAAACCACAAATTAAACCGTTTAACTAAGCTCATCAGGCAATCAAATAAACTTGACATGAAGCGACTTCAGCATTATTTTAGTGCTGGTTACGAACTACTATCGAGGTTGTAATTGATGCGTAGGCACTGCCTTGCATTACCGAGTAATGTAAGTATGTAAGTATTTCCGAGATTAAATTACCACTTATATCAATGACCAACATTAGGGTAGCTTGACATCATAAGAACATCTGGCTAACTTGAGCTAGGTAAGGTAAGGCTATATTCATTAGACGGCTAGTATTTCCCAAGCGGACATCATAATTCTCTATCTGTACTTACCGAAAATTGACATTTCTCCTGCCATTGCCAAATACTTACTACCAAGAGAAAAATAGATATGTTCTCAATCAAAACCAGAGGCAACTCAATATTTAACTATTGAAAGCTACAGCATCTGCGTTTTACCGGTTTTGTTGATTAACCACGAACAACACGTCAACGTTACATTCAGTTTTGGGTGGCTGGAAAATGTAGTCCGGTAGTGACGTAATCATGACGCGGTAAGCTTTCCGAAAAAACTATGTAACTACATTAACCAAAAAAACAATCAAAGACTGACGTCTTTACAGTATTGTGTTCAAGACCAAAATGTTGCACTGGGTTTTACCTTAAGCAGCCTATTGTACATTTTTTCTATTTATTTTGCAACACAGAATGGTGATTTAAATAATTACATATTGTAGATGTTCTAATTCTGCCGATGTAACCTTCCAGGAACAAGATAAAAGATATGACACATTTGTTTGCTTTTCTTGTTGTTTTCCCATCTTAAAATTTGACCATTGGCTATTAGATGTAATTGTGTAAAGTACTTCTGGACGTTGAGTTTACCCTTCATGTCAGAAGTTTAATAGGTTTATATTGTCTCCCTTTATTAAAATTCACATTTGGATTTTCAGTCATAATACGCTTATTTTTGCTCTTGGTTGTGTCCTTGAGGTAGCATTTGTAGATGTACTGTAGTCTACACTAGAAGTAACTAAATTCGGCAAAGTACTGCACCTATGTCTTGACTGAGCAACAGAGAAAGTGTTTCCAGTTACCATGTTTATGCATGTGGTCATTTTTACATGCATCCGGAAAGTATTCACATCGCTTCACTTTTTCCACATGTTGTTATGTTACAGCCATATTCCAAAATGGATTAAATTCCTTTTTTTCCTCGGAAACTACACACAATACCCCATAATGATAACATTTTTAAAAGTTTAGCTAAAAATTGAGCTTAGGTGCATCCTGTTTCTACTGATCATTCTTGAGATGTCCACCCGTGGTAAATTCAGTTGATTGTACATAATTTGGAAATGCAGACACCTGTCTATATAATGTCCCACATTTGACAGTCTATGTCAGAGCACAAACCGAGCCATGAAGTTCAAGGAATTGTCTGTAGACCTTCGAGAAAGAATTGTATCTGGGAATCTGGGGAAGGGTACAGAAAAATGTTAGCTCCATTTTGAGTGTCATGGCAAAGGCTGTGAATACTTATGTAGGCCTAAATGTGATGTTTTTTTATCACATGTACGTTTTTATTTTTAATAGATTTGCAAAAATTTAAATATTGCTTTTTTCATGTTATCATTATGTGGTATTGTTTGTAGAATTTTGAGGGGAAAAAAACATTTTATTCATTTTGGAATACGGCTGTAACATGACAACATTTAGAAAAAGTGAAGCGCTGTGAATACTTTGCGGATGCACTGTAGGCTACGTTTGAAAATGACGACATGCATAAACATGGTAACTGGAAACACTTGTTTCTCAGTCAAGACATAACTTCAGTCCTATTTTAATTAATTGCTGAATTTAGTTACTACAGTAGGCTGACATCTACAAATACTACCTCATGGACACAACCAAGAGCAAAAATAATACTCTGAAAAGTGTATTCTAACTGACAATCCAAAGGTGAATTTTTATCAAGGGAGACAGCATAAACATATTAAATTTAGGACATTAAGGGTAAAATCAACGTCCAGAACTTCTTTACACAATATGCTAACATCTAATACGTACACATTTTAAGATGGGAAAATAGCAAGAAAATCAAACGAATGTGTCATATCGTTTATCTTGTATATCGGCAGAATTACACCATCGACAATATGTCATTATTTTAATCCCCAATCTGTGTTGCAAAGTAAATGGAAAAAATAAACAATAGGCTGAATAAGGTAAAACCCAGTGCAACATTTTGATGTTGAACACTTCACTGTAAAGACGTCAGTCTATGATTGTTTTTTGTGGATAATGTAGTTACATTGTTCTTTCGGAAAGTTTACTGCATCCTGATTATGTCACTACCGGACTACCATTTCCAGCAACCCAAAACTGAAAGATGTCAGTGGTATTGAAGGTCCCAATGAGCACAGTGGCCTCCATCATCCTTAAATGGAAGTTTGCCACCTGGCCAAACTGCGTGATCGGGGGAGAAGGGCCTTAGTCAGGGAGGTGACCAAGAACCCGATGAAACTCTGACAGAGCTCTAGCATTGCCGGAAGACAGAAGCCACTCCTCAGTAAAAGGCACATGACACCCTGCCTGGAGTTTGCCAAAAGGCACCTTAAGGCCTCTCAGACCATGAGAAACAAAATGCTCTGTTCTGATGAAACAAAGATTGAACTCTTTGGCCTGAATGCCAAGTGTCATGTCTGGAGGAAACCAGGCTCTCATCACCTGGCCTATACCATCCCTACAGTGAAGCATGGTGGTGGCAGCATCATGCTGTGGGGATGTTTTTCAGTGGCAGGAACTGAGAGACTAGTCAGGAACGAGGGAAAGAGCGCTATGGACCTCAGACTGCGGTGAAGGTTAATCCTCCAACAGGTAAGGCAAGATAGGCAAGATAACAAAGGAGTGGCTTCGGGACAACTCTGTAAATGGCCTTGAGTGGCCCAGGCAGACCCCAGACTGGAACCCGATTGAACGTCTCTGCAGAGATCTGAGAGCTGTGCACCGACGTTCCCCATCCAACCTGATGGAGCTTGAGAGGTCCTGCAAAGAAGAATGGGTGAAACCTCCCAAAAACAGGTGTGCCAAGCTTGTAGCATCATACTCAAAAAGACTTGAGGCTGTAATTGCTGCCAAAGGTGCTTCAACAAAGTATTGAGAAAATGCTGTGAATACTTATGTACATTTTATATTTGTGTTTCACATTTTTGCAAATCTATAAAAATATGAAACAAACCTTTTTCATTTTGTCATTATGGGGTATTGTGTGGAGAATTTTGATATATTTTTATTTATTTAATACATTTTGGAATAAGGCTGTAACATAACAAAAGGTGGAAAAAGTGAAGCTCTGTGAATACTTTCCTGATGCAGTGAATGACAGAGTACTACTAAGCTCTTCTTTATTACACATCTGTGTATTTCCATTCTGGTCAAATACAAGTAGAAGGCTGCTCATTTAAATCCACTTAAGGGGAAACAGGTTCTCATAATGTTGCATAAATAGTTTATTAGGATGGCATAGATTGTGTTTATACTTTCAGTTGTATTTACAAAAACAGTGACTTTTGAAAATCTTTAAAAATCATTCAAATAAACACTCTTACACACACACAGAATATATTACATATAACCATCATAAAGTGGAAATATTACAAACACACTAAGAACGGAATGGAACACAATCCTCCCATCACCCGTCGCAGTGTCCTTTACAAGCTATCCAAATATATGTCAACATCTTGGTGACAGGCTTTCACAAAAACCAAAGGCATTTCCTAACTGTTCTGAAATGCTTTTGATGTAGCAGTCTAATAAGTACATAGAAAAGTTGCATAATACACAAAAGCTCAGAGAGGGGGAAAATGGTTCGAAGGACAATACAACTGTGTCACAGTTCATCCATTGCAGGCATGATGTGGTACATAAAGGATAGTAACTCTTTACAATAGTCTAGTTGATTGTTTTATCCATGGGTGGTTAAACGGTATGTGGCTCTCCTTGGTTGTCTGTATCCTCTTTGCTGTTGTCGGTGCATTCTGAGGGGATGAAGCACCCAGAGTCTCTGGGACAGTCGCTCTTCTCTTCCTTCAGACTGTGTGACGACAAGGACTTAGGCTCCTCGCTCTCTCTCACATCTTCACCTGTGTGGTCGGGAACAGCAAAAGAGCAGTGTGGTTAGAATCTGAAACCCATGCTAGCCCATGTTTGGCTCAGCCTCATTTTAGTCGGTTCAATTAGGATGCCATTCTAACACAATAGCCTAATGGATTTAAGCTTGATTAAATCACTGAATCCCTCTCTGGCTGATAACTTCAGCTGGTGTCAGCCAACAAGCCAGGGGCTGTGCATTAGTAAGTGCCATCTGTTTGGTCCAGACTGAAACCAAACACACGTTCATTCTGACCTAATTTAGACCAATATACAGAACTAGAAGTGTTATTTGGATGTAAACATGATTAAGTTACTTAAACACACCCGTGTACAGAAGGCTGCAAATAAAAACATCCCAGCATTGCTATTTTCTAAAATTAGAGCGATAACAAATGTGTTGAGTTGAATTGAGTCCGTCTACGAATATCGGAGAGAAAAAGGAAAATGCATTGGGCACAACTCTACTTAAGTTGAGAGTTGAGTAGAGAGATAACAATTTGTTATCAATCTGGCTTACATACTGAAGATGTTTCCACATTTGCTGTGGCTTGAGTGTCATGTGCTGGCTGTTTACTCTATTGTGAGAGCTGTTGTCTCGCTGTTCTGACACTCACTCTCAATGTAGCGGTAGTCTGCTGCGGCCAGCAGCCTGCGTCTGTGTTCAGGGTCCATCACGTTGAGTTCTATCAGGTGCTTCTCCTGCAGGTGTGTCAGATCCTCCACGGTCTGATAACCGTTAAGGAGCAATGCAGAAGCATACTCCTGAAACAGACAAAATAGTTATCTATGTCAGTTATCTCATGTAACAGCTGTCATCAGTGGACATCGACTGCTTCCTGTATTTTGTAACAAGGGCTAAGTTCCTTTTTAAAACCGTCATGTCATTATTGTACAATGGGAAGTTTGAAATTGATACTTCTCCGGTAATGTTGTGCTGTGTTTTGTGGAATTTCCTAGTTGTGTATAGGAATAAAAAGACGGAATGTTCAGACATTTAGCGGTGGTTTGACTTGATCAGAATCCTCACCTCCAGCTGAAGACGCTCAAGTAGTTCCAGTAGTGTTTTGGGTCGAGGCCTCCTGCACACCTTCTGAGGTCTGATCTTAGGGGCTTCTTCCTCTTTCTCTTTCTCAACCAGAACATCAACGTAGATGAACTTGAAGTTGCCCACCTTGTTTTCCAGCATGCCGGTCCATATGCCCATGGGAGGTTTACTAATGATGCTAATAATGTCACCAACCTTTCAAGAAATAACATGACTTTAAACAAATGTGGGTTTCTATACCTGGACTTGTTCCCATGGCAATCCTATCTACCTAAACCAAAAGTGCACTAATTACTACAATCCTAATTATTGGTTCTCCTACCTACCTTAAGTTTGAGAGAGTCAGTGTCATATGGGCTTGGGACAAAGTCTGTGTGGACCCGAGCTTTTCCACAGAACTGTCCATGGTAGGACCCATCCTCATCCGCCCTCAGACTGTCTCTGGTACTGGAACCTTCCGAAGCACTGGTCACACCACCTAAGCCCACAGGGGACAACACATGAAAGTATGATTACACTGCTCCACTGGTGTGTGTGCATGTCTGAGTGTGTGTGCGCGTGAGTGTGTGTGTGTGTGTGTGTGTGTGTGTGTGTGTGTGTGTATGTGTGTGCTTACTGGAGGAGCTCTGGCCACTGTAGAGGCTCTCCAAAGAGTTGCTGGTCTTCTCAGAGCCTTGTTCCACAGCAGGACTGCTCTCTGCTTCTCCTTCATGGTCTCTGTCTGTCTCATCCCCCTGCAAAGTATAGTGATACACATAATAGGGATGTTACTAAGGAGCACCAGTACAAGTACAGCCATCCCAACCAAGCCATGTCTACAGTTGTGATTGAATCCTAAGGTTATGAAGACATAACTTTTTGGCAACAGTTCACATTAGCATTACATTGACTGGCATGTACAGTAACAACATAACAATACCTATAGTAAAAACATTGTAGGTACGCAGGCATTGCTATGTAATTAAATGGTATGAAGTGTTGGCGGGATAGGTTATTTGAAAAGTGTAAGAAGGCACAGTATGTGGGAGGGGTGTAAGAGGTAAGTGGATGTTGGAAAGGGGATCAACTAAATTGTGATGAGGGATAACTACATAGCAATTCCCCATGTAAATACAATAATGTTACAATATGTACTGCTCTTTAGTTATATGGTAGTTAATGTAACCTTAATGTAAAGTGTTACATCAAGTAAGCCTAGTGAAAGGTCCCCTAGTCCCAATTGCAAGACAGACATTGTCAGTACATCTCATAAGATCTCTCAGCAAGCTATTGAATGTTGTGCTGGAGGATGTGGGTTCGAGGGAGATTTAAGATAGGTAGCCTACATCAAAGGATTCCTGAGAAAAACAACATACACGGGTTCGAGGTGCAGCATGTGACTCACCATTTCCTCTGAGAAGGATTTGACATGCTTCTTGCCCATCCTTCTGCGCATGGTCAGAGAGATCGCCTTCATCTTCTTCCCCAGGCTCGCTGATTTTGTTGGATCGATACTCTCACCGCCAGACTCCTCTGCACCCTACACACACACACATACACACGCACATACACACACACACATACATATAGATATATATGCATATATATGCATTCACACACACATATACTTAAATTAGCTTTAAAATGCAAACATTTTGAATGTTTGACATATTAACTTTATATGAAGTATATATTCCTGAGTCTTGACACAATTTGTGATGCATACAGTTTACAGTATAGTCCTGTATGGATCTTTACCAATGTGACTCCATTTTCTTCTAACTTGGCTGGTGATGGCTGTCGATTGTTCTCAAACTTTCCAAAACTAGTTGAGCGCTGTATGGAGAGATGGGAGATGGCAGACTGAATATGTGTTTACCAAACTGTACCAGCCAGATCCCTGGTATCTACAGGGTGAATTAACATCTGATTAAACCTGGTACATCATTATTTGAAACTCCCAGGGGTCCTACAATAAAGATACATATTAATGTCTACAGTGTTTTTGTATTTTGACATACACGGCTATATGTGAGTGAAGAACTACAGGAGAGTTAGTATGAGTAATTCCCTGACACTTAATATTGTCTTGCTCTCCAGCAATGTCTGAAGTCAGAAATCCTTCTACAACGGCTATTTTAATTAATGAGATAGAACAGAATACAGCACAGAGATTAGAGTTGCGTGCGTAAACACTATACTGCATTGACAAGTTCTATTCTCCTCAATGCAATACTCTCTATACATTTTCTTTTTTCATATTCTGAAACTCAACCAAACCTCTGATGTGTCTGCTTCAGAACATCCAATATGAATCCATAATCTCTGAAAATCCCTGACATCACAGACCATGTCAGGGCTCTTGGCCAGACCTTATATCTGACACCTCAGACCATTTTTTAATACCTACCACCTATTGAAAACATGTATGAAATCAAATTGAATATAATATGTATTATACAGAGTTTAAATCAACCTCTCTGTCTTTTTATCTTTCAATCTAACTTCTGCAAATGCACACACACTGTTCGCCCCTAAAAATGTCCTTGTTCTTGTCTGTGCACAAAACTTACCTTTGGTTTGCTCTTTGGTTTGTCAGAGACATTTGAAACAGCCCTTTGTAGCATTTTCTATTTGTTCTGCTCGTTTTTCAACCTTAATCTTGGATTGCTTCTCTTTCTCTCTTTTTCAAGTCTCTGACCACCTTCATTTACAACACCAAAGTGTTAACTACCACTAAGACTTGCAGTCTGGTTAACTTCCTCAAAAGTGACAGGATGTGAGGCAATTTACATTCTGTCTATTACTGCGGTATCGGTTTCAAAGGGGAAAACAATTTCTGCCTAAACAACCATTTCTGTGGTCTATGTTTGATAGTCACTGCCAGGAAAACCTTGTTGGTATTTTTCTTCCTCAAATGTCAGTTGTGTAACCTTGTTCCTATTGGTGATGGGGCTGCTCATGTAAAATCTGATATGCAGTCCCACTAGGTCATAGGAAGACCTGTTACCACATATCAATGTGATGATTAGAAGTGTAATTAGATTTGATAGAGTTGATTTCCTTTTTCAAATCAGGCCTGTGACTGGTCTAGGGCAATATCCACATCTGAACAACAAAAATAATACATATAAAAACAAAATGTTATTCTTTAAACTCTAGATATGCCATCTCATCTACTACCGACTGAAAATATGTATAAATGTTTTTTTTATATATAATAAACAAATCCAAATTTGAAAATACGTTTTGCACAAGTGATGACTGATCTTACTTCCTTTTGCTATTTCAACATTTTGGATGAATAATTTTGAGGAAGTGATGAAAAGGGTATACTGAGGATGAGCTGAAGACGGTAACCCTGACATGTTGAAACGTTTTTAGTCTTCAACTAATACAGACATTGTCAGCGTGGAGATTACAACAAGAATTAATTAATTTGACTGTAATTAATAACAGCAGAATCACATTCCCATTTGATTGAGAGGACCAACGTTATTGATTGTAAAACTGTATTTAATGCTACAGTTTACATCTTCACATGTAAACTGCCCTTTCACACACGCAATCTCCCGTCAACCTATTGAAACTAGGACATTTAACTAGTGTTTACAATGGAGCACTAGCTACAATCGACCAATGACAAACAAGCAAGCACCATTGACAATAACATGGCCTAATCCCACTGCGTGCAATCAGCGGCGCTTGTCTCAATCCAGGATTAGAACTTCTAATATATATCTTCAGACCCCGCAGACCCTTCAAAGATTGAGCACACTGCAG
This sequence comes from Osmerus mordax, assembly GCF_038355195.1. Classification (NCBI taxonomy): domain Eukaryota; kingdom Metazoa; phylum Chordata; class Actinopteri; order Osmeriformes; family Osmeridae; genus Osmerus; species Osmerus mordax. The sequence goes on along the minus strand of NC_090060.1, from coordinate 3,367,678 downwards.
CTGTTTATCTCTTGTGACAGAAACGTGTTGTTCTCGATTGCACTGTACATTTGACAGCTGTGGACCAAAAACAACATTGTTTCTTTTCACACACATCATAAACACACATGCTGGGCACCAGATGACATTATAGCTTGTTTCACCTGAAGCAAAACCCTTGCATTAGCACCAATGCAATTCATGTTTTTAGGTAGTCTACATTGTCAATTGTCTACAAATATTTGAGTGAATACTGCAATTTGCAAATAGCAAGAATACAATGCCCATATCACTGTACAAAGCAGATATGTATAGAAAAGATTGTTATATTCCATTCTCCCACACACTTACTGTAACAATTTTTCACACTGGTGATAAACAATAGGTCATCATCCCTCTCTAGGAATGAAAGAAGTGCTTTAAGCTACAGTATAGGAGTCTGCACCACAATAGTGGTAATGTAATCTTGAATAAGCTGCTCGGGTGTCACATGACCCACACAGAAAAGCTTTTTGACCGATGCAGCCCTTAGAGCACATGTTCACCGGATGTCAGGGACTGCATCAACTAAATCTCTAACTGGTCCCATCCTCTTCTATTACCACTTTGAATCAATCTTATCAGTCTTTGTATCAAAAATAGTTCTACAAAAGGGAAGATTATTGGATGTCACATGGAAGATATTTAACTCAAATCGACTCAAGTGGCCAAACTCATCTCTTAGAACAGGCCTGTTTTTGCTACTTACGTTGGGGTCGGAGAGATCCACATCGGTGACAGACCGTCGAGGAAGCCCATGGGACAACTGAACTTGTCTCATGCTCCCACTGTGGGCCGGGTCCTGGACCTGGTCCCAGTCTTTCCCCCTGGGCAGGGTGAAGTCATGGGCGTAGGGGCGGTACTCAGTGAGGGGCCGCCGGCAGGTGTGGAAGGAGGTATCCCAGGCTGGGATGCTCTCTGCTGGGTTGCTCCAGCGCTGGTGGCTGGGCGTGGAGCTGGCGGATCCTCCAGGGCCCTTCCTCAGATCCGGGACCCCAGGGGTGGTGTTCTCCTGGGCAGGGAGAGTTGAAGCTCGGCTTGGGACCGGTATCCTGGCTGGTCCCTGGGCTATGTCCAGATACTGTCCCACAACTAGCAAGGGGTCTGGTGGAAGGTGATCTAAAAGAGAGACAGCATGTGATTCCGACTGAACAGAAAACAGACAACTTATATACCTGGTGCAGTGTTTGGTCTCCCCCCCAAACAAAGAAAACGATCAATGCAGTAATTCATATATATAATAATTTGTTTCAACCTTTGGAATCATGGCTTTTCTTGGTGCCCTCTTTTCCATTCTTTCCACTTGCTTTCTTCCCAGCCTTCTGGCTCCTTTTAGCAGTACCTCTAGGCTCTGCCACACCACCATTGGTGTGAACAATCTGGAACAACACATAGGTAGCAAACGCACACACACGGCACAGAATCCATGGCCCATTAGTAGTCTTCCCATTAAAGTTTCATTTTAGTTGGTGGTGCATCTTTTTGAATCTACAGTAATCCTTTAGGACTACTGGCACTGCTGACCAGCCCCAATCAAATTTTCAGCTATTAGTGCTTTGCATTAGTCTTGTTAGCCTCTGTGTCAGGCTGCCTGCCAAGAGACTGTATGTGTGTGTGTGGGGGGGGGTGCTGAGTGCTCAAGTGTTCATCCACTATTGGCAAGCAGTGTCCTAGAGCTCATTGTGACAGGCTTTACTGACTGGACCTAGACCTGGCATCAAGTTCTCCCCAGTAAAACATCTGCCCCGTATTAACACTCCATCAGCATTTGTTGTAAGTGATTGCTCCATTTGGGACTTGAGGCTCTTTGAATCTATTTGAATGTACCATCAGGATGCCATGGAGCACTGGCACAGGATGACACGGTGCCATCCAGAGGCCCACTCACCAGGTCCCTCTGCCTGCTGTTGGGCCGATCCATTGGCGGCGGCCACACTTCTGAAACTCCATTCTGAGAGCAGCAACAGAAATTGTGTTTGAGTTGACTGAACTTTCAAAATGGCCTTGTTATGAGAAATATTGATCGAGCGCAGATGATATTTGCCATTTTGGCTTGAGACTACACACTTGAAGCTACATTTAGATAGATTTCTAAGGTACTCCTGAGATTCAGTCCAGTCCCAAAAGAAGTTACATTTACGATACTGAGATTGTAGAGTTTGCAGTTATTTCAGAGCAAGTGGAAACCAGCATTCACATTGTTTTGAAACTGGCAGATCCTAACCTGTGATGGAGATTTGTCTTTCTTCCTGGTGCTTGACTGGTGTCCTCCTCTTCCTGCCTTAGCCTGGCCTGTTCTGGGAGCTGTCTTCGCCACATCTGAGCAAAATCAAACACACTTCTGACCCATGCAGTCTTTCCCAGGCAAAGGCAACTGTCAGCCATAATGGTACTTCTGAGCTTAGGTATAGATGCAAGTTGCCCATGCTCAGGTGTTTTTGCAATTGTTAGGGAAAAGTAGGTTACAATAACTTCAAGCTGGCTGGTTGGGCTCCTGCTGCCAAAGACGGTCTTGTAGTACTATTCATATTGTCACCCCCCCACTCACACACACTCACACACACTCCCTGTTACACTAATACTCTGTTGGCACTTAATTAATCCCAAGACTGACAGCCAAGTGTTTTAGGAAAAGCCCTCTAGCTGGTCCAACATTAACGCTCTCCCTAGACCTTGTTTATTCTCCAGACTCCAAAGGTCTACCATAGTATTAGTTCACCCCACAATGCCTGTGGAGAGTCTCAAATGAGCACAAGCAGTATCAGCTCAGCCTCCCAAATCTCTCTCCATAATTTACCTTCATTTTGATTGTTCTTCATGTGGACTAAATCTTCTGGGTTGTTGGCGGGCAGCCAGAGAACAGTATCGCAGCCGGCGTGATCTGTGTGGAGTGGGAAATCAAAACCATTAGTGGGATTTATTTGGGTCGATCGAGGTCAACAGCAGTTGCAGCTAAATCAAAATGAAGAGCGTCACTGTCGCTCAAGAGACAAACAGGTAGGTTACTGGCATCAAGGGAAGTATGAGCCAAGGTTTTAAATGGTCTCTTTTCCCCAGTGTCCCACATTAAAAGGTGGATTATTTAATTACAATAACAGAGCAGAGAACACCATTCAAACCGTTTTTGTGACAAGTCCGCTAGTGTTATGACCAAGCTTATCAGAATAGTAGGCCATAGATGAAACTATTTGATAATGCATCATGGAAGATTAAACATTTTGCATTGCCATTACACTGTTCAGTACATACCCAGGGCTTCATTGTCTGACATCGATTTTGATACATGTGTTCTGAAAAAAAAATGGAGAGACAGAAATTAAGACATATTTATACTCATTACCATATCACTTCTGCATGCTTAACAAATTACCAACAGCTGGATTGATTTTATTTTTATCTAAACTAAAAACTTTCAAGTTGAATACAATCAAGCCTTTGTTGAAAAATTACACCGGTAAAGGATAGGATTCTGAGGTACGTTCAAGGTCATGTCATGATGCACTTCATCATACAGTAGATACATAAAAAAGGTTTGAACTGAGCGTCTCTAGAGATGAAGAGGATGCACTGTGGGACAGCTTTAGTGTCCTATTAGAATCCCTAGTCTGACAGCCCAAGCGAGAAATAAGATTATACCTGAAGTAAACATACTGCAAGTTATCAATAAATATGTGAAAGTACAAAATAAAATATATTTAAAAAGAAAGAAAGAAAAAGATATAATATAATGAATATTTGTTGAGCTGTCATTCTCTTTTCCGCTTGGTTGTAACACTTAGTAAACAGCTAACAGATGAATGCAAGCTGCTGCAGTGTTATGCTGTTTTAAGATGGTCACAGATATATATGTATTTTCTTTGTAAAATCGGAGAAATCATAACGCTTTTAACACATTCAGCATTGTAGCTAAAGTTGTTTTGAATCAGCCAGAAGCTCCATATTGCTCTAAAGTTCGATCCTTGCAGTATTTGAAGGAGGACACCTGATCTAAAGCACTGAGAGGTCAGAGTGGGCAGGAAACAGTAAGTGGATGGACAGGAATCCACTTAGTCCAGAGGGCACAAAGCCCCTTCTGTCAACTCTGGACCAATGGGACGTTTGCTTCTTAGCATGCGACATTCATTCAATCTCAGTGGGATTGGAAGTAAATAAATGAAAGGAACGTCCGATTCAATATTGACGTTTTGTGTTATGTAGGATATTTCAATTGTTTGTCCCTCTGCCTCATCACTCGCTTAAGACTTCATTGTATAAATAGACAGATGCTCTGGGCTTAGGGGGAGAAATCCACATAGGGCCACAAAGGCAGGAAACATGGTATAGAGCCCCGACTTAAGGTCTTACATCTCAGGATGGACAGAGCACCTTTGGCAGTGATTTTGTGAGGAACTGCACTTTCACTTGCATGGACAGACACCTTCCTTCTCATTTACTGTAACCTTGTACTGGATGTGTCCTCTGAGTACGAACTAGAGGACAGATAAATGGGGAAAAAACACACCTTCTTTTCTTCTTCTTCAAGTTGGTGCTCTGCATTTGAGATATCTCCTGAAACACAACATAACAATAAGTTCAGTGGTAGGGCATCTGACTGCAGATCAAGAGGTTGCAGGTTTAAAACTTCCTCTGTATATTGCTTTGGATAGAAGGGTCTGCTAAATGATCACATTATTATTACATTGTCTTTTTAGTTATTTGATTATCCATGTTCTAGAATAGTTAACTACAGTAATAGACACTGTTGTGTATTGATTAGGATAATTACGTTGTCAAACCAGACAGGATAATGCTTTGAGTGACGTGACATTTGTATTTTAGGGCCAGCTGTCAGTGGACTGGTTTCATTATAATAATTTCATAATCAGCTTTATTGTATGGGAACAAGAGGTTCTGAAAGCTCAATTCCACAGGGAACCACCAGACCTAACAGTCTTAGTCCAGATGGCTACAACTTATTGCACACTCATGGCTTGACATTACGCAAATTATACTACACAGTTGAGCATTTGCTGTCATGAAATGCTCTTATCAGATATTGCCAGAGTTCCAATATTCCTTGGATTGGATGTTGCGTGTTTTTGAGAATGGGCATTTGTGTGTGTGTGTTGGGGAGGGTGTTTTTATGCAATATGTGTGTCTGTAAAGTATTTGAATGCATGCCTCTGTAGGTATGTGAGAATGTGTGTGTGTGTGTGAAGCATTTGTATGTGTGTGTGTGTGTGTGTGTGTGTGTGTGTGTGTGTGTGTGTGTGTGTGTGTGTGTGTGTGTGTGTGTGTGTGTGTGTGTAAATGTTTGCATGTGTGAAGTATTTGTATGTGTTATGTGTGAGTGTTTGTAAAGTATTTATATTTACATTTACATTTACATTTATTCATTTAGCAGACGCTTTTATCCAAAGCGACTTCCAAGAGAGAGCTTTACAAAGTGCATAGGTCACTGATCATAACAACAAGATATATGTGCAAGCTTATGTGTAAAGTATTTCTATGTGTGTGTGTAAAGTATTTCTGTGTGTGTGTGTAAGCACCATGGAGATGGAGCGCCCTGAGCTGCTCCACTTGGCGTTGTCCTCCAGCAGGACAGCTGGGCTGCAGGAGCGGCTGCAGGAGCGGCTGGAGGAGCGACTGGGGATGGTGTACACCGGGGCGTCACTGGAGTCCTGCACAGCCTCATACAGGCTGTCCATGGAACCCTCCTAAACACACACACACACGTGCATGTATATACACACGTTCATGTAGATGTTGTCAAACATACACATGTTTAAATACACACAGATACAAACCCCAAAATATACACACACACATTCATACACAAGTATGTACAAGAAAGGTTTATCCAAAAGTGGATGTTCATTTGGAATGCAGGAAGTAGGCTTCATTGGATTAATGCAACCTACTACTGTAAAGTTATCAGAAATGTCATGGATGAATGTTAACGTCCAACTACAGTCCTAGTTACAATCTAGCACAGTTTACTGAAAGTTGTAGGTGAAGAAAAACCCTTTTGCTACAATCGATATTCATTTCCTTGCAAAGAATGCTTGCAAGGATTCTTTTATAGGCTTACATCTGATAGCTTGGCGGATTACAATCTCATTCAACCTGATTGGATTCTTTCAAAGAAAATGATCTGAGCAGATTTATTCTTCAACTATTTCTTGACCTTCGCATATGGACAATGACCATTCAACCATTCACACTGAACCTCCATATTAGAAAACCAAGGCCTGGATTCATTAATGTGGCATCAATCAGTCTAATAAAATAAATGATAGAATGCTTCCAATGCAATACCTAGACCTGTATATATTTCTGGTTTCTCCATGTGACGTAGTGGGATTGATATATTATGTTTACAAGCAGATCCTGTTGAAACCCAATAACATATCTGAACTGCAATATCGGGATCTTAGATCAGTTGGTCAGTAATCCTGAACCGTCACCAGGATCTGTCCGAGTGTAGGAGAGTGGACACACACGCACACACACACTTCACACTCATGCACGCCAGTGACTGTATGAAGGCTTTGCTTTCTATGAAATCTTCACGCTACACCACAAGCGCGGGCTATCCACAACTATAACACACACTTCTGATAACAAGACTGACAAACGTTACATAAGACTGAGAAAAAAGCCAAAGGGAGCTTCAACCTTACCAGTGAGAAACAGAAAAGGTTCATCTCGGCAAAAGAGGTCCCTCTGTCACGCGTCACTCAGGTGCCAGTGAGGAGCAGAGCCAGCAGGGTGGTAGTAGCAGTGGCGGAGGACCCAGCTAGAGACTGACGGAGAGACACGACAGAGATCTCTCTCTCTCTCCAGCCCTGCCCTGCCCCGCCCAGAGAAGCCGGCTGTCCTCCACTCAGATTAATACCACATGAAATCCCTCTCATAATCCAATAGATGGACGCGAACATCACTCCGGCTGAGGCAGACTTCACAGCAGACACCACCAGCCCCCTCCCACCATCCCCACCCTACCTCTCCCACGTGGTTGTGGGTTAGCTAGAAGAGAGAACGTACTGGGTACTGTGACCGCCTACGTTGCCTATGCCTGGAAAGGCCCCTGACTGTAGGTGTTAATCCTGTTGTTCCGCTGTTCTACTGACATCTCTGTAAGAGGCAACAGGATAAGGGATGATGGTGTTTTGGTTGCTGGTGGATGAGTTTTGGTTATTAGTTGCTAGATCCATTAGGATGAGAACAAGAGGATACTGGCATAGTCTTTTGACAAAAAAAAAACTAAACAACTTTAGAAATCTCCAAGTAATCCCATAATTGTTTTGTTAAATCCTAGAAAGCTTTTTAGTCATCTGAAATTGATTGTGGACCTTGTAATTCTTCTGCATGAGCTATATAGATGGAAATATATTGTTTGATTCGATTTACAGACTTAATAAAAATGCCATTACATTTATATGTATTAGTCATATTCTTGGGTGAAGTGTAAAATGTTGCAGGCACCATACACATACGGAGATTCTGTTGTGTTCTTCTAAAAGCCTTGGATAAATAATCTATATCACAGTCCTTTGAGGTCAGGAGAATTCAATTTCATGCCACAATGCATCTCTGCAAGCTCTCTCTCTCTCTCTCTCTCTCTCTTTAAATCTCACTCTATCAACCCCAATTCTCTTTCTTATCTTTGAGTGTGCAACGTTCATCTCTTCCTTCCACGTCAGTAAGCAGTCAACAGAAATCCAAGCACATCATGCATAGCGAGGACCCCCGCAGGGAGCATCGCCAACTGGCTTGTGGATGTAGTCGTGTTATTGTAGCAATACAAATCTTGCTGTGAAGTGATCAAGGTCAAGGCTGCATACTGTGTGTGAGCACATGCAGAAGGAGAGAGGGAGAGAGAAATAGAGACAAAAGAGAAGGAGAGTTGGAGTGCCCACATACAGTATATGCTCTTACTGTACAGTTCTGTTCCAGTGAAGTTCCCTCAAACACCAACTCCCAGACACTCTCCACTCAACACAGCAGGGGGTGGTCTGACTCACAGGGTCGTACCTAATATATTTGTCACTCTTATGCTGTTTTAAACCATGTGCAGAGTATCGACACAGTGGTTCTTACTGTAAGTGTTATGAAACTGTATAGTGGATGGTAAACCGTACATACTCTCTAATGGTTTAGAATAGAGATGTTAAATATATATAAATAATACAAAGCTGTATTGGCAGCAGACAACTCTAAAGTGACATAATAGATTAGATAGCTGTGTACTGTGTACTTTTCTAGGACATTTTATATTGAAAGAGGTGCACAGTGTGTGTGTGTGTGTGTGTCTGTTTGTTTGTGTGTCTGTGTGCCTGTGTGTATGTCTGTGTGTGAAAAGGTGTGAATGTTGTGAATGGGGTTCACGGATGCCCATAGAACTGCACCAAAACCAACCTAAGCCCTCAAGGAAGACAAGGAACAATAACACAATATCTACAATCCTAAACACACATTACAGTATGTAAAGGTGTTGCATCACTGGCTCTTTTCTATATAAGCCCTGAGTTTTTGATCGTGCTCTCTAACAGCTATTGGTTAACTCAAAACCTTTTGATGGATTACCAGAAAGAAAATAATAGATTGTCTAGTGTACATGAGATTAGGTGATGCCTTATCAACACTGAAAACAGTTCACTAAAAGTTCACAATGATTGAATTGTTGAAATAAATATACTTACTATTTGACGTTTTGGAAATATTGGAAGTACTGTCATTTCTCACCTTCCTTAGTAAAATAATGTTTTTACATACTCTCAAGGAACCCTTTATATGCCCATTGTAACACTTTAGAATACATTTATGAATGCTATTTATAGCCATGTAATCCCCCTATTTTCCCTTTGTTGTTGCTGGTGACAGTTGTAGTTGGGTTGCTCGGGAATGCATCGGGTTGCCAGGTAAACTGAGGCCCATAACCCCCCTCCCCCTTTAAAAAAGAGGAAAGGATTTCTATAATCCAGCCATACCCAGATTCCTATTGCCATCCTTGTCCCTTCATTTTCACAGTCTGGCGACCCATATTCCTGATGGTTGTCGTAGTGATGACCCACTCACTTTGGAACATCAGGGGACAGGATTAGGTGTTGCTGTGTGGACAGCCTCTTAGTATTAATTCATAAAAGAATTGCATCCACATGTCAGCCTAGACATTGGAAATCTCCATTAACTTAATACCCCACTGACTGGAGATGTGAGAGTCTTGTATTGAATGTCAAACCAAGGGCAACACCGGCGTGCATGCTATGTACAGTATGTATGTGTGTTTGTAGGCTATATATGCTGCTCTTGACATTAAAATTTGTGCTCACCAGCCACTGTGGCTAGTGGTTTTCCAAAGTTACTAGCCACTCAGTAATTTCATTAGCCACAATTTTGTTGTTGGGAAATTACGTTTTATTTGATTAAAGTTGACTGGTTTGCTACAATGTACTTGAATAACTAGTTTTACAATCCTTTCACATGTAAATGACCATTGTCAACACCCAAATAAAGATTACATAAAATGTATATGTACAAAATATATGAACTAAACTGAAAAAACCCACAAGCAAAACTTTGTCAACTTAAATATTTATAAACAACATCATTATTTTTGTCTAATCAATTCCTATTCCCAAATGTCCTACAAACAAATGTTTATCTTATATTGTATGTTTGTGTATGTGTGAAAGTGAGAATAAATGTTGAAATGCGTGTGTTCCACGGTCAATGCGTGAGGCTTGAGAACCCTGCAATGAGTTTATTATTTTAGATGTGTTTTGAGAAGACTAGCCTACAACAGGGTTGCAAACTTTTCAAAAAGCCTTGGAGTGAGATTTGGTGGGGCTGTCACAGTTACAGTGAACCTGACTCCACCCGTGCAGGGTTTAGATCTCGGCACAAGGCAACACAGAAGACTAGTAGAAGCCGTACAAAAATATATTTTATTATTTAGTAAAAACAAGTATCTCCAGCCCCGCTCAGCCTGATTAGCAACCGGTGCGTCAAAACCCTGCCTCTCCCGTTCCACCCCGCGACAGGGCCAACCAAAATTTTGCTGCGCAACCCAGCCCCGAGACTTCACGGGTGTTCCGTGTTCGCGCGTCGTGAGCTTGAGTGTTGCTTCACTCAGTGTATCTGCGTCTCGTCCATTACTGGTTACAACGTTAGCAGAACTACTTCGTTTCCTTCTCAGCGTGAGAAATACAATGTGTGGCGTGAGAGCGTGTGAATTGGTTGAAATGCGAGAGAGTTGGCAGCCCTGCTACAAAAAACAAAACAAATAGAGATATAGAATTGCTCCCGCCAAAGTGGCTAGTAAGACTGACTGCTTGCTTTACCCGCCACAGACAAATTCTACCCGCATTTGGCGGGTGGGCGGGTGCTAATGTCATGCCCATATGTATATATCTATCAATCTTATCTATTTTATCTTTCTATTTTATCTTCCTATTTTATCTATCTATGTATGTATCCATCAATATTATGTATCTACTTATCTTATAAATCTATCCTATCTAATCTATCTATTATAGATATCTACTATTTTATCTATTGTGATTATTATACATTTGAGCACAATGTCAAAATACACATTCAATATTATTTATTTAGCTTAAAGCTGCACTAGGTGACATTACTGTATACTCTATAAAATCGAAATAAAATAAACAGCGCCCCAAGGTTTTGTGTGCTTTCACAGTACTGCACCACAGCAGTCTAAACCTCAGAAACCTCTTCACAGCCTCAACAGGTATTGTCCTATAGTAGTAAGATGGTAGGGACTACTGTGCTGTTGATATACAATTAACTAACCAAGATGTATTCACCACATTGTGAAAGATGTATGTCACTGCTATTCATAAGACTGACCACAGGGAGGCATAATGTAGATACCGGTAGATTAGACAGTAACTAAGTGTGAAGAAGTAAATAAACACACCACTCCTCCTGTCTGACTTGCCCAGTGAGTGAGTGAGTGAGTGAGTGAGTGAGTGAGTGAGTGAGTGAGTGAGTGAGTGAGTGAGTGAGTGAGTGAGTGAGTGAGTGAGTGGGGGGATTTGATACTGTATCTGTATTAGAAAGGAAGCCTGGGTGAGTGAGAGAGAGAGTATACAGGTGTATTGTTTACTCTACGACCTGCCCCATCTCACTCAGTGTGCGTGTGCTTGTGTGCATGTGGATGTGTGGCATTGTGGGAATGCTTACACAGTGATCTCTTGTTCAACCGGTTTGAAACGTGAGCTGACTCACTCAGCCTCTGCGCAGGTATGTGTCAGTACAGCCTCGACAGCCACAAGGAACAGACCCTCACCGAGAAGGGAGAACAACCCCAAAAAGAAAAAGCGGACAGACAAACTCTTTTCAGAAAACTACAAAGGTCCCACCTCCGACGTGGAAACAAGAAAGAAGACAAACAGGCAATGCTGGAGTGAGGAGTAAGGAGAGAACTGTGAAAGCAAAAGCTCCAGAATGTGGAATGACCCAGTGGAGTTTCCATCCTGGCGATAAACCCATGGGTCTGCCATTCTGATGTGGCCTGCTCTGAAGCACTCTGACGTTCAGGACGTTTCTCTGTTTCTCAGCATCACATTCTATGTGTGGCACATAGGTATGTACTGTATCTACTCTGCAGGAACTCTATGCTAAAGTTTTTCCATCATGTCTCTGCAAGTTCTTGTTTGGCGAGGGAGTTACTGTATTGTGTACTGTATTGTGCTTTGAAGGACATGTAGAAATATTCCTCTGCTTATGTGTGCTTGAATGGACATGCCTATGTTTGCACATGGGTGAATGTACAGTATGTACAGCTTTTTCTATAGAAACTCATCAATCTCAGAGAACCACGTTTGAATTGCAGATGGACCCTAGACTCTGGACTACAATTAATCCTTTGATATTGTTTTAACCAGGGGCCAGTTGAGGAGTAATATCAGAGCTGCGCTCACACACACACCTTGATTCCTTTAGGCATAAATAGGAGTGGAATGGTCTTCCTCAAAAGGTGTCATAGCATACCTTGGCAGCCATTTTGTTTCCACTCCCCTGTTAAGTTTATTGTTTGTGATTCACCTGAATCCCCACACCCTTGGTTGGACAGGTGCCGCATGTGAGTTATGAGTCATGTTGTGACACTTACTGAAGCTCTAAAGCAAGCGTCTTGATGCGAAAAGGTGGCTGTTAGCAAGAAACTAAATTAGAACCTTCCAACTTGTCAGGCAGGTTTCAGGCCCGACAACTTAGAACAACATACTGCAACTTAAAAAATATGCATTCCACAGCTCAACCTACCTGTTCTTTAGAGTTAATCCCTTTATCTTCTTCATTGTATTGTCTAAGAGAGTTGGAATCAACACAAGTTTAGATGAGCATATCAGACTGCCAAAATACATATAAAACAGTTACTTAATTTCAGAATCGGAAAGTCTCTGAGACAGGGTTAGGAAAAGCATTGGTGTGAATCATTCCAGATAAAACAGTAGATTCCATGTCTGATCTGTACATTTGGAAATGTTTAACCATGTGTCACCTCCAATGGATTGATTGCAGTTTATGTCTTTCAGGAAAAAGGTTGAACATTAACTAGGAATTATACTGTAGAAAACGAAGATGAATCCCTGGACAATCAGCATTGATTTAAACTTTTGTAGTTGTCGTAGGTACTTCATTGACCCCAAAGTGGACATCACGGCATTGGAGTAGGCAAGAAGAAATAGGAGAATATACAAAATACACAAATTCGAAAGTGTCTTGACTGCATGTTCATCCTAATTAAACAAAGACAACTAATTAGATTTTTTTACTCAGACGGGGTTAGAGAATTGCAAACAAACTCAAGGTTATAACTTTTGAATATATTTTAATCAGATTAGCAATAACCAAATTGTCTCACACCAGCAGTGGGTGCCATCTCCATCGAGTCTCCTCAGAAGAGCCTGACAAGGTCGGTGCAGGACCATGTGTTTTTCTCTGTGGATGTTACCTGCCTTGGGATCCCCACAATACAATGGACCTTCATGTCGGGGGTTGTGAGCCGGGGCATAGGAATCTGGAAACCTGGGGTTTTCACCAATGTGACGGTGGATTACAGAGACCGAGTGCACACTTACTCCAATGGGTCCATGGGACTGGCAAATCTGCGTCTGCAGGACGCGGGCTACTATGTCGTCACGGTGACGGACGCCTCTGGGAGCAGCAAGGATGCTGGCTTCGTCTTGAAAGTGAACGGTGGGTCTCTGAATCATGCATTTGTGTCCTGGCTCACCATGTAGCTGCAGGCACACTGACATGGTCTGTTGTCTGTGTGTTGTAGAGATCCTGTATGAGGATTTGCATTACCTGTCAGTCTCCATCGTGGTGCTGGGAGTCCTGGCTGGCATCCTCCTGCTCTCCATGTGGCTCACAGAGAAGGCCTACCGCCACCTCAAGGCACAGAGGCGCAAGCAACAGATGCCAGGTACGTTGAGATATCGAAAGGCCTCTGGAACATTCTGCCTACATTCCTTTGACACATCACTGATGTGGCATGACAGGGAGTTCACTGATCCAGCCTGGTTCAACAAGTGAATACCTCTCTCACAGAACAGTGAAACTAATACATATTTTAAATATATTTCACTACCAGATTACTTGCAAAGTATGAAGTTTAATGTTTGTTACTACTTCCAAGATGTGGATTCAAGTGGTGTTTGACCACTTGACCTACAAAACAACCCATCTTCAACCTACCAACTTTTTTGTTTTACAGAAAACGATGAAACTGAGCTACAACATCTCTGATGGTCTGGAACTGAACCCAGTGTTTTATGTCCCAAATAGTTTCTACATCAATGAAAACAGCGGCAAAAGTATTGACACCGGGAACAAATGAAGACTTGCAATGAGAATAACTTTTTCTGATATTCTTTCACTGTACATACTGTGTTAAGTGCTATTTCACTGTCTAAAAAATAATCAAATATACAAATGGAAACAAATTATATATTTATTTTCCGTTTTGAGGTTTCCAAGGTTGTCTTTGCGTTTGTTTTTATTGTAACTTAAAAATATCCAGCGATATGAACTGTACATACAACTATGTCCTCTTTTGAAATGAAATCTCTAGGATATTTAGGTCATAATTCGTTCTACGGAAGATGTAAGTAAGCTTCCCCCAATCCATGGCGACATTACTACGGTTAATCTGATTAGAGAATACTAGCCAAACATGATGAGTGCTATCCTTCCCTCCAGGAAGATATATAAGGCCTGTCCATTTCTAGAGAGTGAAACCCTGACGAGGTATTCATGTCTTCGTATTTACAAGAGAAAGAGAAAGAAAATAGTGAGGGCGAGGTAAAGAGAGCAGTCCTATCTAAGGGCACAGGGTGAGGGCAGCCATGAGGAGCTCCATCTTGTAGACAAAGTTGCGTCCCTCCATCTTGCTCCAGTTGACCTCCTTGTAGGGCCCTCGCAGGTGGTTCCACTTGGCGTCTTGGATCACGTCGCTCTTGGGGAGCTCCTTGCTCTGGCTCCGGGGGAACTGGACCAGAACCTTACAGCCGCTCTCTGGCCCGTTACGCACTGGGTGACATCACAGGGGGAAGAAAATAATTGAATTAGTTCCGAGTGAAATTATCAAACTTAAATAGCATTGTCTAGTTAGCTAGGCAGGTATTCTAATTTGTATGTATATTAGTCACATCTTCCACAGTCAATATAAAGTCTGTAAATCATTCCTGACATTCGTTACAACACCTACAATCTGAAAGAGCCCTCAAATCAGAACGGTTGTCGGTACCTGAGATGGCGTATTCTCCGTTGGACGAGGCGACGGTGATGGCGGAGGCGTTGCCGATGCTCTCCACGGAGCCCAGGCCCACGTGGTTACTGAAGCTCAGCACGTGCCAGCCCATCACCTTGGCCAGCTGCTGCACGGCATGAACCTGGTGCTGGGACATCTGCGGGGGTACGGCCATGGGCGGACACGCGCACACACACACAGCTCAGATTATAAACAAAGATGGGTCGAACCAAAGGAGCTAGGTCAATCCTGATTCAGAAGTTTGCTTAAGAAGGTGCGTTATGTTGATAACAAAAAAGAAAAGAAAACTGTCCTCACATTTGTACTCATCAGTGAATAGTTACTGACTCACTAGTGACTCATAATGCAAATAGAAGCCCAGTAAAGAAGTGGTGGTAAGTGTTCTAGTTCAGGGGTATGTGTGCACCCTAGTGAGACGCTGTGTGAGGGAGGAACAGTCCAGAGTGGTGGAGGGGGTGGTGCTGGGGTCCGGGGGTGTCACCTGGGAGAGGAGGAAGTCCTGCAGCTCCTGTTCCTGGTGGGAGAGAGTGATGACGCGGCCGTCCCTGTGCACCACTCGGATTTGCTCCACCCCGATGTTCAGCTGCAGCTGGATGGACCTGCAGGACAGGAGGAGCGACCACGTCAGGATGGCCTCTCCCACTCCACCCTCATTCCTACCCAATGGTTTGATACTCCTTTACTGGGCGCATACTGATATATGACCGACGCCGAGAAAATCTAGCCATCACATCGCTGAAGGGTATCCATGGAACTTGCAGCTTAATTCCTCACTTGACTGAGTGCTTGAACAAACTTCCAACAAATCCAAAAAGAGAATGAAAGACTACACACGTCACTGTCTAACCGCCCAATTGTACAGATTGGTTGAAACAATTGGTGGTCCGCTGCTTCGGTCTGGTTCCGTATCTCTGCTTCTCCACTCACTTGCAGATCTGCTCGTAGCCCTGGGAGGTGATGAGCACTTTGACGCTGGACTCGTACACGTCGTTGATGTTGGACCAGTGGGCCTGGATCTGGGGGTCCTCAATACGGCTGGCCAGGCTGTCGATGGTTCTTGCTGTCCTGAATCACACACACACACTTCTGAATTACGGCTTAACTCCAAAACTCTTGAATTACGTACTGGGGGGGAGGGGGGGGGGGGGGGAATAAAACCACAAGAGGGACTGGCTAAATGAGGAGGGGGGGGGGGGGTGTTGTCTGCGTACCTGCTGCGGAGGAAGATGTGCTTGGCCTGCTTGATGATCTTCTCCAGCAGCCCCTCGTTCTGCTGCAGCGACGTGATCTCTGCCTTGTCGTAGGCCATCGGCCCGGCCAGGCGCATGCGCTTGTGGCCGAAGGGGGCGCTGGCGGGGTGCGGCATCACCACCGAGCTGAGCTGCTGCTTGTGGAACTGGAGGAGCAAGAGGAGCCGCGGGTATTCTCAAACAGGAACCATGACGAAATATTCGGGAATATTTACTCGTGAATATGAGTAAAGAATTCTATGGATAATGTGCGAGTGTTTATAAGGTGTGGCCTGGACTAGTGAGGATGGCTGTTAGCTGAATCTGAGGAAGAACCAAACATGGTCCTGGCAGGTGAGAAGAAGCATCCGTACAGTTCCACTGAGTTCCACATCGACAGAATACCTCAGCGGTGGAGATGGAACCCCGGTGTTCCTGGGTCCGGTTCTATGGCCTCACCTCTCTCATGAGCTGGTGCAGGTTGTGCTCCAGCACGTAGAGGTGGTCGTCAGGCTTGGGTTTCTCTGGGGAGGCCCGCTGGTTCTTCTTCTCGCCCGTGGAATGGCACAGAGATATGGACAGCTGCAGACCTGCACGACCCCCCCCCCCACACACACACACACACAGAGGAAGACAAATCAACACCTTGCCTCGAGGACGTTCTCAATGCACGAAGCTGCGGATAGAAATAGGTATCAAAATATGTAACGTGATGAGACATTGCTTGCAAAAGAGCCACCGCTTCATCTGCTGTAAACCTATTTCCAACATAAAAAAGACAAGTCACTCAAACGAATGTCAAACAGCTGGCAAATGCTCTAACCATTACCTGATCTGGTGATTGCTTTAGTGCCTATTGGCAGCAAAGCTTTTGGACTATATCAAAAGCTTTCTGGATGGGTGAATGGTTTTATGTCCATGTAAAAACACCTCGATGCTCTGGGAGGAAGATCGACCTCGACCATACCTGGGAATGGCTGGGAGATGATCTGGTTCTTCACTACGATGTGTGGGATCTGGGACTTGATCTGGACGGCCTCTCTGGACAGCTGGGCAAAGATCTCCTTACACAGCAGAACGTTCTGGGCCGCCTCCAGCTTCACATGCCACGGCTGAGTACCTGGGACGACATGGACACATCGACATAAGACGCTATTCAAGCACGTCTTCCTTGGCATGCAGACAAAAACGTATATCCGCCAAATGACAAGCGTTGCATGAATTTAAACACTTTGTTTAAGGACACGTTTGGTCCAAAAATGGTCTTCTTTTGTTCAGGTGAAGGCTATGGTTATTGATGTGTAAGCCATCTGTGTGTACCTGTTTTAGTTTTGGGTTGTCTCCTGAAGAGGTTCACCGTGCCCAGGTCCCCGATATCTGGCGCCTGTTTCTGGATGGACACCTGACAGACAGGATATCCCAAAGATCCAAAGATTATTACAACTCAGAGACGTAAATCACCACAGTATCGTTCATGAATGATGCATCAGACAATCTGAAGCGGAGGTGACCCTCGACAGCTTCAGAATACTAACACTCTGCGCTTACCTTGAGGTAGGCGGATCCCTCCAGATCACTGGGGATCTGAACGTTCAGTGGGCAGTAATCTTCTGGGAGCTTTTTGTCCAGGTCGATGTCTGTGTTCTTGATCACCTCAAAGGTGCCTTGGTGAGGAAACAAGGAGCCTGCCAACGACAATGAGGAAAGCTCACGTCTAAAATCCTAAATCGGAGTCATGCAAGTATCAACAGGATATAAATGGGTGAATATGGTATATCTACAGCGTGATAGAAGGTCAACAGATACAATTCGGGGGGACACAAATTCTGGGTACCTGCGCTCCGGTAGCTGAGGTCTCCCAGGATCTTGTCTCCGACTTTTCGTAGCTTCCACTGCGAGCGCAGGCGGAGCAGCTCAGAGTTGAAGTCCCTCTGCCTCCGGTTCTCCAGGTTCTCCGCCACAGACTTGTTGAGCTTCTCCGCCCCCTTCAGCAGCATCTGGGCCGCCGTGGCCAGAGACTTCTTCTTGCTGATCAGCTGGAACACCTGCGGGGTCTGTGGAAGGAGGAGAAGGGGGAGGGAGGTATGAGTTAAAGATACAATTGGCAAAAGGTTTCATCCTGTGGTACTTCTAGCTTTCTCTCCATCCGTGCTCCTCTGGTAAGGGTTTGTCAGGAATTTGCCTTCAACTTTATTTACAGGTTCGACAGATTGGTTGTTTTTGGTTGGGAACTAGATCCAGATCTATCCAGATGATACACAGTGACAGCCAGAGTGATGAGTCAAGTGTTTTGTTTGACTTGGACTATAGGGCTGAGTGTGACTCCACCTTGCCAGCTGTAGGGTCCTGGGACACGGGGTCCAGGGCCATGTACTTCTTCTCCTTTACCACACTGAGGACGTCGTACAAGACACACATCTCTGTGAGGGAGCTGCGCAGGTTGTTGCGTACAGAGTCCCATGGCCACAGAGACGGCTGGAACTTCACTGTGGCTGTCGGAAGGGGAATGGAGAGGTAGAGAGGGAGGAGAGATTACTCCCTGTTGTGAAGTGCAATTCAGACGAAAACACAGTGTGTGAACAATGAATGTATGTACCAGAGCCTAAGTTAACCCACCTTCATCCTCCTCGTGTTCCTGCTTGCCCCACTCCTGATCCCTGGGCTCTCCCTCTGTCTCCTCTCCGTCTGAATCAGACCCCTGGCCAAAGTCTATCCTCTGGGCCAGTTTGGCCAGGTTCTGGGACATAGAGAGTGGAGGGACGTACGTCTCCATCCCGTCCAGAGAGACCTCCTGCACCTGCTTCTCGCAGGAGGACTCGATGCTGACGCGCACCGCTGGACCACCACCCGACATGATGACGACTGGGAAGATACAGTCCTAGGCTACAAAGGCCAGGGGATATCATCAGCTCCCATTACAGTAGTGACTCACTCACATTATTTGCCTGCAATCCCATTGTACTATTAATTTATGCATTGCTATTAGCTATAATCAAATATGAGTCTAATGTACGGTAGCTATTCGGACATGACCAGACGCAAAACAAAAACATACAGTAAGGATCCCCGACTGATGGTTTGCTGATTAGCATGCTAACGTTAACGTTGGCTACAGTAGCTAGCTAGCAACAACAACACAAGTAAACAACTGATAGAAACTTACTTTCTGCACAAGCGAGGAATATCAGGGCAAAAATGATCATGAAAATGCTTTCAAATATTTGTAAATACCTGTACGTATTTTTCTTAGGACAATGTATTGTGCTAGCTAGTAGTTAGCACAGGAACTGTCCACACTCTTCTTCCTGCACTTCCCACTACCTAGGACAGTGTCTACCACTAGTCGTACAAGCCTGACACCCTCTGTGTGTTCGTGGAATTACAAGCTCCGTTCAAATCAGATGCAGAAACACCAAACATCAATGCCTGAATACGCTCACTGGTTTCTTACTTGTAAACCAAAGTAAAATGTTATGAGTAAAAATATAGATAGAAAAGAGGCATGTGAGAAAAGTGAAAAAGGAGTCAAAGCAGGAGTCAAAGCAGATTTGCACAATGTCGTTGTTGAACACAGCTCACGCTGCACTATTTTTCTATGGCTCTGGATAAATCAACGACGCGGGCCGTTTAAAATACAGGATATGACGAAGGATGACAAATGAATGCGTTCACTCCGTTGTTGGCATGGATTCCAGCTAATAAACAAAACTTCAGGACATGTTTTTTTAATCAAAGATTCGCTCTGCCTCTTCACAAGTTTGATGTACATTATGAAAGGTGAACATTTTTTGCCTTCCTGGTATTGGGAGTTTTTATTTCCTGCTCTTGATCGCTCCTCTAGACTGCAAGCTAGCAAACAACTTAGCTACCAGTACGCAGCTAGCTTGTAAGCAGCTGGCCAACTTTCTGGCCTTTGTCATTTTCTGTCTTCATCAGCTAATCAGCAACAGACAATTGTTCAAAGATGAAGAGGAAGGTGGCTCGATTACGGTTAAGTCCTAACGAAGAGGCTAAACTTATACGAGATGAACACGAAAGGAGGCGGAAACTGCGAATACAACAGGTACTGTAAATCAAGAATATCATCTGTCAATCTAAAATTGCATGTCTTGACAGCCTAACTATCAAGTTATGTGATTCTGTAAGCAACTAGGAAACAAATATTTTTTTACTGGTCCTTTTCCTTTGCAGGTGCGTGAACAGGAACGGTATATTGCACTGCAGATCCGCAGAGAGGTCAACCGCAGACGGGAACACGAGATTCAGATCCTGGCCGAGGAGTTAAAACAGGATTGGGAGCGACAGCAAAAAGAGAAACTGGAGACACTACATAAGTTGTATCAGGAGAGCCTCCAGCTTTTGGGAGAGGGACACAGAAGTGCAAAAGAAAATGTAAGTACTTTAACAAGCAAAGCCCAACAAACAGCAATCTCCAGACCAGCCTCGTCCGTTAATGACTTGTCAAATTATGTTAGGGCTGATTTTCATGTTTTACTTTCCAACATTTGGTCAAATCAGCACTGTATTCCCCTACATAACAGGGTTACCCATAGTTACCGCTCCTGATCTTGTGTTCCCCAGGAACCTGATTGGGAAGCCATAGCACAGAAACATGAGGAGAATCACAACAGAGCAGCAGAACGCTATCACAACGCCCTGAAAGAGCTCAAATCACAGAGGCAGAAGGAACAAGAGGAGCAGAATCGGTAAGGCCATGTCATTGTTTTCCAAGAAAAAAAAAGACTGAGGCATTCTACATTGAATTTTAATTTGTTATCACTTTAGTTTCATCCAGGCCAGGAAGAAATCTGTTCAGGTTGAGAAAATGAGAGCCGCTAAAGTGGCCAACCTGCCACCCCGTCCACCAAACCCTATTGAGGTATGTGGCAAATAAAATATCTAGAGAATAATCACCATCACATAAATAGAACCTAACAACATATATTGAATATTCGACCATTGCAGAGCTGTACACGAGGTAAAACAGGGTTAAATCATGGGATAACATTATATTAAAAAATCCTTGAAGGCTGGGACAAGGTAATGCACATTATCTACAAAATAACTTCAAACAGGTGAAACGCAGGGGTTGTACACATACCGTATATGTAAAACAATTTACAAAACAGCTTACGAGATATATATATATTTTATTTTTAATTTTTAAAGTACACTAATATATTTCATCAACTGTTCCATCCAAAAAGAGTATTCCATCCAAGAAGCTGGTAGCAGTGAAGAAATCGGACGTGGATGCCTTCTCTGTGACCCACTATCACATGCCTGAGACTGTAGTGGACAGGGAGGTGGACACAAGACAGGTAAGCACTTTCTGACAGAGAGTGAGCCATAGTTTTGATAACCCTCAATGCTCAACCCAGCTAGTCCTGTCTTGTTGTTTCCATGGCAACACGAAAAAGTTTCTGGGGAGGACCAAGAAGCAAATCTCTGACATGGTTTTTGCTTGTCCTGTAATCGGTAGGTTTGTGTGCTCAAGCTCCCACCATAGCTGTATTCGAATGCTCTTACATGCGTGTGTGTTGGGCTCTAAAGAAGGTTGTGGTTGTCCACTGTTCCTCATCTGTGTTGTTCACCTCAGCCCAGCGCCCAGCAGTTGGCGGAGCAGGAGATGAGGCGTCTGCAGGAGCTGGCGCAGGAGGAGCAGGCGGAGCACCAGGAGCAGCTGGAGAAGGCTCGGCTGAGAGGGAACCACGCTCTGAGGGTGGAGCAACTCACACAGGTGTGTGACCTTGTGTAGTCGGTGTGTGGTGAAACTCACTCCTCAAGTATGTAACAGGCCACCCGCGTCAACAAAGCTTTTCGTTGGCATAGTTGGTAGTGGTGGCGCTTGGAAAGTCAGAGGTGGCAGGTTCGATTCCCGGTGGGAGCGAACATTGGCCCATATGCCTCTGACGGAGCTTGCAAGACCATGTCTGTTACACTTGCATTCTGACTGGCTACTGACATTCAGTTGATACACATTAAAAGTACTGGATAATATACTGTATATCCGACCACGCCATTGACAATGGCTGTTTGTTCATCCAGTTATCCAGCATTTAGGTTTTAGATAGCAACCACAAACATGTCTGTGATATGGGTGTGACACTTGTGAATTGTCTGTATTGTCCTAAGTCGTGTGTGTGTGTGTCAGGACCGAGATCGCTTCCTTGTGGAGCTGGAGCACATGCAGCAGACAGAGCTGCTCAGAAGGAGACAGGTGGTGTCCCAGATGCCCGCTCAGATCTTCCAGCCCCTCTACAAGAGGCAGGAGGTGAGGGACGACTGGCAGAGGGACATGGAGTTCGCCTTCGAAGACATGTACACCGGAGAGAGACGTACGTTTGGCGCTAGGCTGCCTTCTATTTTTTTTTTCCCAACAACAGAACACTAGTTTTGTCATATTGTGAGGAACTTGAGAATATGCATGGCTCTCGCTGGGAGTAATTATGATAATGTTATGATGCTAGTCATTGATATGTAACTTCCATGTCGTTTTGTGCCCAGGTGTGAAAGGTGACCTGGTGCTCCAGCTGGTCCCAGAGCCCCTCCCAGCCATGTCCACAGACAGCCAGGACCAGGAGCTGGATCTCACTCTAGAGGACGTCCCCTCCGCGGCCACACCCCTTGAAGTCACGCCTGGGGACCAGCAGGGACACGGCCATGACTCCGACCACCAGGTCCCAGCTGCCCAGAGACAAGGTAAGGAGAAGGCTCTTTTCTGCTCCGTTACCCTCGTATTGGGCATGGACAAAACCTGAAGCGCACAGTAACATAGGCCTGTCAAGTTCTCCCAAATGATGAATGAAAATGACCTTTTCACTGCTTGCACAAATATTCGGCATGCGAGTATTCTGATCTCGTCATTACTTCTGTGCATGTTTTTTCAACTCTGAACCAAATTATTATTTATTTTTTTATCAGCTGATATGTATTTGTGTAATGAGGGAAGGTGTGGCCTGGATTTCTTAACACCAGGTGTGCACAATTATTAAGCATCTTCAGTAGCCCAAAAATGTAAAATGCCTTTCAGACAGATGCATCTCTCTGGAAATAGCTTAACTATGAGGCGTGACCACTGGATAATCAAAGTTTTGTTGCAAATAATCAACAAGGTCGCAAAATGCATGGTAAAAGAAAAGGCGCAAAGTAACTGCAAAAGACTTGAGATGAAGTAAAGGTGAAGCTTCCGAGATCCCATTATCCTTCAGTGCCACCATATTCCAGATCTGCAACCTACCTGCAGCATCCAGAAGTTCAAGGTGTCAAGTGCTCAGAGACATGGCCATAGTATAGAAGACTGAAACACAACTACCACTGAATAAGATTCACAAGTTGAAGCATCAAGATGGGGCAAGTCCTGTACCTGAAGACCACATTTTTCACTGCTTTTATGGACAGATGAAACAAGAGTGACTCTTGATGGACCAGATAGATGGGCCTGTGGCTGGGTCATGAATGGACACAGCATGAGTCAGGAACCCTGGCATGGGATATTTTCTGAATGTAGATGGACTGAAAATACCAACAAAAAATAAAAATTTTCTCGATCCAAAGTACTCCTGTTTGGCAAGCCAGTAGAGGCCTCAAAGATTACTGTATAATGACCTGGCCCCCATCCTCACCTGACTTAAATACCATTGAGAAACTGTGGGCCCTTCTCAAACGTGAACTTTACACTGAGGGAAGACAATTCACCTCTTTGAAATGCATTTGGGAAGCTGTGGTTGCTGCTCAGTTGATTGTGAACAGATCAAGAAACGGACAAACTCCATGGATGGAAGACTCATGGTAGTGTAAGGCTGGGTGTCACCCTGCCCCCACCACCTCTCATATGCTAAAATCTGGAATTGCTGGACGGAGTCTCTGCTTGACGGGTCTCACACCTCATTGTGTAACTTACTGTAGCATTGGTAATCATATGTTGATAAGTAAGGGTCAAGATGTGGTCTGATTGGTTGTTCGTGGGTATAAAGGGAATTGTGAAGTAGGACTTCTCGTCAGCTCTGGCTTGTCCTACTCCTTCTCCATCCTCACCCCTTTTCTCTCTGATTTACAATAATCATAGTAGAGTAGGTAAGATTTAAAACCTAAATGTTTTCCTGTAATTGATTTAATTAATTTGCAATGTTATTAAATATATATTTAATTTAACTCCATTAAACACTACACCATTCTTGCTCTAATTTAACGTTTATCTTTTCAGGTTTGAGGTTAAATAAAATTAAAATAAAAGATTATCAGCATGACTATGAGCATTATATATGTTCAACAACAACAAATCCTGAGGAATACGACTTGCCTTATATAGTTAATGTTGCACGAAGTGAGTGGAGTTTGTTAGCATTTCTAAACTAAACTCTTAAAAACCTTTTTGGTTGCAGAAGAACCCTCCAGTCCAGGAGGGGGTGCTCGTCGGCAGGCCCTGAGGAAACTCCTCAACCGTATCAGAACCCAGAAAGGTCAGTGTGGTTCCGGGGGTGTCCGAGACCTGCCAACCGAGCGCCAGACGTCCGACCAGGATATGACCATTGACACTGGTTCCCTGGGAAGTGAGGAGAAGGAGCGTCCTGTCACCTCGGGTGTCCAGCCTGTCCAGTCCCGTCAGGCCCCGCCTCAAGGTTGGTTGGTCTCCGTGTGATAGGGCTGATTCATGGACTAAGCATTTGAATCAGCATAATGCTAATAGCTGTTATTATTGTGTGTGCCTAGTGTTAGAGACGACAGAGGAGTCCATTGTGGCTGGCACCTTGCTCCATCCTGATACGCAAGCCAACAGAATCCACACGTTCGAAGCAGACAGGAAGAAACGGGTATGAACTGTATAAACTGTTCTTACAGCCCCACAAGTGTGCGCTGAAGTCATTGTTTAAAGTGAGGATGCATTCTGCCAAGTCTCAAATTGAAACAAACAGAAACATTTTGTTGTTGTGTCATTGCGGTCCAGGAGGAGGAGCTGGAGAGGCAGAAACAGGATCAGCTGGCCCTGCTGCAGGAGCTGGAGGAGCAGAAGGCCACACTGGAGCTGCTGCTGCAGGAGGCCCACCAGGAGAGACAGCAGCTACAGGCTGCTGTGGAGAAACATGACACTGCTGTTGGGCCCATACAGGAAGTACCCGTCCACGACCAGGAAGTGACCTCTGGTACTCCTCCCCCAGCTGTAGATGTAAGTCCTTTTATATAGCTGACATGTGTCTGTGTGAGGGGCTGTAGTTTGAGCTCATTGGTGGTGTTTCGGTCTGTATCTCACCTGGGTTTGTTACATCTAGTGTTCTTGAACTGGATTGCTTTCCTTGCAGCCTGCAAGCCGCGTAGGCGAGGATACACAGTCCCGCAAAATTCGAGAGTACCAGCAACGTCTACTAGAACAGAACAGGTGTGAATCTTGTCTTGACATGCCAATGTGTTTGTATATCTGTGTTCATCTCCGCTCTGACTCATCTCACTGTTGTCTCTCACGGTACAGGCTCCATAAGCAGTCAGTGGAGCAGGCTCGCCTACGTCTGGAAGATTACCAACGCGCTCTCCGATACCGCTACAACATCACTCTGACAGCAACGCAAGCCGCTCGTGGACCTTTAAATCCCATCTGCCCACCACTCAATACTGGCCGAGCGACGCTACCCGCGGTCTCTGTAGAACTCCCCTCTGGCTCTGCAATGCCTCTTCTCCCAGTAGCACTTACCACCCATTCTAGAACCCACTCCCCTATGGAAATCCCTAATCGAGAGTCAGCCATTTTGCCTCAACCCTCCATTCTTCCTGTTCCTGGGATGCATACAAGAGCCGGCTCAGGCTTTTCCACCAAGGTCTCATCAGTGCCACTAACAGTCACTACAGAAAGCTCCAGAAACCAACACCCCGATCATACTGCTTGGCTGACTGATCATTTCCTCCAAAGAGTTTCCGCCCACCTTCCAGATGGGCTACGCCCCCCCCCAACCCCCTCACACCCCCCCTCCTCCAGACCGCCTGCCACCTTAGGCATCCCAGTCCCATCTGCGGCGGACCCTGTCCAAGCCCTCCACCCAACACCGTCTGAACACCCA
This sequence comes from Osmerus mordax, assembly GCF_038355195.1. Classification (NCBI taxonomy): domain Eukaryota; kingdom Metazoa; phylum Chordata; class Actinopteri; order Osmeriformes; family Osmeridae; genus Osmerus; species Osmerus mordax. The sequence continues at coordinate 3,341,594 of NC_090060.1, read as the reverse complement.
GCCACATTTCCAGAGGAGGCCTCAGCGAAGCCTGGGACTCTCCTACCAGGGTTCACCCAGACCGGGCAGCTTTTCAGGGAGGAGATTGAGTTGGAGAGGCAGAGGCAGGAGGTGCAGGAGGCCCAGCGGAGGGTGCAGGGCCAGAGGGAGGCCCTCCTGCTGCAGCAGAGGGAGAAGGAGGAGGACCTGAGGGAGCAGTGGAGGAGACAGAAGGAGGCGTTGGACGCACTACTTAGTGCTGACACACAGGTGACAAGGATATTCACATACCTCTACAACACTAATTGGGTTTGCTACATTCTTATAGTGTGGTCGATTTGAAGCCTGAAAATTATTATATAATAAGAACAATACATTTTTTATTAGACCTTTATTTAAATTGTATTCCTTGTTTAGCAGAGACTTTTGTCCAAAGCGACATACCTATGAGAAGTACAGCAGAAGAAAAGCGGAATGTCTGTACGTTTGTCTTTCTCCCTAACAGCCAAACCCAGAAATTGATGATGATGCAACAGGCTTGGAGAACATAGAGACCGACCGCCTCACTCTGATGGCGACCCTGCTCAGAGCCATCGAGCAGTCTGACAGCCACGGCCCGTCTTCTGTAGAGGCCCATCAGAATAAAGAAAGAACAGCCCACCTTCAGCCACCGGCCAATGGTAAGACACCGGCAGGGTATGCGATGTCAGGGTTTCTCACAGCACTTTTAACTACGTTGTCAAAAAAATGTAGTTTATAGCGATGTCCGCTGCGTTACTCTGTCCTGTTTTCTCCCTTCCATTCCAAACCGTGACCAACGCCAGTCTCCCTTCTCTACATAACGCATTAGTCTATCGCACAACCCCCCCCCCCCCCCCTTCTGAGGCAAACCCAACCCTACCACCTTAACTAACACATTTTCTGCGGGAAACCCTGGATGTCATGACTGTTTGTGTAGTTGCTAGGAAGATGATGGGGTCTAGCGATGAAGCGTTATGGTAGGCAATATGTGCAATCTGTATTTTATGTCAACCTTCATGAAACGGCTTTTTGTTCCTTCCTCTCTTTCACAAGACCCCGCCCACCAGAGCGACCGTTGCCATGTGCCCGCCCCTCCCTCACATCCCCACGCCCCTCGGGCACCCAAACCCCCTGTGGCCCGTGCCAGGCCGGGTGTCATGGAGATGATGAGGATGGAGCAACACGAGCTCAGTGCCATCCAGGAAGTGGAGACGCCAGCCAATGGCAGTCTGGTCACAGGTCAGCCACACCTTTTTTTTTTGGACCGTAAATCCCTAACCGACAAAGCAAAGTGTTATTCTTCCTAATGAAATGACTGATATTGTGTCCTCTTCCCCAGAGGAGACAGCCAGACTGTCTCTCCCAGGAGCAGTAGGAGTCTCTCAGGAGCAGGAACCCCCAGCTCCTCCAGACAGGGGCCCTCCCAGCAGCTCCAGCAGAGAAGAGCCCTCGGCTGGGATAGGGACCGGCAGTGGGACTGGGACGGGAAGCGGTAGATCCAGCAAGCTGTCCTGGAGAGACAGACTGAGGCTAGAGGCAGGGGCCTCTCCGGAACCTGGTGAGGAGAGAGTGGGGGTTGTGGATGGAAGAATGGATGGATTTGATTTATTCCGTCCTTACATAAATGCTTAGTGGGGAGAGATTTGTATTGCCTAATCCTGACACGAGAGGTTCTCTCCAGATCCTGGATCAGCTCACCCAGAACAAATGTCCCAGAACTCTTCTGATTCTGGCAGAGGTGGCCTCGGATACTTTGGACCAGGAACCTCCAGCTTCAAACCCCATCCAGAGGTGGGGCCAGATCTTGTTATTCTGAGGTTCACCATCAATTATGACAGTTAGCCAAATCTGAGGTGGTGTGGAGCCCGACTCCACACCACCTCAGATTTGGCTAACTTTCAGGATCACGTCTGAGAAGCTTTTATTTGTTGTTTTTTGGTGTGCGAATGTGTTTGTTTGGATGTTTGTCTCTTTCTTTCTACTGTTGGTGTAAGTGGGTGTGCGTGTGCTCTGAGCAATGATTTAAAATCAATTGTACCTGAAGTGTACTTGAAAGTACACATTCATGATGGTTTCTACACTTGAACTGAGCTCAGTGTGTGTGTGCGTCTGTGTGTGCGTCTGTGCGTCTGTGTGTGCTTGCAAGGCTGTGTAATGTGAGCTATGATGTAAATCCATTCTCCCTGAAGTATATGAAATACATATACTCCATGATGGTTTCTACACTTGAACTGAGCTCTTTTACACTATAAAAGAATAAGAATAACGGTATGCAGGAAGTATCCAACCATCCTGTTATTTCACTTGTCTCTCCGTCTCCCCCTCTATCTCTGTGTCCCTGTGCCGTCCAGGTGGAGAGCGTGTCTCTCCACTCGGCCCACAGACCCTCGGAGCCCGACGGTCTCTCCTCCACCACCATCTCCTCTGGAAGCTACGTCACCACCGAGCCTGACCACAGCTCCACCCACATAGGTGAGGGAGCTGTGCGGGTTTGATCGTACAGAAACATTCCCCTCAGTTTATTTTCCCCCCATGATAGTGTACCATCCCGATTGCTTGTCGTTACTAAATAATTAATCAGAAGAAATTTTCTTTTTTCTTTTGGAAGATATGTCTCTGCTCTTTGCTGGATTTGGAGAAGGCTTGTCGGGAATGGGAGGAGCTACACCGGATGACTCCTCCTCCTCCCGACGGAGCTCCTCCTACAAGGAAGTGTCTCCTCCAGCTTCGCCTGCAACCGCAGCATCTCCTCTGCACAACAGCAGCATCCAGCGCATCATAGACAAGTATACCAGGGAACTCAACATCTCCCTCAACACGACAGGAAGCCCATCCGGTACACATTCTCTCTCACTCACTCACTCTCTCTCTCACACACACACACACAGGCCTATATAAAAAGAAGAAGAAACCAGTATGTAAGGGTTAGTTCTCTTTCTCTCCACCCAGCTCCCTCAGTGTGTGAGAGGGCATCATTGGAGGACCCCAGCTCCCTGCTATCCCAGCAGGCCCTCCCTGTAGAGGAGGAGGGGGCCATGGACGACACCTGCATACGGCTGGCTGGCTCCCTCTCGACGCCCCCAGACATGGAGTCAGCGGCACAGGGGCCCCAGGTGTGTGTATGTTCGTATTGCATACACTCCCCTGCTGCAGTCACAGACTAGTCCATCAGGACATTATTTGGACTGTTTTCGTTTATAGTGATTTGTCATCTTTTTTTCAGGACTGGGATGAAACTGTCAACCGGATCTTGGCACGCATCTCTGACCATTCATCCTCATTGCCGTCCCGTCCCAGCCAAACTACCGGCCAGCTCTCAGACTGGTCATCCTGCGCAGACACGGACAAGGGGGGGGATTCTGACATCAACCGTATGATTGGCCATCCATCCGCTCAGTCGTCGTCTCTGGGCGACAACCTCGAAGCTGACTCCACAGCCAGCCAGATTATTGGCCAGTTCTCTGGTCAGACGACCTCAGTCGGCGGCGGCCAAGGGTGGGATTCCACTCTGAGCAGGATGATTGGTCGGCTGTCTACCCAGTCAAGCTCTCAGTGGCTGAGCGGAGGGAGGGACTTCTATGCGAGCCAGTTGATTAGTCATACGGGATTGGAGCAGTCGTCTCTCTGGCTGGATGAAGGGCAGGATGAGAGCCGGATGAGGCCCCTGGTTGCTGAACTGGATGAGTCTGCTGCCCAGGGGAATGGTAGCTCAGGTAAGAGTGAATGCATTTAGGAAGGAGGCATGAGCTGTGATGCATAACAAGCTGACCCAGAGGTGTATTTGATTTAAATACACTCATGATGGTTTCTACACTTGAACTGAGCTCATGTTGTATGTGTGCACTGTGTGTGTGTGTGTTTGTGTGTGTACCTATGTTTGTATTGTATGAGCTATGATGTTAAACAACTAAACCTGAGTGTGTCGTTGATTTATTTTGACGTACACTTATGATGGTTTCTACACTTGAACTGAGCTCTGTGTGTGTGTGTGTGTGTGTGTGTTTGAGTGATGCTATTTCTACACAATTTTCCTCACCACCCATGAACATAACCTACTTGTCTCTCTCAGGAGGCGATGGATCCAACCACCCAGACAGGGAGGACCAGGGGGGTTTAGCCCACACCCCTGTTCCTTCTAGTCCAGAGAGGCCTTCTGAAGCCCAGGCAGACAGCTCTGCTCCCCCTGGTCCAGAGTCCCTTGACCAGGCCCTCCAGCCCTTAGCTAGCCCTCATGAACAAGACAGGACTGGAGGTGAGTCACTCCCCCCAAGAAGGAAAAAATACCCGTAGTACAAGAATAACTTGACTTATTTGTTAAAGTGTGATAAAGTTGCCAGGTTAAGTTGTTTCGAACTATACTTAATTCTGGTGGATCCTTCTTCAGACTCTTTCCACCCCCTCCTGCCGGAGATCACTCACAACGAGACAGGTGAACCCTCCCTTACCTTTCACCTTCCTCAAGAGGAAGAGGAGCCCAGCTCCTCTGAAGGAAGCCAGCCATCCTCACATGTGAGGCAACTCGATTTCTCGCAGCGCTCTGATGGAGATCTGGACACGCAGGAGTCCCCCTCATGCATCTCGGACCACTCTTCGGAGCAGATGAGAACAGAGGAGCTGTCCCTTTCCCCGCCTTCCCTCCAGGACTCCTTGTACCAGCTGACCACCTCACAGTGCCACCCCCTCGACTCCGCCTCAGTGGTTTCTCCCGCTGCAGAGGAGGCGGGGCTTACAGCTCTCAGCCTATCGGCTCTCAGGCTCAGTGAGGAGGAGCCTGCTGTGGACCTACCGCCTGAGAGGACAGACATACATATGGAGAGTGTTCTTACACCTCAGAAAGTTCCAGAAGTATTTAAATGTGCTGTCATGGATGAAGACCTTGGCAAAGAAGATGGTACTGGCAAGCTGTTGTCTGACACAATGGCCGATCCTCCAACTTGGGAAAGACTCATGGTATGCAGCTCTGATTCTCTATGATTATTCAGCATTAGGTAGTAAGGCTGTCAGTGTTATGTCTTTGGTGTTGGTTTAACCGTCTAATTAAGGTATCTCCCTCCATATCTAAGGACATTGGAGGAGAGAAGGGGATTCTAGAAGAATCCCAGCTGACACTGGTGAGCCTGACAGACACCACACTACAGGACCAGGAGCTCACCGTCACCGACAAAGATGAGGGAGCATGTAAGGAGGAAGAGGACCCTGCTAAAGATGAAAAGGTTATTGTCCAAGCCTCACAGGTGTAAAGGGCAGGGAATGAGTGACTGAGACCAGCTCCATAATATTTATTAGTGAGTACCGTAGACATGTTGTTCAATCTTGGAACTGTCCTTTAGGAGTCGGAGACAACTCTGTTGCCCGAGGAGGAAACCTGTTCAAAGGAGGAGACATCACCCTCGCATGCAGGTGAGGATACATCACAAGAGCCGTGCTTTCGCTCAGTCCACCGCAAACGCACTCTCACCTGTCCCTGCGCCTCTGCCTAGTGATGCTGCTGGAGTTCCAGGGCCCCGGGGAGGCCCTCCAGCAGAAGCGCCGGACCCTGCTGCAGCAGAGGTCGACCCGCAGGGTGGAGGAGATCAAGGCCAGGAAGGCAGGGGCCGGAGACAAGGCTAACTGCTGGAGCAAAACAAGGAGCCAGTCAACCTCCACTCAAGCCAAGAGAGAGACCAAAAGCTTGGCTGGAGGAGATGCCAAGCAGAAGACCCAGCCAAAACCTCCACCAAAACCCCAGCCCGCTCTTCCGGGTAAATGCACACCGTCAAAACACCGAAACCAAATGTTTCACGAGATGGTCAATGTGGGTCTAAACTCTCTCCTCTCTTTCTCAGTGTGTGAGGCCAAGTTGAAGAAGGTGGGGGAGGTGAGGATCTGTACACCTGAGCAGAGGAAACTGGACGTAGCTGAGATGCACCAGAGAACAGACAGGTAGGAGGTCCACGTTCCAGCTCCGCCTACCTCTCTAATGCTGCTCAGTCCTCTGAGAGATCTAGAAATCTGATCATTCAGGGGGAAAAAAGATTTTCACAATCTTGAAATAACCCCTAACCTTCCCTTGGCTTATCTGCAGATTGTACAACCGTCTGGAAGAGGTGAAGCAGCTCAAAGAAATCAGGAGCAGACAGGAGTTGTATGCCAAGAACAGAGAAAAGGCCAAGGACTTCCATAAGGTAATCGACAAATACCTATAAATTATACTTCAGGCAAGATAGTCAATTTATGTGTTCATAATTTTTTTTATAGATTTGAATACATGCTCTCGCTCCTCTCTCTGCAGAAAACTTTACTGAAGCTAAGAGCCAAGCAGACTCCACATTGATTCTTCACTGGATTTCAATTAGTGCCTTTGCTCTTTGTGTGTTTGTATGCATTTTATACTTAGATAACAGCATATTATTTTTGTACATTTTTACGTCTAACTTAAAAAAATCATTTATTTGTAATAAAGTGTCCATACCAATCAATCGCAAATCAATTTTTTTTCCCCACCCCTAATGAATACGTTCTACATTTTGCAAGTTCATTGATTTCTTTATTTCCAAAAGACATAAATTAGGACAGAAGCAGACGATACCAGGTGCTTTTAAGTCATCAGCTATTCCCCTTACAGTACATCTGATTTTGCTATCCAGGGCCAGTACAATCCATTCAACCCACTCATTCACATTAAATAGTTATAGTACTAAACACAAATATAGACCAAACACAAAAATGCCACCCCTCTCTTCATGCCAGCCCGGTTCGCCCGTGCCTAGAACCGCTAGTGCCAACCAACAACACACCACACTCTCTCAGGTATTTACATCCACTTTACATTGGATGAGCGCAACCTTTGGTTTTCCTCCCTGAGCTCATTACATTCCTTTTGTAATCTTTCAAACTTTTCCCTACATAGTCTGTTGTCACACTGTTGTTCTTCCTCAAGTGGTGCCAGCTCAGCATGAGGCTCTGATGACAGTTCTAGGAGGACATCCACTGCATCTGGCTTCTTCTCCTCCACCCTCTTGTTCTTCATTCGGTTGTGCTGCTCATACCTCTCCATGTCTTTCTCTCTTTTCCTCTTCTTGATGGCTGGTGTGTGTGTAAAGATGGATGGTACCCAGACAGGGGACAACGGTTCATCAGACTTGGCACCTATAATAAGAGAGTTTATGTCCAACAAGTTAGAAAAAAGAGAGTCACTTAAATATGTGATATCATTACTGTAGACTAGCTAACCCCTCTCTCCCATAAACAACTGCCAGCTATTCAACTTTTCCTTTCATTTGTACTTATTACAACCTCAATTCCAAAAACGTTGGAATGCTGTGAAAAACTTAAATAAAAACTAAGGACCAAATGAGTATGAAAAAACAAAGTTTATCCATCTTAACACAAGCCTCACATATTGTCTTTGTTTTACATTCAGTTGATTATCGGTGAAAGGATTTCCAAATAATTTCATTCCAAATGCATTTTGAGTTTAGTTGATTCTAACAACAACCCAACTGTTTAGCTGTTTGGGGCTTTATCAGAATTTGGTTTATTCGCCATGTATGTTATACAAACACAGAATTTACTGTGGCAGGTAGGTGCAAAACACTAAACATATACAAATCTTAAATTAAGTAAAAGTACAAAAGTTTAACTATTTCTAAGAACTAAACAATCTAAGAATACAACAATTTAAATATATATAAAAATAAGAATAAGCAGCGTGAGTGGTCAATATAGTGCAATCGGATACTGAGGTAGGTGGCTTGTGCGTATTGTAATTGCCATTAGATGGACCTATAATAGTTAAATAAGTGAATGAATGTCAATGGGAGTCCTTGGCCTTGTTGAAGAGGCCAGTAGCAGATGGAAAGAAACTGTTCTTATGGTGTGAGGTTTTGGTCCGCAGCCTTCTGCCAGAGGGGAGTAGCTGGACCAGGGTGGGAGGGGTCGGCCACAATCTTCCTCGCACGCCTCAGGGTCCTCGAGGTGTGCAGGTCCTCGAGGGTAGGCAGATTGCAGCCGATCACCTTCTCAGCAGTGCGGGATGATACGGTGCAGTCTGCTCTCATTTATACCTTGGGTTGAAAATCTTTGTCATCTCTCTATGCTAGTTAGAATAACAACATGCAACTAAAAATTTTATTTGAGCTGGCATGTCAAAAACAAAAATCTGGGGCAGCTACCGTGGTAAAAGGGTGCAAACCTTTCACCACAAACTTAGTCACTGCTCGGAGACATTCGTTCATCCTCTCCTCGGTCATTTTATTTTTCCCTGCCTCGAATAAAGAATGGGCCGCGGCCGCCTGTGACAAAGACAGTGTTTGAACAATGCGTGGCATCGGTACCGTAACGGAAACACATGTGGCCCCCCACAGAATAACCCTGAGAGCCCCCCCCCCCCCCCCCCCCCCCCCACGATAAATCCCGACGGGACGAAAAGGACCCCGACGCGATCAACTGAACTCTTAGGAACATTCTGAAGAGCCGTATAATAAATGCAAGATATCGAAACTCAAGCTTTTCTTTTGAGCGAAATGTATTCAATCAGAAAAAACAGCTCAAACAGAGAACAATGCATTCCAACAGAAAAAAAACATAGGCTAGGGCCTATCAAACAGAACATATGTTACTTACAACAACATAAAATGCCAACATATAGTCGATACACCGGTAGGCTACTTTCTACAGGTTTGCAGGTGAATACACATGTGCGCGTCTTTTAGCAAATCTTTGTGCAAAGTCTTTAACCACGCTCTTTACATCTAAACTGCGCGCACGTTTATTCTCTATGCTAAGGATGGCCAGACCTGACAGCCTTGCCACCAAAAAAAAGCACAATTAAATATACTTTTCTTTATTTTTATATCAACTCTGGAAACGCAGACAAGACAATAAGACCATAGTGTGCATCCCATGTAATTCAAATTGGATTAAAAAAAAATAAAAAACGCGAGGCCCCCCGTCCCTGCGAGGCCCCCCCGCGGTGCAGGAGCTGCGGGGGTAATCTCTGCGGGCCTGCGTGGCATAATGCTTGGGTGCTGGTAACTGAAGATGGAGAAGTCAAGCTGCGGGATGTACGTGTGTTGCTGGACCAGGGATATCTTGTTCACTAACAGTATTGTCAGCTTCATAGCTAAAGTTGCTGAACTTACCCTCAGATTCAAGTCTGCGTTTCTTTATCTGGGTGGAGGCAGCGGTCCGCTGGGTGAATTGACGCCTCTTTGGCTGGGGAGGGAGATTGTCTCCCAACCACAACTCTGGGAAAGGATTATCCTTGGTTGGTTTTCGGTCAACAAAGTGATAGGAACAAACAAAAACGTTTCGGGGTGGTTTCTTTAGATTCAATGCTTTCAGCCACGTCGTTGATTCCGAGTCGGTATCAGGCTTGCGAAAAAATTTAAACATTGGAGCGCATGGACATTGCCTCTTCGTAGCTGGTTTGTGGTCGTAGCACTCTCTATCTAACCACTCGTTCAGGTGCTTTCTCGAGTGTTTACAACCAACTACCGCACACGTCGTTCCCGAACCACTTTTCTTCATGTTGTAAATTTTATATCCGCTTTGTCACTGCGATATCAGTGCTTTGTCGGCACAACGGAGCCAACTAGCAAAACAAACCCATCCCGCCAGAACGGAAGTGGATTGCATCGAGGGGAGGAGTTTAGGATGTAGAGCGGAAACGGCTCAAAAACTGCGTCTTCACATCCAAGAGGAGCATGTGCTTTGGCAGCTCTGAAAGGCAAACACACACAAGTTTACAATAAACAATATTATAGTACATGTAGTTTATCATTTTAAATTGATCATAATCTGCTCATTTACTTTAGCATTTGTATGTTGGGCTATTTGGCTATGATATAAAGAAAGTATTTTAAATGTGTTCTTACTTAGGAGTTCTTGCTTCTCCTGGAGGATTACTTTGGCCATGTGGGATCTCTTCATCCATACAACCACAGAACAAATCCTTGCCACCCAGTTGGAAATCGTAGTACAGTTGTACAGCTTCTGAGCTCCGAGGTTCAGTGTGTGCGCGAAACATGGCAACTTGATCAGGTGTAGTCTTCACGGCTACACTCATGTTTGCTGCGTTGTCAACAGTGGCTGCCACTACCTTCAGTCTCACTTCAAACTCCTCCAGGATCCCATCCATCTCCTCTGCCACAGCTGGCCCTGTCTGTGCCTGGTACACTTCCTTAGTTTTAAGGACTTTTTCCTTATTCTGACCGTCCCTCACCCAGTGCAGCGTTACTGTTAGATCATGGTCCTGACTGAAACTTGTCCATCCATCAGCAGTGATGGCTGCCTTTTTGACAAGCTTCAGCTCTGACATAAGATTCCTCTTTTCAACCTCATACCAAGCAGGGATCAATTGGTTTGCCAAACTGTCTCTGTTTGGGGCTTTATACCTTGGGTTGAGAATCTTTGTCATCTCCCTATAGAAAATATATAGTGGGATGAAGGAATGAAACAGAACTATGCTAGTTAGAATAACAACATGCAACTAAAAAATTTATTTGAGCTGGCATGTAAAAAAAAAAAAAGCCTACCGAAAATCTGGGGCATCTACCGTAGTAAGCGGGTGCAAACCTTTCACCACAAACTTATTCACTGCTCGGTGACATTCGTTAATCCTCTCCTCTGTCATTTTATTTTTCCCTGCCTTGAATAAAGGATAGGCCGCGGCCGCCTGTGACAAAGACCGACTACCAGCCTCTGAACCTGTCTCACTCTGAACGTCATCATCAGCTAAATTAAATGGATGGAAATTGAGATTATTTATCTAGTGAAAGCTGTACTTACAGTTCAGTGCAGCGTAATTGTTTGCCGTGATAATTGGTAAATGATAGTGTGATAATAAATGACCATTTCAAATCATACAAACTGTCATGATACAATATTTTAATGCCCCCCCCCCCCCCCCCCCCCCCTCTTTTCATGAACGAGATTCTAAGAACCGAGTCCGTAAAAGGATCAGAATTTCCCATCACTACCAACTGGTTTTCAAACCTACTGGTTTCCCAGTTGTGCGTTCATCTATTAGTCCGCCTCTATCACCAGATTCGTCACAAATTCACAAACATATTACTGGCAATTTTCCAGTCGGATCTCATATTTGCTGCGGCGAATATAAAAGTATAGGCTACGTGCGCACTACATTACCATTAACGACAAAATAAAACATTTGCAGGCTCGCATGAAGTGGGATTCGATCGCACTCGAGCAAAACACGTAATATACCAAAGGCCATTGCTTTAAACTGCGAGCTATTCTAGCTCATAGAATATCTTTAAATCAGTTACGTACTTATTAATCACCTTGGCCTTCAGGTAACATCTTGATTTCGAATCTGGATTTGGCTTTAATATGTTTGTGAATTTGTGACGAATCTGGTGATAGAGGCAGACTGATAGTTGAACGCACAGCTAGGTTTGAAAACCAGTCGGCTTGTAACACCGGGACGTGCGGTCAGGGGAGGCAGAGCCTCATAATTAGTTAACACCGTTACGATAAAACATTTCTCAAAACTGGACTTTCAATCAAAACGTGAAGTGATCAATAATGGGAGACCAATGCCGGAGCTAAAATATATGCTTCAAACGACGGGACAGAAGATAACTTGATCGACTACACACAATAAAGGCAAATTGCTTCAAACAGTGACGGTTGTGATCACTTTTGAGGAGTTTACCTTGGATAGATGAAGCGCGAACGTTAGCTGCACTGCTGCTGCATGCAGCATCGAACACATGGCATTCCTGTACATTTATTCCATGCTGTTTCTTCAAATGTTTCATCATATTAGTTGTGTTTCCTCCCGTCGAGGAAATAGATTTTGAACACACGTTACAAGTGGCTTTGTCATGTTGTCTTCGTGTAAAATACAACCAGACTTTGGAGCGCTTCTTCCTAGTTGCCATGTTTGCTGCAGTCTGAATCTATAAAAGTTCGCACATGCGCAACGGCACAGAATCGTTATTAGATCGTTAAAGAATTTGGCTGACGATTCCAAGGAATCGATTCACTGGGAACCGGTTCTAAACAAGAAGGTTCTCGATACCCATCCCTACACATAATTCGTCCAAAATGAACGTGGATGTAATGTTAGATACTTCAAATTTGTCAACATCACTTAAATCTCTTACCTTTATGAAAATGTCAAGAGCAAACATACATAAAACGAGATATGTTTGCAAAGGTGCTGTTTTTGCGCCGCACCGCTGCAACCCAGGCGATCCGACGCCTCTTCGTTACGTCCGCTACATGCTGTCCCTGTCCATTCTTCAAAGTGGAAAAGCCAAAAAACCTATCCCCATAGGTAAGTTTTTGACATTTACTGCCGTGAGACTTTATACTGCAGCCTATTACGCAACAAGAACATAAGGCCCTTTGGCAGCCCTCATGAACAAGACAGGACTGGAGGTGAGTCACTCCACCCAAGAAGGAAAAATATACCCTTAGTACAAGAATAACAAAATGTTTTGTATCTGAATGCATACAAGCAGAATGCTACGAGCTTTTATTTGTTAAAGTGTGATAAAGTTGCCAGGATAAGTTGTTTCGGACTATACTTAATTCTGGTGGAATTTCTTCAGACTCTTCCAGATTATGGAGATTCTCTCCATAATCAGGGGCTGCAGGTAACCTGAAGACTGCCTGATACAGTGTACACAATTTAATGGAGCAGCGGCGGAGTTCAGCAGAACAGCAGCTGCTGAACAAGACTGCCCAGATGCAGAAAGAGGTGCACAGGCTGCTTCCACATATTAAGAAATCAGAAAATCAGACCAACACTGGCTGCAGCATTTTCTGTCAAAACGGAGAGATTGGAACAGAGCCTTGAGGAAGAGAGGCAGAGGGCCACATCTCGCCAGGAAAAGCTAACTGAGGCAGTTACAAAGGCCCAGTCAGACGATGATGATGATGATACATCTATCCATCTATGTACCATTTCACAGGTTTCATGTCCACAATCTGCTGGTTCTCAGTCAGGTTCCTCACAGTGTCCAGGTCTGTGTGGTGCTGCCTGCAGTAACTCTGGTTCTCCGTCAGGTTCCTCAGTGTCCAGTTCTGTGTGGTGCTGCCTGCAGTAACTCTGGTTCTGTCAGGTTACTCACAGTGGCCAGGTCTGTGTGGTGCTGCCTGCAGTAACTCTGGTTCTGTCAGGTTACTCACAGTGGCCAGGTCTGTGTGGTGCTGCCTGCAGTAACTCTGGTTCTGTCAGGTTACTCACAGTGGCCAGGTCTGTGTGTTGCTGCCTGTAGTAACTCTACAGTAATTAGTAGTAGTAATTCTGTCAGAAACAAACTTGGCAAGTTTCTTATATATATCTGAACAGAAAAGCATATTTTTAACAATCAACAGACTCAGTCTAAATGATTGTGCGAGCAGGGAGGGTTTACCAGACGGCTCTCCTACTTCTCAGAACCAAATGTTTCTCCTGGTGTCGCTGTGTCTCAAACAGCTCCCGTATGGAGGCATGGAGAGAGATTCCACACACAATTTGGAATGATAATTCAACTACCTAAAAGATTAACAAACATAATATAGGTATTAACGTGTATGAAAAACACATCCCAATACGTGGACCGTATAATTCCACTTTGCACTGCCCTCTCGTGGGGAATCTCTGTTACTGCATTGAGAGAGAAAGAGGGAGAGATGAAGAGATGTAAGGTGAGGGAGGAGAAGGAAGGGAAGGAGAGGAAAAGATAAGCAAAAAGAATAGAAGGGAGAGAAAGGGAGATTGAGAGAGGGACAAAGGGAGAGGGGAGAGAGACTAAACACTAGATGTGTCAGAAAAACAAATCCTTCTATGGTATAAATAAGAAGAGATTTCAGCTTCACATGTCTTTATTCAGCTGTTCAGGTCCATTATAAAGTTCAAAGTAGCAGAGAGACAACTATAAACTGATCACTTCAACAACAGCAGTTATAAACACTTCCATCTCAATAGTGAGTAGCACATGTACCCAAACATTACAACACATCGTTAGTTAAAACTCTATTTACTGAGTAGCTGTGACAATCAGGTTCCCCTACCTCAGATCATCATCACCTGAGTACTAAGTGTACTCCCTCTTCACGCCTGCAAACAATGAAAGCGATCAGTCCACTGCCTTCTGCTCGGTGTATTTAAGCCAGTCACTTCCTTCACTCCTTGCTAAGTCTTGAGTCAGATGGCTGAGCGGTTAGGGAATTGGGCTAGTAATCAGAAGGTTGCCGGTTCGATTCCTGGCCGTGGAAAATGACGTTGTGTCCTTGGGCACTTCACCCTACTTGCCTCGGGGGGAATGTCCCTGTACTTACTGTAAGTCGCTCTGGATAAGAGCGTCTGCTAAATGATTACTACTACTACTACAGTCTTGTTAACATTATACTGACATTTCGGGGCTATTTTTGGATAGACTTTCTGTTATATACTGACCTTGTTTTTGCCCCCGACCTCGTATCTGCTCCACCTGTATAATTCTTAGACGCCGTGATCCAGACCCTTGTCTGTCCTATGGAACCTGACCAAGCCTTGCCTTCGTTGCCCAGTCCGCCCCCGTTTGACCTACGCATGTGACCTGACTACCCTTTTGGATCTCCTCTCTGGCTCTGATATCTGTGTATGACCCCTGCTTGTCCAACTACGCCCAAATAAACCCGCACTTGGATCCAGTACCCTTTGTCTTGGGAGTCTGTCTGTTACAGTGACAGGAAGTAAACAGTGATTTCTATTGTCCAGTAGAGACAAAACTAAATGATCATATACAATCACACTATTATAATTTACAGCTGGAATTATGGAACCAAAGAACAATGATTATAAACCAACTAAAACAATGACATGGTTCTGTATGATGGTATGAAGGTTACACTCCTCTACAAGACCCTCTACCACAGCTTTATAATCTCTGCACTGTTACCATGGTTACCAAGCCAAAACCCAGGGTAGAGTGGCTGGGTGAAGGTGTTCTGGACTCTGTGGAGGAGGGTCAGTGTGTCAGAGATGACACTGTAGAAGGAAAGAGTACCTGCCTTATGATCCAGGTACACTCCTACTCTGGAGGACTGAGGGCCTGCTACTGCAGTATAAACACTGTTATGTCTGAACGTGTAAACACCACTAAAACACTGTAACCTCCAGGACTTGTTATTGTTACCAAAGTAAGAGTTACCCTCTGTTCTGCTGATGTCTTTATATGAGACTGCTATGTCAACACCGTTACCTCTCCTCTCCACCTCCCAGTAACAGCGTCCAGACAGAGCCTCTCTACACAGCACCTGACTGTACTTGGTGAACCTCTCTGGATGGTCAGGATATGGCTGCTGCTGCATTGGATATGTCACCTTCCTGTTCTCAGACAGAGAAAGGCGTTTATGTGCTGTGTTTAGGTCCAGAGTGAGCTGACAGGAATCTGGTAGAAGAGCAGAGACCAGATCAGAGTTAATAACACATCCATTCATGTGTCACCATGTTAAAGCTGCTGTTGTTCTGGATCAGACGTGTCAGTGGAGAGAGACCTGGACACTTCAGAAACTCACATGGTAAGAGGTCTGCTCTGGTCTTGGGCTCTGGAGGCAGGAACACCTCCACTGTGGAGACTGGAGACATACACACACACACACACACACACACAATAATACAGACACACATTCGCACAGATAAACACACATATACACACATGTACATGCACTCAGACACACACACAGACATAGAAACACATACACACACACAAACAGAGAGACGCAGACATGTGTTAAGAAGAAACATTCTACTCTAAACCATGTCTGGGTCCATGAGGCTTAATGTGCTGTTCCTCCAGACCTGCTGTGTTTAATCAGCTCACCTGTGGTGGAGATGTTGGAGCACTCTCTCTGGATCAGCTCCTCTAGTTTGTTTCTCAGCTCAGAGACCACCTCAGTGACATGTTTGAAGTACTGAAGAGGAGGAACAGACATGCTGGGGACATCTGAAGATACACTAGTACTGGAGAGAGACTGGTAGTTCTGGAGACAGGGAGGGAGGAGAGAGATAAATAAAGACAGAGGGGGAGAGAGAAACAGATGGAAGAATGATAGATAGACAGACACACAGGTTGAGCAGAGATCCTACATAGATGATCAGACAGTGAGTGTAGCTTCAGATCTGAGCTGCCAGGGTAGTCTAGTTACCAGGAGGAAGTGGATGTTGTCCTCTGTGTGTGAGAGCTTCTCCAGCTCAGCGTCTCTCCTCTTCAGCTCAGCTATCTCCTGCTCCAGTCTCTCCAGCAGTCCTTCAGCCTGATTCACTGCTGCCCCCTGCTGGGCTCTGATCAAAGCCTTCACCTCAGAGCGCCTTCTCTCAATGGAGCGGATCAGCTCAGTGAAGATCCTCTCACTGTCCTCCACTGCTGCCTGGCCTGAGCGCTGGATAGGGGGGGGGGGGGGGGGGGGGGGTGGTGGAGAAGAGAGAGGGGAAGGAAGGAGAGAGAGAGGGGAGAGAGAGAGAAAGAAATACATGAAGATATGGCTCGCTCGAGAGACACCAATCTTCCTGAATGTAGAGTCCACCTGTCCTATCCAGGTATCTCCCAGTAGCACAACTACAGTAGTGGAGATCCTGATGCTGACCTTGAAAGACTCCACAGCCTGTTGGAGCTCCTTCAGCTCCTTCTCTCTCTGCTGGACTCTCTGCTGGACTTCCTGCTGACTCAGAACCAGCTTGTCCTGGAGAACAACACACATGACAAAAACACAGTGTAGGAGTTACAGTACAGGACTCTGGTGACGTGGACCTCTGTCAGAACACACTGAACACCAACATTGAATTCAGCTGTTAACACAGCTGCTAAACATATCTGTACAGCCATTAGCTACATAGCTGAATGTGGTCTGTCTCGTTCTTGTTTGTCACAAGAGAATGTAGCTTTGTATGAGGGGTGAAGAGAGCGAGAGGCGAGAGCTAAAGTTAGCTTGCTAGCTTGGCTAACTTCACACTTGGAGCTAGTTTACCTTTATATACTTCCTTTCTAATCACGATAAACGTTTGACTGGCTCCAGTCGCCTCAGTAAGTGTTGTGTTGTAGAATTTACACACTGTTGTGTGTTTTCTACCGCACAATGTTTAGCTGATACACTCTTTGTGGTGGATTAGTTACGAAAGTTAATTACAGACGGTTTGGCCGACATCTCCCAGTCAGTCAGACACCACTGCACCCGTCTCCACTTTCACTCAGTGTTGCCAACTCCTCAGTAAGGAAAGTAGCTATAGTTTCACTTAGTCTGGACTGAAGGGGGGCGGGGGGTGACAGCCTTACAAAGTTCCACGTTAGAAATGGGTATATTATTGGTGGCAGTTTTATATAAAATCAACAATAATATTAATAACTTGGACAATGCACATGTAATTCAGTAATATTCCTGCAGTTGTGGTCTTGACCGATCTTAAAATATTGTAGCGGACCAGAGTTTCCGAGTTCTCAGTCCAAGACCGAGCAAAGACCGACTAAATATGCGGTCAATTCTGAGACGAGACTGAGATTACTAGAACAGGTTCAGGTTTTACCTGTTTCTCCTTCCTCTCAGTTTTGGCTGACACCGTGTCATGGCCTTTATGTTCTTCCATGGTACACAGAATGCATATACACTGCTGGTCTGTCCGACAGAAGACCTCCAGCAGCTTGTCATGACTGGAGCAGATCATCTCCTGCAGACTCAGTCCAGACGTGGCTTCCACCAGCTTGTGATTCTTCATCTTAGAATGGTAGTGGGGCTGGAGGTGAGTCTGGCAGTAGGACAACAAACACATCAGACAGGACTTGAGCGCTTTCTCCTTCCCTGGCCCAGTGCAGAGGTCACAGGTCACCTCTCCTGGCCCAGCTGGACTGGTCAGCTCAGAGGGGGCCGCCTGGGCTCCTCCTGTCTCCTTCAGCTTCTCCACCACCTCAGCCAGCATGTTGTTCCTCTTCAGAGCAGGCCTCAGAGTGAAGCTCTGTCTGCACTGGGGGCAGCTGTAGACTCCCCTCTGCTCACACTGGTCCCAGCAGCCCTCGATACAGCTGCTACAGTAACTGTGACCACAGGGGAGGGTGACAGGATCCTTTAAGAGGTCCAGACAGATGGAACAGCAGAACTGGTCCTGGTCCAGCACAACTCCCTGCCGGGCCATGCTAGAGAAATGCGAGAGAAATGCGAGAGAAAGAGAGATCAGTTTCGTTTCTTCAGAATAACAACTGTTGTGGGAGGAGTGATTTTGTGGTTCTGTCAGAGGGTGGAGTTTAGGGAGTACAGTGAAGGACCATGTGTGCTGCGGTGTTGTCCTTGTAGCCTAGTCCTAGCCTACTATTTGCTTTCCCCAAATATAAAAAACCTTGTTGAAAATTCCTTCCTTAATTTTTACAACTCAGGTTGGACAAAAGGTTACATTATATGAATAAAAGTACAGGAGACGAAAATGACACAGACGTGCTCACCTTGGTTGCAGATGACGGTTATTCTTAACAAGCAGGAAGTGTCATACCACTTGGTGGCATGTCCAATCCCAACACACAATTTGAAAAATACATTTGTGGGTTCGCCAACATACCAGTTCCTGAACTCAGCCTGTCCCTTTCCATCTGCCAGAGACCACCTCCAGCTGTTGATGTCATCATACAGACCTATCCAGACTGCCCTATTATAACTAATGAGTGTTCATGCCCGCTATCTCGACTAGTTTGTTCATGTCCTCTATGTTGTCTATGGTGGCCAGGTCAGTGTGCTTCTGTCTGCAGTAGCTCTGTGCTTCAGTCCAGTTCTTTGGGTCGTTGAAAAGGTGATAGTGATGGAGGCATTTACATTACATTTACATTTAGTCATTTAGCAGACGCTTTTATCCAGAGCGACTTACAGTTAGTACAGGGACATGCCCCCGAGGCAAGTAGGGTGAAGTGCCTTGCCCAAGGACACAACGTCATCCCCCGCGGCTGGAATCGAACCGGCAACCTTCTGATTATGAGCCTGATTCCCTAACCGCTCAGCCACCTGACTCCCATAGGCATGAGGCATTATATTATTATGTTTCAAATACATCTGTGTAACTGTTTAATAGTTTGCATGACTGTACTATGAAAGTATTTGTCTTTCAAATGGTTTGAAGTAAAAAATGAAACATATACAAATCATAGATGACCATTTGAACCCTTGATTATTTCATTGAGGTAATGCATCGTACAATTTAGCAAATGTTGCATTTCTACTCCTTCAACCTGGGTAACGAAACACACACACAACACATACTGACCTGAGACTAGAAGTATGTAAAGTTTGTAATCCTCCATACCTGCCTATAACAAGTTTTTCAGTTAGCGTCTCTTATTACTTCTGCATATTGCATAATCCAGCTCAACAACTTCCGGTAGCTGGCAGTTACGTTAGTTCTCACACAAGTAGGGAATGTTTTTAGAGAAGTTTGGACAATCTTCCCAAAATTACAATTAACGATGTACATAGGATTCTATGGTTGCTGCCCTTCAAGCAAGAGGGAAACGGTTTCGAATTGTTTCGAACTACATTGACAACTAGAGAGGGTACAATTTCTGGGGAAATTGTAGGGTGCTGCTCATTTACAACTGAAAATACGAGTGAAGTGTAGAATGAAATATATGTCTTCTCATTTCCCCTGCAAGAGGCAGCCTCATCGTTGAATCAAAACGAATAAATTTGGCAGACCGGTGTAAAAATGGACCTAATCTCTATGACTTAAACTCATTTTAAGTTTTTCCCTTCTCGTGATATTTTCAGGCATGTAGCCTACTCATTGCATTCATTCATTAATAAAGAACCCCCTTTGAAGATTATTCTACGACGTTACCCGGCAGTAGAAGATGGAATCGCGATTCAGACAGTCCCATCTGCTAACTGAAAATATGCCCCCCAAAACGTAAATAAGCTTGACATTTATTTAGTGGAAAATTGCTCATTCATAAAAAGCTCACTGGTAGCGATCATTGTCAGTAACAACGCAAAATGCGATATAGCCCTGTGTGGAGAAGCTGCCCCGGTAAATTGTACTACTACGGTACAGTACTAGTAGACTACTGCTGTGTTCGTCTTGGTAGCGATTGCGTTGGTTGAATTGGATTTAACGTTCCGTTGTACGGTTTAGGCTGAAATTAATTATTTTCACGAACAGATTGGCAACGTCTAGGCTGTGGCAATGAAGTTCAGGTTAGTAGTGAAGGATTCTAAATCTATGTGTCTATTCCAATAAGTAATGATGGTATTCTATGACACAAATCTGTGTTCTAGAAAGAGTGGTCTGGAGTCGCAGAGGTCCGATAGTATCAGCTTTAATGCAGCAGTTGGAAATCAACAAGTACAGAGCTCTGGGGCTGTCTACGTTTCCCTACCCGCAACAGAGTTTGGGCTGGTTCACGAAGTCCAACTGGCTATCTGTCCCTCCCCAGCATATATTTATACAGTGCAATTGAAACACAAGTATTAAAAAAGGGTTGAGCTTGTTCTCTCGTGCATCAGGGAGTTGTTCTTGCCTACGCGTCCCACCAGCTCGGGTGCCATCTCCACCCGGTTTCAAGGTTGTTTCTGAAAATGAAGAGATAGAGACACAGAACAGCCTGCTTCCCACACCCAGTGTGAGACCCAATGTTTAATCCTGAGCACACTTCTAAGTTCATAACTTTAATAAGCACAATGCATAACTTTAATAAGCACAATATATTCTTTAGTAGTTAGATACACTTTTGATTAAGTAAGGGGAGTGCCGAACATGTTCTGTCGCCGTTTGACTTCCTACAGCTGTGTAGATGTTTTTGTAGTGTCTGGCGTAGGCTACAGCATTGCAGTGAGCAACACTGGTTTGAAACCACAGGTAATGATAATTTCACCCACAAATCGTTTACTTGTAATGTAATGTCATAATAAATCCTACAACGAAAATGTATTTGTGAGGAATGTTTATTTTAAAGATTGAAAACAGATGCATCATAGACCACTGTAGTATGTGTTGCCCGGGCAACAGAGGCTAATGTCATGATGCTAATGCTTCAGTGAAATAGTAGACTACCTTTCCATAAGTAGATGTGGGCCTACTTCCTTAATAATATCAGCTAATATTGTACATTACATTTCATAATTGTGTTTCACATCACAAAGTAAAATAGTTATCACCCTGGCCTCTTTGCTTGTGGCGTTCCTGCAGCTGCCTTGCAGTAAAGCTATAGTTAGCCTAGCTATCCCCCAAGTTAACAGATGTGAAACGAATGTTCTGCTACAGGTAGTCACGCGTGTTTTCGTGACGTTAGTGACGTAAGTAACGTCAGTGACTGTGGCTAGCAAATTAGCCACCGTTAGCTTCACTTTTCACCACAAAAACGCAATTTCTACTTAAACCATGCAACGGAACGTAAATAAAAATACAACCAACGCAATCGCTACCAAGACGAACCTTTTGACACCGCCGTTGTGTATGTTGTCCAAATATTGACTGATCCTTAGGGGGGCGAAAATAAATAATAACTAGAGAGGGTACAATTTCTGGGGAAATTGTAGGGTGTGCTTACTTGCGTCGGTTGCACAGGGGTCCGTTTTTGAATGACATTTTTACAACTGATATTTCTGTATATTTTATATAAAAATGCATACTTATTATTTATAAAGATGACATAGATTTAAAAGCATTTTTTTTTGCTGCTCATTTACAACTGAAAATACGAGTGAAGTGTAGAATGAAATAGATGTCTTCTCATTTCCCCTGCAAGAGGCAGCCTCATCTTTGAAACAAAACGAATAAATTGGGCAGACCGGTGTAAAAATTGACCTAATCTCTATGACTTAAACGTCATTTTAAGTTTTTCCCTTCTCATGATATTTTCAGGCATTTAGCCTACTCATTGCATTCATTCATTAATAAAGAACCCCCTTTGAAGATTATTCTACGACGTTACCCGGCAGTAGAAGATGGAATCGCGATTCGAACAGTACCATCTGCTAACTGAAAATATGCCCCCCAAAACGTAAATAAGCTTGACATTTATTTAGTGGAAAATCGCTCATTCATAAAAAGCTCACTGGTAGCGATCATTGTCAGTAACAACGCAAAATGCGATATAGCCCTGTGTGGAGAAGCTGCCCCGGTAAATTGTACTATTACGGTACAGTACTAGACTACTGCTGTGTTCGTCTTGGTAGCGATTGCGTTGGTTGAATTGGATTTAACGTTCCGTTGTACGGTTTAAGATTAAATTAATTATTTTCATGAACAGATTGACAACTTAGGCTGTGGCAATGAAGTTCAGGTTAGTAGACTTTTGATTTAAGTAAGGGGAGTGCCGAACATGTTCTGTCGCCGTTTGACTTCCTAAACAGCTGTTTAGTGTAGATGTTTTTGTACAGTAGTGTCTCGCGTAAGCTACAGCGTTGCAGTGAGCTACACTGGTTTGAAACCACAGGTAATGGTAATTTCACCAACAAATCGTTTTCTAATGTCAGAATAAATCCTACAACGAAAATGTATATGTGAGGAATGTTTATTTTAACGATTGAAAACAGATAACGCTACATCATAGACCACTGTAGTATGTGTTGCCCGGGCAACACAGGCTAATGTCATGATGCTAATACTTCAGTGAAATAGTAGACTACTGTTTCCGAAAGTAGATGTACTTCCTTAATAATATCAGCTTATATTGTACATTACACATCACAATTGTGTGCCATATCACAAAGTAAAATGAGTAAATAGTTATCACCCTGGCCTCTTTTCTTGTGGTGTTTCTGCAGCTGCCTTGCAGTAAAGCTATAGTTAGCCTAGCTATCCCCCAAGTTAACAGATGCTAAACGAATGTTCTGGCAAAGGTAGTCACGCGTGTTTTCGTGACGTTAGTGACTCAGTGACGTTAGTAACGTCAGTGACTGTGGCTAGCAAATTAGCCACCGTTAGCTTCACTTTTCGCCACAAAAACTTAACTTAAGCTTAAACCATGCAACAGAACGTAAATTCCAATAGAAGCAACTCAATCGCTACCAAGACGAAACTTTTGACACCTACGTTGTCTATGTAGGCCAAATATTGACTGAGTTTTAGGGGGGCAAAAAGAAATAAAAATACTAATATATATGTGAGAGAACAAAGGTTGTGCTCTCGCCGAAGGCTTGAGCACACCCAATAAATAAATAAATATATATGTGAGAGAACAAAGGTTGTGCTCTCGCCGAAGGCTTGAGCACACCCAATTACGAAGGTAAGGTGTATCCAACTCACATAGTAAAAATTGCTAGAGCTATAGCTATCAAACGGATGTGAGCAGTAACATTAGCTAGTCTAGGTAGTTAGCTATTTTAAAGATACATTATAAATGTAGGCTACTCAATTATTGCACTGGACTATAAATCGCATTTATTTAGAAATTAATGTCACAATCCAAGAACAGACATTTAATCTGGAAAGGCAAATTATTCAGCTACACAATAGCACAAAGAACATACCTGGGAGGCTGAATAGGCTAAATTAACACAAGCTAGCGAGTCCAACAACCAAGTTACTGGTAAGCTAGTTCACCAAGCTCCCGATCTCATTCCACATCACTGAATTCGGTTATTATTGTGTTAGGTGACATCATATAATATGACTTAAATCTAATCAAACCTTGTTTTCAAATGTCAGGTAAACCATTCCTACAGTGTAAATGACCCTCCACTAACAGCCTGGGTTTGCATTGGAGAAGTAGGGATTGGTGCGATTTGGCCACTGCACCTGTATGGCAGGTTTAGGAGAAGTTTGTTTACATGTAGGTGCCATATTCTACACTTTGCTAGCAGCTGTGAACAAACTGAGTGGCACTGCATGCACAGATGAAGCCTGTGTCTGGAATGAGCCTAGTATGGCAGTCATCAGGAAATGAGGGTATGTATGCACCAGGGAGCCAGATAGCTTTCACAAAGGCCTAGAGAAAGAGATCTGTTGATGGGTGTGGTGTCCTCCCCCTCACCCCTGCCAAGTTTCCACCTCCAACCCCAGATGAATGCACATCGTTCTACAAAATGCTACATCTATCTGAAGACACTGAATATCAACCTGTCAAAAGCTCCATTTTGTCTGTTGTCCCTGGCCATGCAAAGAGATATATACCTCGGCGGGCCGTCCAACTGAACATCCCTGCACCCCTAAGCAAAATCTACAAGCCTGAGTACAGGTCACTGTCACACCAAGAGCTGCAGGCAAAGAGTGAAGAGGTCTTTACAGGGTTAAGCATAACAGAAGAACAGGTCAATCAGTAAATATGATTGAAGATAGGAATATCACAAGCACAAGTGTAGAAAAGTTATACACAGAATCCAATACTGTTCCTAATGTTTTGAATAAACGTTAATTTATCATTGTTTACATTTGTCACATATTACAAACTTGTTAACTCAGTTGTCATGCAATAGAAAGGGAGACAGGACGTCAATCAAAACGTGCCATGTGGTTTGACCAGAAGGCAGGAAGGGTGACTGCATCAAACATTAGAGCTGCCTGTCACACGAGTCTTGAGGAACCAGCTGTCTCCCTGCTGAAGAAGCTGTGCTACCCTGTGGCCTCCAAGGCCCCAACCAACAGTGGCGGTCCTAGCATATTTGGCACCCCGGGCAAGGACGTCTCCCCCCCCCCCCCACCCGGACGAAGTTTACCCTTGCCGCCCCCCAAACCAAGTTAACGGCACAACAATGGGTGTGCCCCGCACTACTTTTTTGCTGTGTTTTCTGGGCCAAACACAAAAATGCCACCCCTCTCTTCATGCCACCCCGGTTCACCCGTGCCTAGAACCTCTACACTCTCTCAGGTATTTACATCCACTTTACATTGGATGAGCGCAACCTTTGGTTTTCCTCCCTGAGCTCATTACATTCCTTTTGTAATCTTTCAATCTTTTCCCTACATAGTCTGTTGTCACACTGTTGTTCTTCCTCCTTAAGTGGCGCCAGCTCAGCATGAGGCTCTGATGACAGTTCTAGGAGGACATCCACTGCATCTGGCTTCTTCTCCTCCACCCTCTTGTTCTTCATTCGGTTGTGCTGCTCATACCTCTCCATGTCTTTCTCTCTTTTCCTCTTCTTGATGGCTGGTGAGTGTGTAAAGATGGATGGTACCCAGTCAGGGGACAACGGGTCATCAGATTTGGCACCTATAATAAGAGAGTTTATGTCCAACAAGTTACAAAAAAGTCACTTAAATATGTGATATCATTACTGTAGACTAGCTAACCCCTCTCTCCCTTAAACAACTGCTAACTATTCAAACGGAAAGTCAACGTTTCCTTAAATTTTTACATATTACAACCTCAATTCCAAAAAAGTTGGAATGCTGTGAAAAACGTAAATAAAAACAAAGGACCAAATGAGTATGAAAAAACTAAGTTTATCAGTCTTAACACTGTTTTACATTCAGTTGATTATCGGTGAAAAAGGATTTCCAAATCATTTCATTCCAAATGCATTTTGAGTTTAGTTGATTCTAACAACAACAACCCAACTATTTAGCTAAATTAGTTAACATTTACATTGTCATTTAGCAGACGCTCTTATCCAGAGCGACTTACAGTAAGTACAGGGACATTCCCCCGAGGCAAGTAGGGTGAAGTGCCTTGCCCAAGGACACAACGTCGTTTGCACAGCCATGGAATCGAACCGGCAACCTTCTGATTACTAGCCCGAATCCCTAACCGCTCAGCCACCTGACCCCAGCTAACTTTAACTCACTACGACTACTGCAGTTGGTCGCCTCGATACACAACAAACTACGTCTCATCCTCAATGTGTCGCTCACCGCCTCCTTCAGCCTTGTGTGTCTCATCCACAGTGTGTTGCTCATCGACTTCAGCTGGCTGCAGTATGTTTTTTCTTTGCTCCCTCTTCCTTCGCCTTGCAGAGCGTGCAGTGTTGGTGCGAGTGATTTCTGTGTGACCCAGATGAAGGGAGGGTGCCCAGTCTGGGTCAGTCTCCATCATCTCATATGCAGGTTGACCTGCAATAAAATGAAAAAGGTTTTAGCGTCATAACATGGGACCAGAAGTTTTACTATAAGTCAGAAATTATACTAAAGTAAGAGTACATATGTTACAGCCCTGTATATGACGATTGCATGACATTTAACGGTATAAACAGAAGATTTTTCGCCCATAATAAAAGACTTGAACATAATCGCTGTTACAACACGCATTGTTTTGATTTATCTGTGCCACACATAATTCGTCCAAAATGACACGTGGCTGTAACGTTAGATACTTCACATTTGTCAACATCACTTAAATCTCTTACCTTTATGAAAATGTCGAGAGCAAACATACATAAAACGAGATATGTTTGCAAAGGTGATGTTTTTGCGCCGCACCGCTGCAACCCAGGCGATCCGACGCCTCTTCGTTACGTCTGCTACATGCTGTCCCTGTCCTTTCTTCAAAGTGGGAAAGCCAAAAAACCTATCCCCGTAGGTAAGTTTTTTACATTTACTATCGTGAGACTTTCTACTGCAGCCTATTACGCAACAAGAACGTACCATTTTGACACCTAAATTAAATGAATTAATAACACAATTCTCTAACAACAGAGCAACAGTGCATTGATACCGTCGAAATGGCGGTTACTCCCACAATACCCTTCGGTTCGCGCAACTGTGACGTCACCTGACAGATCGATTACTTAAAGACACTCTGATAAAGATGTTTTATGGCAAAAAAATACGATAATTAATATACCTGTATATACTTGTGTTTAACTTTACTTTTCTTACCTTTGATGAAGTGTTCGCTGCAAATACGTGTATATTTGGACGGCTGCCATTGTTTGCCCTCCCCGGAGTGAGAGGTAACATTACGTTTAATAATGGCGCAAATCCACAATCTCCTCCTCTCTGGGTTTTCTTTATCAGACGGAATTCTATAGAAACACAGTCCAGGCTTGCCTCCTCTTCGATTAGTGCATCCGATAGCACAACAACTATCCGGCATTTTGGCAACACAAAAGCAACAGACTGAAAGTAAATGTATGAATTGCTTACTAGTTGGCGGGCAGCGGAAAGTCTTTTTTGCCCTCCCAGGGGCGTGCCCCTTGGAACGTGACGTCACGTGAAAACAATATAAACCATTTGTAATAAGCGACGTTCTCCGTAAATCGCTTATTACATCCGAGATCAAATGACACAACCAAGATGACATCATCTTATCATGGTCTGGCTAATTCGGTTCTTAGAACACCCATGTTGTTTATAACTAGTATAGCTGGATTGAGTTATGCGTTGGTCTAAAAGGGGGTATGTATCGATAGTAGAAACCTTGATCAGCAACGCTGCTATTGGCTGCTCACATAAGTCTAGGTGAGTTCGACTTCATGCAGCGAGGGCGGCGCCGACAGCCGGCTGCAGACGGCTGTCTTGAAGCTGAGAATGCCATTGGCTGCTTCAAGTCAACCGGGCTGCAGGCGACGCCGGTGCTGCATTAAGTCGAACGCACCTTATGGCTGCTCACCATGGCCAAAAAATGTTTTCCGCAACAGAGCCAACAGATTTAATCAGAACGCCAGGGAACACCTCAAAGTCTGCAAAATCCAAGAAATAGGGCTGGCAAAAAGTAGCAGACAAAATTAAATGTATAGTAGTGTTAGATGTTTTATTGCTTATTACAGTAGGCTGTTTTTGTATTTTCATACTTTGTTTATCATCTTTAATGTCATATAATGTGGTTTCAACTGTGGTTCAAGTCTTTTATTATGGACGAAACATCTTCTGTTTATACCGTTAAATGTCATGCAATCGTCATATACAAGGCTGTAACGTATACTCTTACTTTAGTATAATTTCTGATTTATAGTAACACTTCTGGTCCCATATTAATGACACCCTCACGAAAAAAACGATAGGCCATCTCTCAAAAAATAGAGCATATCGCGCTGTGCTTAAGGATCTATCTATCACGCAATGAGCAATTAATTCGGTATTTCATAGGGTTAAACGGACAAGACATGTCTGTGACAGACTTCCTGTATCACCTCTGCATGAAAAAATCTTGCGTCAATACCAAATTTAGCCGTCAAGCCCATAGATATATATAAAGGCCTCTATGGTCAAGCCTACCTGTTGTTGCGACTTAACCCTTGTGTTATCTTCGGGTCATTCTGACCCATCAGTCATTGTGACCCACCGTCTATTGCGACAAATTTACCTCCTACAAAAACAAAGTGAAGCATTTTCTTTTAACTGTCGGGCTGTCTCAGACCCCCCACATTGCAATGGTTAAAAGAAAATTATTTTTATTTGTTTTTGTATTGGGTAAAATTGGGTAAAATTGGGTAAACACAACGGTGGTTCGTTATGAAGGCAGCACAAGGGTTAACTGTCAACGATCATCCTGACGACTCTACGGCGTTTCATCTCAGGTGGCTTCTCATAACCCAGATAAAGCGTTGAAAATGAATTAAAATGAAAATGCATTTCTGGAAATGCATTTGAATTTGAATTGTAACCTTTGAAAATGTAACCTTTCGCAGCCACGTTCTTAAAATGAAAATGCATTTTTGGAAATGCATTTGAATTGTGGTCACGATTTTGCAGCCACGTTCTTGAAAATGAAAATGTATTTCTGGAAATGCATTTGAATTTGAATTGTGGTCACGATTTTGCAGCCACGTTCTTAAAATGAAAATGCATTTCTGGAAATGCATTTTAATTTTCAAATGTTACATTTCAAATTGAATTTTGGTATCTATTTGCTGGGGCATGTTTTGAAAATTAAATCTCAAATGTCTGTTTCTTTTTCATTTTAATTAAGTGAAAGATTGAGCACTCTTGAAGAAGAAAATTAAAATGCAAATAGGATTATTGATTACTAATTTCATTTATGAGTCAAATAATGCAACCACATTCTTAAAATGCAAATGCGTTTCTGGAAATGCATTTGCATTTGAATTTTGGTAACGATTTGCTTCCATAGTGTTTACACCGGCAGACGCTTTGCAAACCACTTCCGGTGGAAATGAAGTGCATTTGTGTAGAGTTATGGCGGCCCCCTGGGATTTGGCGCGTAAACTTGTCGATAGTAGGCATTCTCTGCGTTTACCCAGCAACCACCCCAGGATACTTGTGGATAAAGTCGCAATCAAATCTTGTTTACATAAAATAAGCCTGCTCCCGAGCAGGTGTAAGCTAAAGGACTTGTTGCTATGACTGCAAGTCCAGGGGCCCGTTCTCCGTACGTCGCTTATTACATCCGAGATCAAATGACACATCCAAGATGACATCATCTTGCTTATCGTGATCTGGCTAATTCGGTTCTTCGAACATACTTGTTGTTTATGATTAGTATAGCTGGATTGAGTTATACGTTGGTCTAAAAGGGGGTATGTATCTATAGTAGAAACCTTGATCAGCAACGCTGCTATTGGGGAGTCAGGTGACTGAGCGGTTAGGGAATCGGGCTAGTAATCTGAAGGTTGCCAGTTCGATTCCCGGCCGTGACAAATTACGTTGTGTCCTTGGGCAAGGCACTTCACTTGTAAGTCGCTCTGGATAAGAGCGTCTGCTAAATGACTAAATGTAAATGTATTGGCTGATCACAAGTCTATGGCTGCTCACCGTGGCCAAAATGAGCGCCCTGTTTTTCCGCAACAGTGCAACAGCTTGCTCGAAGGTTACTCCGAATTTGAAGATTTTATCAGAACGGCTGGCAAAAAGTATCAGACCAAATTAAATGTAGAGGAGTGACGCGTTTTATCGCTTATTACAGTAAGCTATAGGCCTATGTTGTTTTTTTTCATACTTTCATATTTTCATTTATCATCTTTAATGTCATATGATGATCAACAAATGTATTATGTAAATGACACCCTCACAAAAAAACGATAGGCTATCCTCTCAAAAAGTATAGGCTAGCATATCGCACTGTGCTTAAGGAGCCTCACGCAATGAGCAATTAATTCGGTTTCATGTTAAATTCTGCTAATTATTCTTGCACCTTCTGCAACAGGTTCCTGTAGTAAAAACGGACAAGACATGTCTGTGTCAGACTTCCTGTATCACCTCTGCTTGTAAAGCCTCAATCTAATCGTGTTTACATAAAATAAACCTGCTCCCGAGCAGGTTTAAGCTTACGGACCTAGGGCCCCGTTCGTCGTAAGGGTTGAAGCTAAGTTAATCAATTGTCCCTTTAGCCCGTTAACATTAGCGAGATGAGTGAGAACAGCAAATATCGGTTCGTCAACGGCTGATCCATCCAAATCATGTGGTTAATTTCAATCAGGCTAAATTTATCAGGGAAATTGCACGTGCACGTCCTACTTCTAAAGGCAGGATAGGTCGATCACCAAAACCGTGATTTTTTAACGGTATGATGGCGGAAAAGACGAAAGAGAGAGCGGTGATAGGCTATTGTCGCCATCCGAGCAAACTATTATAATGAGTCTCTAAGAAGACAATAAGCATATTATCATGGCTAAGTCAAACACCGCCACCGCTGCCAGAGCAAGACAAGCAGCTTGGCAAAAAATTGCCGATAAGCTAAATGCGAAAGTTTTGGGGAAATGTATAGGCTCATCTTAAGTGCCTTATTACCCCAATCAATCAGATCACATTTCTTGTGCCTGCTGGTATAGACTTAATGGAAATTAATAATCGAATGAGATCTTGCTAGCGAAAATAATAATCTCAACTCTTTCAGAATAAGTAGGCTAGATAAAAACAAGGCCAACGAGTATCTAATTGATACGAATTCATAGACAATTATGAGGATATATGTAGGCTACTGCGCTTATATCATGTACTATATATGTGTATATGCATGTAGGCCTATGTGTAAATCCCTCTTTGATTTCATTGACTGGGACATGGCCAGGGAATATGATGAATTGATTCATCAGCTGGTTAAGCGCCAAGTACACTTTTCTTACAGCAACGCATGCTGCGGCTTTGCCAATGTTTTCTGCATCGCCTATACTGTATAAAAATGTAGCCTATAGCCTACCAGACGCAAAAAACCTCAAGGCTATGCAGTCTGAAGCACAGTTAAAGTGTCAAGTAGCTTTATTGTCAATTTCTTCACATGTCAAGACATAAAAAGGAATCGATATGACGTTTCCCACTCTCCCACAGTGAAACATATAAAAAGCACAGGCACAACAGATAAGACAAGACATTTCGTAAAACATAGCGTTACATATTCACATACAGCAGCATAAGCTCATAATAAAGCATAAAGCTTGCTGCGGCGTGTGATATATTTGCAATGTACGGCCCGAGAAGGTCTTGCAAATAAATGAGTCCTTGTCGGCTGAATTGATATCGCTCAAACAAGAACTCATCCGTGTGAAATAAAGGATCTTGGCAATCGCGAAGAACTTTGGTATGGAAAGCTAATCGAACTAAAATATAGCTCCTTGGTCAACTGGGTCTCTCAAAAAGGGAGCTGCCATGTTATTTTCCGGGGGTGTGGCAAGCTTATCCAGCTACACTTACGTTAGCCTGCTCTGGAGCAGGTTAGTGCTAATTGATATGTTACTATGGTGATTTATCGAAAGTTGCTTCCACGAACCAAAAAGAGGGGCGTTTTTTATGTTAGCCTGAAAATTAGCTCGCTAAACCGCTTAGCGAGCTACGACTAATACCCCCCTGTTGCTATGACAGCAAGTCCAGGATGAGCTTCGAAGAACCGAACAATCCAATATAATGACAAATCGTCAACAATCAAATCCAGCTAACTGAGTTAGCGACGTACGGAGAACGGACCCCTGAATTAGCTTCGAAGAACCAAACAATCCAAGATCATGACAAATCGTCAACAATCAAATACAGCTAACTGAGTTACAGCGACGTACGGAGAACGGGCCCCAGACAGTGTGCCCGTGTATCGTGATGGACTCTATTATTCTCTATTCTATTATACTCTATTCCATTTCCAATATGTAATGATAGTATTCAATGACACAACTCTGTGTTCTAGAAAGAGTGGTCCGGGCCCCGTTCGTCGTAAGGGTTGAAGCTAAGTTAATCAATTGTCCCTTTAGCCCGTTAACATTAGCGAGATGAGTGAGAACAGCAAATATCGGTTCGTCAACGGCTGATCCGCATCCAAATCATGTGGTTAACTTCAATCAGGCTAAACGTATCAGGGAAATTGCACGTGCACGTCCTACTTCAAAAGGCAGGAAAGGTCGATCACCAAAACCGTGATTTTCTAACGGTATGATGGCGGAAAAGACGAAAGAGAGAGCGGTGAGGCTATTCTCGCCATCCGAGCAAACTATTATAATGAGTCTGTCTCTACGAAGACAATAAGCATATTATCATGGCTAAGTCAAACACCGCCGCTGCCAGAGCAAGACAAGCAGCTTGGCAAAAATTTTCCTATAAGCTATAAATGCGAAAGTTTTGGGGAAATGTATAGGCTCATCTTAAGTGCCTCATTGCCCCAATCAGATCACATTTCTTTAAATGTGCCTGCTGGCAGTAGGCTTAATGGAAATTAATAATCGAATGAGATCTTGAAAGCGAAAATAATGATCTCAACTCTTTCAGAATAAGTAGGCTAGATAAAAACAAGGCCAAAGAGTATCTAATTGATACGAATTCATAGACACTTATGAGGATATATGTAGGCTACTGAGCTTATATCATGTACTATATATGTGTATATGCATGTAGGCCTATGTGTAAATTTACATTTATTCATTTAGCAGACGCTTTTATCCAAAGCGACTTCCAAGAGAGAGCTTTACAAAGTGCATAGGTCACTGATCATAACAAGATAGCCAAAAAAACATCGCGAGTAGCCAAAACATGAAGCACACATTGTGAACAACCAAAGTAAGTGCCAAAGGGAAGAACCATAAGAGCATGTAGTTAAACAAGTTACAATTAAACAACATGAACCGCTATAAGTGCAAGTGTACCTGTGGAAAAAAGCAAGCAACAGTAATAAAAACAATATATCACAGCGAGAACAAAAATGTAAAACAGTTACCACTAACCACAAGAGCAACAAGTCTCTAAGCAAGAGTCATTGTGATCCTTGAGGAAACTAACATCGGATCAAGCGAACCATTCCTAAGTACCGTTGTACTCCCGGAACAAGTGCGTCTTGAGCCTTTTCTTGAAGGTGGAGAGACAGTCAGTATCCCTGATGGAGGTGGGGAGTTGATTCCACCACTGGGGGGCCAGACAGGAGAAGAGCTTGTGTTGGGACCGGGCGGTCTTGAGCGGTGGGACCACCAGGCGGTTGTCTGAAGAAGACCGTAGGTGACGGGTGGGGGTGTAAGGCTGCAGGAGAGACTTGATGTAGACGGGTGCAGTCCCGTTCACTGCTCGGAAGGTCAATACCAGGGTCTTGAATCTGATACGGGCCATGATAGGTAGCCAGTGGAGAGAGATGAGGAGCGGGGTAACATGGGAGCGTCTGGGTAGATTGTAGACCAGGCGGGCCGCTGCGTTCTGAATCCTCTGAAGAGGGCGGGTTGCACATGCTGGGAGACCAGCGAGCAGTGAGTTGCAATAGTCCAACTTGGAGAGGACAAGTGCTTGGACTAGCAGCTGGGTGGAGTGCTCAGACAAGCAGCAATGTGGGCCGCAGCAATGTGGGCCGTGAGGGAGAGCTTGTCGTCCATGGTAACCCCAAGGTTCCTGGCAGAGGATGAAGGGGTCACCGTCGCAGATCCCAGGGTGATTGAGAGATCGTGGGAGATGGAGGTTTAGCTGGAGGTGGTGCTCGGTCATCCAGGCGGAGATGTCTGTGAGGCAGGCCTCAATCCTAGCTGAGATCCCCGGATCGGTCGGGGGGAACGACAGGTACAGCTGCGTGTCGTCAGCGTAGCAGTAGGAGAAGCCATGGGAGGTGATGATTGGTCCAAGTGAGGTGGTGTACAGAGACAAGAGGAGGGGTCCAAGGACGGAGCCCTGTGGGACACCAGTGGAGAGCTGGCGAGGTCCTGACAGTTTGCCTCCCCAGGAAACCTGGTAGGATCTTCCCGACAGGTAGGATGAGATCCACTGGAGTGCAGTGCCAGTGATGCCCATCAGAAAGTCTGGCGAGCAGGATCTGGTGGTTAACCGTATCAAACGCTGCAGAAAGGTCCAGCAGAATGATGACGGATGACCTGGAAGCCGCTCTGGCAGACTGGAGGGCAGTGGTGACTGAAAGGAGGGCAGTCTCTGTGGAGTGGCCAGTCTTGAAGCCTGATTGGTTGGGGTCAAGCAGGTTGTTCCGAGAGAGAAAGTTAGACAGTTGGTTAGATAGCACGTTCAATTGTTTTTGAAAGGAAGGGTAACAGTGATACCGGTCTGTAGTTCTGGAGGACGTCAATAAAATCCCTCTGATTTTATTGACTGGGACATGGCCAGGGAATATGATGAATTGATTCATCAGCTGGTTAAGCGCCAAGTACACTTTTCTTACAGCAACGCATGCTGCGGCTTTGCCAATGTTTTCTGCATCGCCTATACTGTATACAAATGTTGCCTATACCTGACGCAAAATAACTCAAGGCTATGCAGAGTCTGAAGCACAGTTAAAGTTTATTGTCAATTTCTTCACATGTCAAGACATAAAAAGGAATCGATATGACGTTTCCCACTCTCCCACAGTGAAACATAAAAAGCACAGGCACAACAGATAAGACAAGACATTTCCTAAAACATAGCGTTACATATTCACATACAGCAGCATAAGCTCATAATAAAGCATAAAGCTTGCTGCGGCGTGTGATATTTGCAATGTACGGCCCGAGAAGGTCTTGGAAATATGTCCTTGTCCGCTGAATCGATATCGCTCAAACAAGAACTCATCCGTGTGAAATAAAGGATCTTGGCAATCGCGAAGAACTCTATTGGTATGGAAAGCTAATCGAACAAAAATATAGCTCCTTGGTCAACTGGGTCTCTCAAAAAGGGAGCTGCCATGTTATTTTCCGGGGGTGTGGCAAGCTTATCCAGCTACACTTACGTTAGCCTGCTCTGGAGCAGGTTAGTGCTAATTGATATGTTACTATGGTGATTTATCGAAAGTTGCTTCCACGAACCAAAAAGAGGGGCGTTTTATTTATTTATTATCTTAGCCTGAAAATTAGCTCGCTAAACCGCTTAGCAAGCTACGACGAATACCCCCCTGGAGTCGCAGACGTCCGAAAATCAGCTTGAATGCAGCAGTTAGAAATCAACACGTCCAGAGCTCTGGGGTTTTCTACGTTTCCCTACCCGCAACAGAGTTTTGGGCTGGTTCACGAAGTCCAACTGGCTATTTGTCCCTCCCCAGCATATATTTATACAGTGCAATTAAAACAGAAAGATGAAAAGAGGGTTGAGCTTGTTCTCTCGTGCATCAGGGAGTTGTTCTTGCCTACGCGTCCCACCTGCTCGGGTGCAGTCTCCACCCGGTTTCAAGGTTGTTTCTGAAAATGAAGAGATAGAGACACAAAGAACAGCCTGCTTCCCACACCCTGTGTGAGACACCATGTTTAAGCCTGAGCACACTTCTCAGTTTAATAAGACATAACTTAAATAAGCACAATATATTCTTTAATCGTCACCAGAGAAAAATAGTCTTTTTATATGGCATTCTACACTTCAATCTTTGTATTTTTAAGTGTAAATGAGTAGCAACAAATATATGCTTTTTAATATATTCCATCTGTATAAATAATAAGTATGCATAGGCCTACTTATTTAAAATATACAGATATCAGTTGTAAAATGTCAGTAACATTACGGACCAATCGGCAACTGACGCAAACACATCACAATTTCCCTAGACATGGTACCCTCTCTAGTTAAATCATTATTATCTAACATAATTATATTATTTGTGCTGGCATTGGTATTTACTGGAAATAGTCTGTTTTAAAATTCAAATAAAGGACAACAACAGTCATTTGTCAATGGCATTATAAAAGCCGAGGCAACATTTGAGGTGTTGTTCATATATGTCTATGGTTCAGACTGCCATCTGTGTGTGCACAATGGAATTGGAACTTTTATGATGAATCACTTGAGGAGCGGTCGATTTGAATAGAGGGGGGGACTGCACGCGTCTCCATAGAAACGGGCAGGAAGTAACTGCGGGCAATTTCTGGTAAGGAGTTTTCCTTAAAGTCGGTGGCTGATTTTAAACATTTGTGAAACCCATGTCTTTCCTTAGTTATTTAATAAATGCTAATAATTACTATGCACGTAATGTTGTTGTTAACAAGCCAATGTTGCTCGATTCATTTACCCTCAAGCCAGTCACAGATATAGCTGTGATTTGTTGTGATGTCGCTCACTCCGACCTTAGTTTACGACGTTGGCGAACTTAATTTCCTGACAGTTTGTCTTCCTTTTGTTAACTCAAGTAAATAGATATGAAATTGGCCCCAAGTTATTTTCATTCATATATTCATTAAGAGTGATGTATGAAAATGAAGCCAATGATCCCACAGCACGCTGGCATAGCATGTAGCGCGTCTGGGAAAGCATCGTGCCTGCAGTGCTAGTATTGTAATCGGTACCTCTTGTTACTCCAGCAATGTCCCGCATAGTGATTCCGTCCCTGAATGTGGGTGCCTCGACTCCAGAGGCGTTGTCCTTACTACACCAGCGCCTTTTGGTGGCCGAGGAGCAGGCCGAAGCTCTCATCAAAGACATGAACAGTTTAGGGGTCTCCAGAGAGCGGCTGCTGGAGCCGGTGGACGTCCAGCGTCCTGTTAGCCCCCTGAAGATGAGGCGAATACTCGGGGGAGCAGAGGGGGGCGAGGGGACTCTCTGGCGCCAGTGCAACTCGTTGGTGAGCAGAGTGTGTCGGGTGGAGAGTCTGCTGCAAACCCTCAAGCTCACCACCTTCCGCCTGGAGACAGAGAGAGAGATGGACCCCTCGCACTCAGGTAAACTCTACTGACAGAAACTGTTGTTTGAAAAGTAAGTAAACAGACTGGACTTGCATGTCTAGGCAGCTGTCGTTTAAAGCTCAATTATTTGTCTATCTGTACCATATATGTGTGTTATGTGTGTGTCCAGCCCGCCTGAAGGAGCAGCTGGCAGTACTGCAGCAGGAGAGCGAGGAGGAGCAGAGGACCTCCATGAGGGAGGTGATGAAACTGAGGGACCAGCTCTGTCAGGCCTGTGTGGACAGAGATGAGGCCCAGCAGGAAGTCCACAGGCTGGCTGAGGCCCTGGAGCAGGCCACCACTACCAAGGTAGCTTACAACTCAAACCACAGTACATATTTATATTTAGTTACTACTACAAAACAATAAGTATTGAACAAAAGACTTGCTGCTTGAGGATGTGCTGGGGAATGCTAATGGACATCCTATTTTAACGACACAAATATAACTTCCTGATTTAATGACATTCCTTGTTTGTGTTGACGTAGATGGA
The DNA here is from genome assembly GCF_038355195.1 of Osmerus mordax. NCBI lineage: Eukaryota > Metazoa > Chordata > Actinopteri > Osmeriformes > Osmeridae > Osmerus > Osmerus mordax. Next base: position 3,304,297 of record NC_090060.1, on the reverse strand, counting down.
TGTGGCTTTGGCTGCTGAGGAGTTGAAGGTGATTAAAGTCCAGATGAGTGAGAAACTGACAGAGGTGATTCAGCAATTTTAAGACGAAAACCGACTTGTGTTTCATTTCCCAGCCATAATCACCAAATGTTGTCCTTCATGGCGGTTGCCTGTCTCAGATGGAGGATCAGGTGACCCAGGAGTCTGCTCGCTCTTTCAAGGCTTTCAAATCCCAGAGTGAGCTACTTCAGAGGGTGGAGGAGATGGAGAGAGTGGTGGAGAAGGAGAGAAGACAGGTATTTATGAATCAAAATATGCAACACTAAAGAAAGAAAAACTAAAACGTGAACTAAAAGTACCACTCATTGTTCTGGTCCCCCACCCCCCCAGGCTCAGATGGTACAGGAACACTGCAAAGCCCTTGGTTCTGACGCACAGTCTATCAGAGAAAGACTACAGGAAGAGGAGGAGAGAGGGCGGAGACTGCAAAAGGAGTGTCAGCAGCTCAAGGATCAGACTGGTCAGGACGTAGAACTGCATTGTGTGGGATAACGATTTTGATTGTTTCCAAATTTTCTTGCTCACTTTTGTCTTAATATCTTAATGTCCTAATTTTCTATTCACAGAGGTGAAAGATTCCTTGGTGTTTGACTTGACTAATGAACTGAAAGTAAGTTCCTCAAGTAGTAAACATGAAGTGAAAGCAAACGATCCACATAGTGTGTGTGTGTGAATGCATAATTGGAGGTTCGTGTGTGTGTGTGTGTGTGTGCAGAGTGCACGGCTGGCCCTGCAGAAGCAGCAGCAGGAGAACAGCTGGCTGTTGAAGGATGGCGTGGAGCTGAGAGAAGTTGCAGACAAACTACAGGTCAGCACCGCACCCTGTTCTACTGTACAACACTGGTGTTACAGCACCTGGTATAAACACGGATTTATGTCTATGGAAAGTATAGTGCTAGTGCTGTCTCGCTTGTTCTCTCTCTGGCACCCTCTCTCGGTCCTGGTACCATACACAGGGTCTGAATGACCAGTTGGAGAACCAGTGCTCTGAACTGAGTGCTGCCCTACGTTCTGTCACAGTGGAGAACGCCAGGCTACAGACGGAACACCAAACAAGCATCAAGGTACCGCCTCTGCACACACCACCACTTGCTCAGACACACAAGCATGCTCACGCTAATGGCCTGTGTCTCTATTTCAGGCGGAGAGAGGCCGCGTGGTCAAGCAGATACAAGAGCAAGACCTAATACTGGAGGCAGCCAGACGCAACATCCAAGGGGAACTGAAGAGGGCTCTGTCGGAGAAAGTTCAACTGCAGTCGGAGCTGTGGGTGCTTGTTGGAAGTGATAGCATGATATGATCCTGTTCGAGCACTTTATTTATCCAAATACCTGTGCTAAAACACATCAACCAATAGGAACAATTGATCTCCATAGGGAGACTCTGAAAGATGACCACACCCTGCTTGTTCAGAGTTCCACGGTTACCCAGGAGACCGCTGTCACTCAGAGGGAACTGCTGGAGCGTACCATTGAGAGGTTACGGGGGGAGCTGAAGACCGCCCAAAAAGACAGAGATGTCATGAGACAAAACAGGGACTCTGCTAAAACGGAGGTACCGATGTCAGTTTATAATATCTCCTGAAACTCAAAACGTTTGTCCTGTGTAGCACATGGGGTTTATTTTGGTGTCTCTTATTACATTTTTGTCTCTCAGATATGTGTAGTGGTCGCTAAGCTTGAGGGAGAGAGGAGCTCACTGGAGCGTCAACTCACTGAGACTAAGGTACTGACCGTGCAACATCAAATCAGAATTTAGTGTCAGCTCATAGCTGTGTGATAGGGCATTTAGAATTCACACTTCATTAGCTAACCAAGGACCATCTCTTCAATAATGGCCTCTGACCAACGGTGTTCTGGCTTTTCTATGATTGACAGCGGGAGGCGGAGACTCTGAGCTCCACCTTGCAAAGACTGGAAGGAGAGAACAGGAGGCTCATGGGAAAGTTGGCAGCAATGGAGCACCAACAGGTGGGAAGTCACGTCAAGCCTGTGTTCTGTGAATTTCAAAGGGGGAATGGTGAATACAGTTACACATTTTCTTTCCTTTGTTTCAACTGAAAATAAACTGATGTTCATATGGGCTGTTTCTCATCGCTCTGATGTTTCACTCCGCGGCGGGGTGCCCTTTAGGGGTGCCCTTTGCAGGGATTTCCTGGAGTTGTTCTACAGTTGTGCTAGTGCTGAATGCAATACCTTGAGTTGTGCTATTGGCAACTTACTTTCTTCACTGCTCATATAATGTTGCCACAGCCTGTCGTGTATATAGGTAATATTCATTTCTTGTCCTCCTTTTCTCCTTCCCTTTTGTCTTCTCTGTTCTTTTACCCAGCATGCACAGCAGCAACAGATGCTGGAGGAGCTTATTGACAACAAGAGCAAGCTGGCTTATGAGAAAGGAAAACTACAGGTAAAGAGATCCCATATGACCCTATAACACACTGCCACGCTGCCACACCACTGGTCGTTCAGCCATATTTGTCGTCCATTCAACAACGCTGCTCTCCTCCGTTGGCTTTTGTCCCACTAGAAGAGGGTGGATCATCTTGAGGAGGAGCTACAAGCTCTGAAGGATGCCCAGGTAGAAACTGTGCAACAAAACAAGGCCAGCACTTGTCTGGAGAACAAGTACACGCAGGTACACACACGCGCACACACACTTTCTGCATACAAGCTTGCCTACTAACGGACATCTGTTGTCCTCTCTCCTGCGTAGGCTAGCGCTGAACTGAGTACATGGAAGACATCCTGCCATAAGCTGGAGAAGCAACTCAAACAGGTAGACCTTCGTAGTAACCTCTCTAGTAAACATGTCTAATGCAACAATGTGTTATTCATTAATCCAACCCTTTTATCCAAAGTGACATAGTACATAGACGTGCAGATATATAGTACAGCAGATATTCAAGGACAGTGCGTCGTGCTCACAGTATTTCAGTGGTCCGAGTCAAGGAACGGTCTGTATTTGACCAGGCCCCGTGCAACAATAACAGTACAGCCATTACATCTCATCCTGCAAACCACTCACTCAGAGAGAAACAAAGTGATGCCCCACTGCACAACCTAACCTAGCCATCACCTTCCTCCTGATTTAAAAACACACACAGACAACCTTGTGTATTGACTTGCCCAGTATTGACTGATATGATAACCATGATGACTGACAAGGATACACTGTTCCAATTTATCTAGCTGGGACCCCTGAGAGAAACCTTAGACATGGCCAGGCTGGACAACAAAAAACTAGCTCTGAGTTTAGAGCAAGCTGTGTTGGCCAACACTACCCTGCAGGGGAAGCTTGACATGGCTAGAGACCATCACCAGAATACCGTCTTACAGAGGTAAAGACTGGCTGTAATGATGGAAATGCTTTATGTGTGTTTATAAGATCTTTGTTTGAGTAAGCCAAGTGTGTGTGCGTGTGGTGTCTCAGAGAGGCGGAGCTACACGAGGCCAGGGCACAGATTGGTCAACTTTCTGAGCATTTGGATCACATGACTAAAGAGAAGGACTCTCTGAGGAAGGTGTCTAAAACAGAGATCTCTGAGGTATGTACACACACATACATACACACACACACACATACACCCTCTTCTACCACTCACTTCCTTGCTGTTACCCATCAGTTAAAAAAGGCTCTGGAAGACGCTTCTGCCAAGTCAGGTGACCTTTCCCGAGCCAATCGGGAGCTTCGGGAGAAGGTGTCTGAGCTGGAGAAGATGGTGTCCAATCAGAGAGACCGTATTAAAGATCAGAAGACCCAGCTAAAGCAACACCTGGAGAGCAGAGCTGTGCTGATTAACTCCCACAAACTAAAGGTAGTTCACACTTTTTTATGAACCATAATCTGATACACAGGCCCAGTACAGCATTACAGGAAGTGACTGTGGCACCGTACCTTGATAATATCTCTTCCTAATGCATGTCCTTGCCTGATTCCTTCTCTTGTTTCTTCCTTCCTTCATGGACAGAACATGGAGGTGGAGCTGAAGAACGTGGAAGCTCTTAAGGAAGAGTATGAGAGGAAGAACCTTGAGCAGGTAGGACACACACAGATACCATAAACATTCAGGCAGTCTCTCACGCACATGTAAAACACACACACACAGACACACACACTCTATGAGCACTGTGTGCTGGTGTGCAGGGCCAGCAGATCCAGCAGTTCCGCAGTGAGACCACTTCCCTCCAGAGGGAGCTGCAGCGACTGTCCTTCAGCCAGGAGGGGGAGCTAGAGGCAGAGAGGGAGATGAGACTGGCGATGCAGGACAAGTGTCAGGTAAACTAGAAGACCTGCATGAAACGTTAAGGTTCACCGAGCCAAGTTAACAAGGATAACACGATAAACTCTCCCAGTCTTTGGGGGTAGGAGACAAGGAAAGGTCAGAAGGAGGAATGACAGCAATGAAGGAAACACGGGTGTAAGATTTAAGTAAATTAATATTAATTGCCTGTTATTTTCTGTACTCTTAATTATTACAGGTTTAAGGTGTAATTGTATGTATGTATGTCTTTGCTATGTATAAGGTGTATATACTTTTACTTATTTCATTTATGTTTGTCCTATTAAATGTTTGGTATGCTATGCGGGACGCCTCTGCAGCAAAAAAAAAGTTCCAGAAAGTTCGACCAGGCTGCGAGGTTAATTGAGGCAAGCTGCATGGAACAAGGAATGGTTATTTTACCGTTGAGAACGCACGTAAAAAGGTTGATTTTGAAAGGATTTATAAACTGAAGTTGTATTAAGGTATTTATGAAAATACACTTCATTGATGTAAAGACCTTTCTTCAAGTTTTTACAATTTTTGTTTCTTGGGCAATAAAACGTGCAAGTTTTTTAAGGACTTCTGGCCTAGTGTTTGTCACGCGTACAATCCCATTCTGTTGCACCGTACATAGGATCAAGGAATTTGGACTTGGCTCCTATAACGGGTGTGGTTCAGCATCTTAATTAAAGCAGTGTGTGTATCTGTATCTTACTCTCTCTTGGAAGTCGCTTTGGATAAAAGCGTCTGCTAAATTCATAAATGTAAATGTAATCTTCAGAGGTTGGAGGAGGAGATTCGGAAGCTGCAGGAGGCCAAGGATGAGGCCGAGCAGAAGCTATGGGACGTGAGTCTGGAGTCCCAGCATGTACGAGGCGACCTCTGTCACCCTCCTTCGTTTGAAGGCCTGTTCCAATTCTGACACTTTTTTTCCTCATTTGTCCTTCGTTTTCCACTCGATGTACACTTTTAGTGGGTTCGCCGCGTGGGGAGTGTCGTGTTACCCCTCCCACCCAAGTTCAGACCTAAACATTCATATCCCTTCTGTAGATCTCTGAGAACTTGGAGGAGGCTCACCACTGGTTTCGCTCTAACTTTGACGTCCCGAGGACCAGGACTCCGGGGGAGGAACCACAGCAGAGCAGGCTGCGTTCCCCAGGGAGCGCTAAAGACGGCGAGCGCACCCCCTCTTCCAGACACCGCAGGAAGGTACTCGTGCTGTGACCACACTTCTAAAAGATCCCACACTTATTCCAGTCTATTTCTAGCTTCTATACAGACATTACTTGGTAGTTTAATGATTCTTCAACTATTATGTAGATTTATTTTGTAAACACAGTGAATTAAATGGGCTTAAAAACACCTAATCAATAATACCACTGAGAACTGCTTGCTGCAGTTTACACAGCAAGTGGCAATATTGTGTTAAATATGTGGAGAAGATAAAACTGGTCATTATGTTATCAAATATTTAACTGCTTTTAGATTCCCAGACAGCCTTTGCTGATTGCACAACCCCAAGTTTTTTCTTTTAGAACCCGAACATTTTCTCAGTTGCGAAAATCAAGGCCTTTCACAATTGTAATCGAATGTGTCCGACTTATTTCTGAGCATGAGAGAGAAACATTGACAGAATGTATAATGTGGAGTGTTGAGTTGAGGGAACTTATAACCAGCATTGTGGGCCAAACCAGTACAACCAGCCTGAGAAACGCTGCTAATATAGGAACATATCATGACTTTTGAGCAACCTGTGTTATATTAGTACTTGTACATAGGTACTTGTATGTCCATTGGCTACATTACTGTAGTATGTGCATCACTACCAGAAAGCCTGGTGTTTTCCCCCCCAAATTGGATCCCTTAAATCCTTGTAAAAATGGCGAGGTCTGTGCAAGGGCTGTGTGTGAGGCAGGATGAGTCTGAGCAGAGGCTGGTTGTGTTTTTTTTCTAACCATGTTTGCCCAGTGGCTGTAGTCGCTAGGTGTTTGCAGTGTTTTGCTACGGTTGCTAAATTGATAACCGCCTATTTGGTTGTTGTCATCATTGCAGCCAGCAAGCGACAGTGTGGAACCAGACTGGCAGAGATGGACCTCTACCATGCACCGCTGGGAGACCAAGAGAGAGCTGGCACGCATCGCCAAGGGATACAAACCTGGACAGACCAGCACAATGACACACACACACTGACACACAATGAATGACACGTTGAACATTGACAATGGTAAATGTTATATCAGCCATATGTGTTAGCAGCTGTATAGTTGAGAAGTGTTTGTAAGCTGTTTAACTTGGGGGGGGGGTAATATGCCTTCATCATATCAACTGTACAATCATTACCAACTTCTTCTGATATAATGTCTTTTTTGTATGAGTAGTATTTTATAAATAAAAAATATTTTCAATAGTACTGTGTGTAATTGTATTCTGGTTTCACCAATACCGTTTTGTATGTACAGGACAAATTGTGATTATGGTGTGTGCATGTGTTTGAACATGGAATGTCAAATCATACAGATTATTGCACTCAAGTCTTCTACAATCACTCCATGTTTGGCTGGTGAGGGGTTGTCTGAGTTCATCAAGCAGGGAGGAGTCACTGCAGTTCTCAACAAGGGTTCTTAAAGTTGTGTAATCCATGTTTCCATTCCTGATACCATTTTGACATACAAGTTTGGCATTTTCTGAAGAAGGTTGACACATCTAAGAAGGTCATATGAACAGAGAGAACAAGCTGGTGAGGCTATGTAATTTATTTGTTAACCAATGTTGAAAGTACGGTGAAATACTACGTACCACAAAAACTCAGACTTAGTAATGCAGCCACATTGGCATGATGAAAACACAAAATCACCTTAAGAGTCATGCCATTGATTGTCTAATGTGAAAGTAATGTGGTCACAATACCAGATTAATGTAAAAAAAAAATATATATATATATATATATTGCATTACACTTACTCTCTACTACACCATTCCTGGTAGTGATGAGAGCTTGAATTGTTCTTTTTGATGGCTCATTTATGGACAGACAAATGTTGTGAGCCTCTTCACATTTGACCAACGCAGATAAAGAAGCATTCGCGTTCTGGGCAGCTTTTTGCCTCTTTAGGTACATTTCCTCTGCAACAGTCTATATGAGAAATTCTCATTTAAATCAAACGGCAATTTATTCAAAGGAAGCATACTACTCATGTACAAACCGCATTGGCTCACAGAACTAAGGGTCTCAGGAGGGAGGTCATTCTCGAACCCCATTGGTCACAGACCTCTAGGGGCCTGAGGAGTTGGTCCCTTCTCCTACTGACACGCACACACACACAGACTTAAACTGCCCTCTATACCTGAAAAAAATGTGGATGTGTGGCGGGTGGACACTTTGCTGCAGCACGGATGATGGGAGAGTGAGTTTAAGAGAGGTTTGGATGGCTGCGGTCTGGAGAATAGCACAGCCACACCAAGACGGTGTCTCATATTGAATCAATGTGAAAATGGCGATCTCTGCCAATGAGTTGAGAGATGAGTGAATCAATCACTATGTTAGTGGGTCTGTGGCTCAGGCTCCAGACAGTCTTCAGGATGCTAAGGACAACAAGAGGGCCAGCCACGGATATCTTCACAGGGATTCTCACTGTAGACCTCTCACTCTGTGCGTCAGGATGATGGGCATCTATAAAAAGAGAAAAAAAGAGCGTGCTAAAACACAAACTAGGATTCATTACCTTGTATGCAGACATTTGACATCTACGACCACAGCAAACATGGGCCTACAAAGAGCAACCGTTTAGAACCCCCACCAAAATATGTCAGACACCTGACATCTGATTTACTGGATTTAGGCAATGTTGCAGGTACAGTCTCTGTGAATGAGCATTTTGGGAAATGTGAGGTGAGCAATACTGAAAATGAAAGCTGTGTACAAGGAACAACATGACAGATGTATTGAGCATGTATTGATTTTTGCCACTCCCAACTGTCAAGTCTGTGTCAAAGATAATTGTCAGAACAACATTCTCAAAAACATTGTCCGAGATAAGATACTGGTGACGCTCAGCGTTTAGCATCCAACCCAAAAGAAAAACCTATTCTGCATTCCAGTCATTGGGTGTGCTTTGCCTTCGGCAAGGGCACAACCTTTGTTCTCTCACATATATCTTATTATTATTATTTTCCCACCCCTAAGGATCTCTCAATATTTGGACTACATAGACAACGTTGGTGTCAAAATGTTCGTCTTGGTCACGATTGCATCGCTCTATTGGGATTTACGTTCCGTTGCACGGTTTAGGCTGAACTTAAGTTTTTGTGTCAAAAAGTGCCTTGTGTCAACAAAGGGTACTCAGTGCTAACCTACGTCACAACGTCAGCACACGTTAGCAACGACGCATGGATACAACGTGCATAGATGTGCTGTTGCACAGCGAGTATTGTGCCGTAGTGTACTAGTGATGAAGAAAGTGTTTGTCCGTCTCTTCATAAACGGAGTGACTAAGTTCAGTTGAGTTCTGGATTTTAATACGTATTTATCAATCTGCAGATTGGGAGAGAAAACCAGTCTTCTGACCATAAATGACAACACAACACCAAGCTTAGGTCTCAACCAGGTCTCTCTCTGCTCCGAAAACCGGAGGACCATCTTTTATAGGGCACAAGAATGTAAACATAGATTGTGACAGTCAGGCAGGAATGACGTTACAACAGTCTCAGAGAAAAAAGATTCACTGCTCCCAATACATGACAACTCTCTCACTAGAGAGTTCATAGTTGGAGCTCTCCTTGTAGTCATGACAAGGACCGTTTAGCCAGTACTTTCTCCTGACCCCGAACATCTATTAACCTGACACATAGACACAATATACTGTTATTAATAGCAAGCTTACATGATAAACGTACTAACTAGTATCCAATGACTAGTTATATTGATTAGTGATTAATGTAAGCTCACAGGAAATCCCAATTTCTTCCACAGTCCCCCCTTTTGACGTTTAACGTCAACACAACAAACAAGTTTCATTACATTTCAAAACCTTAACAATCAAACAATACTTTATCTGCTACTACTCAGCACAGCATACATGATTATAGGATTTGAAGAAGTATTAGGTAGTACCCCATCAGGTGAAAAGTACAAAGTCCATGAAGTGAATAGCATAATGTTTAGCTCTCTAGCTAGGGCACCCAGAAATGACCTTAACGCTCCTTCTATTTTCCTTGTTCAAAGTTGCATGGTATTATACACTTTGGTGATATTGTGACCTCCGATTCGTCCTAGTAACACAGGCACCCCCTAGGATTCCACAAAAGAACTACCTTATAGCTATTCACTTCATAAGCAAACAGCATTATGACAGTTTATCAATGATACCAGAAACAGAGGCATATTTCTCTCCTGGACATAACCAAGGGTCATGCTCTCATGAGCTCAACACAGCATGGTATAGATCAAACACTGTTCATAAATTCAGATTATTTCAAACAGTATAAAAGTAATAAAGTAACCACTATCTTTAATTATTGTTCACCGATCTGTGGTTAAGGACAGATCTATTCAGATTGCACACAGCATTGTATATCAGTTGGAAAATAGAAGGAGGCAAATGGCCATCTTTATTACACTGGCAAAATAGTCACTTGGTACTTGAGATTACATATCCGACATATCAATCATTCTCAGGGCAATGCAGTAATCCTCATTTTTGCTTGCTTTTGTCTGTGGCTTGATTTGGGCTACCATAATCTTACTGAGAGCCTACTGCACAGCACTGTACACAGCAGGCAGTACACATCTTCAAAGCACAAACCACAATCAGCACCACAACGATTAACATGCCCAATCCAGTGATTCCCATTTGAATGATAGTCGAAAAAGAAACCCCCCCCACAGAGGAAGCCAGCACATGCAGATTCATTGTGGATAAAAGTACAACAGTCATGACCTATCACAGCACAGGTACCTCCCTGAGCTAACAACAGATAATCCAGTGCCATTCGGTTCTATAGCACTACCTGCCTCATGGCCTTCATCTCAGAAGCAACCGCAGTTAAGGCGTCGGCTGTCTCATTACCAATGGACTCCAACCCTACTGCTAAGCTCCTAATATCTCTAAAGGCAGTGATAGCACCATACACAAGGAGAATGGCAGCTGAAAACGTGAAAAGTGACTGTGTACTATTGAATCTACGTGATGTGATCCCAGCTTCTTAGCATCTGCATTAATAATACTTCTCTTGTGGCGGTGCCACCATTGTTTGGGAAAGGGGTGCAGGGGCAACCCATCTACAGGTCTGAGGGCTCCAACAATAAACCCAAGGTAACACGTTCCTGACCAGTCGGCAGGCAGGAAATAATAAGCACTCTTACCACATACCCACATGGTGCCATTGTTAGCTGCACGAGGAACCCAAAATGGTGATGCCCTTATACTTACAGGTCCATCTGCATTAGGCAAATCATGCAACAGGCTGTTAGCATACATACCACAGTGTGGTTAAATGTATTTTTCCAAATACCCATAATTATTTAAACATTTAATCAACCATATACTACATCTTCTGTAGTATGCTAAAGGTGTAGGAATAACATAGTTTGCAACATCAGGAATTTATGTCACCCGCCCAAATGGTATACAGGACAAGTAACATTGAACTCAAGATACAATTGAACTTACAAATCATCCAGTAGAGTGTGAGCATACATAGAAACCGTATCCTCACATGTATTTTTTCACTCTCACTGTACCACTGTGCCATACACATAACCATGCAGGTGGGGCATATTCAAGAGATGACTGACTCATTCGACAGAACAGTCACATTTGTAACATCCAACCCTACACAAGGCCACTTCTTGACCTTACACATATCAGCCATTGACAGAGGGACAGATCCCTGGATAAGCTCCAGAATGCTTGGGACTCTAACCACAAACCCTGCAAGGCCTGTCCCCTCTAATGCTGCGTCCAGTCATTTTTTCCCGTCCACGGTAAGGTGTTGTTGTACAGATTGTTCTTCATGTGTGCTTTATGATGAATCTCAATGTTCACATCAGTATAATTGGGAGCGTGCAATAGTGACTCTCGGTGTGGCTCATGTATGCGATGTCTGTGGACTCGTGCGTCCAGTATCAGTAAATGTCTGTCAGGTGTGTGCGTCAGTATGTCTGGATCTCATCTCTCATCGTAGCTCAGGCAGTGGCCACGGTTTCCTTGCAACACAGTATCCTCTTGTCCCCGTTCTGGGTGCTGTCATCTGCTTCATGTAGAGGCCGGAGGAAGACTGAAAGTGTCTTCCCCTCTCCAGGCTCCTCTCTCTGGTTTCCCATCTGGGTGCTGTCATCTGCTTCATGAATCACACATGGGGAAGAGAGGCATGGTAGCAACAGCAGCCCCTCTCTGGCTTTCTCCACATGTGACTCACCTTTCGACGTCTTCAACACCTCCGGGTGGGTGCTCTTTGGGACCTCCTTCTCGGCGCCCCTGGATTGGAGTGCTGGATGGCGGGGTCCTGGTTCTGGCTCAAATCGGTCCGCTGGACTGGAACCTGCTTCTGGATCAGCCGCTGCAAACGGGTCTCCACCCCCCTTGGTGTACTCCTGGAGGAGTAACCCAGTGGGGATGAGACAAATGACAAGTTGGAGCAGGCACCATGTGGAGGTGCACCTGCTCCTCCACCGGCCCCTGGCTCTCAGTTGGGACCCTCCACCGTGTTGTTCGGTGGAGGGGCCGTTTTGCAGTGTGTCGCATGGATCCATGTCGGACGACCCTCCACTCTCACAGCTGTGTGAGTCACCAAGAGAAACCAGGTATGGACCGGTCCATCTCGGTGAGAGGGCAGTCCTCCGTTTGTGCACTTTCACTTACACGTAGTCTCCCGGTTGATAGGGATGCCATGGCTCCCCAGCGGGCGGCTTTCACCTGTGAATGCACAACCCTGGCTGCTCTAGTTAGGGCAAAACAAAAGTTTAACATTGTATCATCCATCTGGTGGATATCCATCTGTTTCAATGATAGTGGGGGAGAGACAGGCAATCTCATTTTTCTCCCTAAAACGATCTCATGTGGGGAAAGTCCATTCCTCCTCTGGGGAGTGGACCTCATGGCCATAAGAGCTAGTGGGAGTGCATCAGGCCATTTTAGGCCAGTCTCTTCACATATCTTGGCTAGTTTGTTTTTCAAAGTTCCATTTTGCCTCTCCACTGCCCCTGCAGACTGTGGGTGGTAGGGACAGTGGAAATGCTGGTTTATCTGGAGCGCTTTTCAAAGTTCCTGAACAATTTGATCTGTGAAATGTGAACCTCTATCACTGGACAGTCTTGTGGGGGTCCCATATCTACAGATCACATCTCTAATGAGAATCTTGGCTATCGTGGTAGCATCAACTTTCCGACATGAGTAGGCTTCTACCCATTTCGAGAACATGTCAACAATTACAAGTACAAATTACAACACTTGTTCATCTGCATAAAATCAATTTGTAAATGAATAAAAGGACCACTTGGTGGCGGGTGGGCTGTGTCGCTTCTCTTTGGTCCCTTTCCGGGATTATGCTGCTGGCAGGTATGACACTGAGCACAATGTTGCTCAGCCTTTGTGGACAACCAGGTGCAAACCAATCAGTATTTACTATTGAGACCATACCCCCCTTGCTCGTATGGGCACTGCCGTGCGCCATGCGAGCTAACCAAGGGAACAATGCACAAATGCACAGGGAACAATTCTCTGATACGAAGTTGGATCTTTCACACAGCCAACGGATAACCAACCATCCCTCTCAGTGTTATCAGCAGCGGCTTGAAGGTCCGCCACATCATGAAGAGAGGGAGTGTGTGTTTCCGGTTGCTGAGACACAGAAAAAAATAGAGACCTGGGACACATCAGAGGATTTGGCCGCAGCCTTTGCTGCTAAATCAGCTCTAGCATTTCCTCTTGAAACATCATCTGTATTGTTAGTATGAGCCTCACACTTAACAATAGCTAGCTTTGTCGGTAGTAGTTATGCAGATAACAAATTATCATTAGATTATCAATCATCTTTCCATTCTTGATTGCTCCACCTGAGGAGTTAATGAAACCTCTTTCTCGCCATATGGCACCAAAATCATGAGTAACTCCAAATCCATACCTCGAGTCAGTGTAAATATTTACAACCTTGCCTTCTGACCAACAACATGCCCTTGTCAACGCAAACAACTCTGCCTGCTGTGCAGTGCATTGTGGAGATAGTTTACCAGATTCGAATGTCTCACTGTCCGTGCAGACCGCATATCTGGAGTTTAGGGAGCCATCCCATGCTCGGGACAAAGATCCATCTACGTACAACACAAGTTCAGCATTATCCATAGGTTTGTCAAACAAATCAGGTCTGGGTGTTAGCACTTTATTGACAACCATCTCACAGTCATGTGGTTCACCATCATCAGGGGTGGGCAACAATGAAGCTGGATTCAATGGGGAGCATCTATGGATCGTAATATTACTTTGAGTCAACAAAATCAGTTCATACTTTGTAGCTCTAGTGGCTGACAGGTGTTGAGTTTTGGTGCGTAACAGAAGAGCACTTACTGCGTGAGGAACCATCACTGCCAAGGGCGACCCCAGCACTATATCTGTAGTTGCTTCCACACATGTTGCCGCAGCACAGACTGCTCGTAAGCACGGGGGGAAACCTGCTGCCACAGTATCTAAAGAAGAACTCACATAGGCGATAGGCCTCCTAAGATTACCATGCTCCTGGGTCAGTACACCCTGGGCAAACCCTTTGGCCTCGTGGCAGTACAGTGTGAATGGCTTGCTGTAGTCTGGCAGACCGAGAGCTGGCGCCTGGGCCAAAGCCTGCTTGAGAGATACAAATGATTTATCAGCTTCAATGTTCCACAACAAATGAGTATCAGTCTGGCCCTTCATTAAATCGAGGAGAGGTCTAGCCAACACAGCATAATCAAGGATCCACTGACGACAATACCCGGCTGAACCTAGAAAAGATTTGAGTTGTTTTGGTGTTCTAGGCTTCGGTATCAATCGGATGGCCTCCACTCTATCAGGAGTCAAATAGTCGCTCTGTACCTTTGCGTGTATGGCCCAGATACTTGACCTCCTCAGACCATAACTGCAGTTTTGCCTTTGCGGCCTCGTGGCCCTTCTCAGCCAGTGCATGTAATACAGCAATAGTGTCCTGTTGGCAGGAGGCAAGATTCTTAGAACATATCAAAAAGGTCATTAATATACTGCACCAGAGTAGAGCCGGGTGCTAAAGTGACATCCTGGAGGTCCTCTCGTAATGCTTGACTAAACAACGTAGGTGATTCGGTATACCCCTGTGATAGAACTGAAATGTATAGTGGACCTGGCGAAACGTGAATGCAAGCAGATACTGGCTCTCTTCTGCAATGGGAACAGAGAAGAAAGCAAACAATAGTCATTCACAGAGCAAGAAAGTAACAAGGTTACTTGCTAAGTATCGTAACAGGGTTAGGCACAACAGGATGTATAACACAGGCATTACCTGCTTATAAACCCATAATAAACTTCCAAGTATTTTATTAGCCTTAAAGGATCAAATTGACCTTAAATCTACCTATGACTCCTTGTTTCAACAAAGCATCAATAACTGGGACAATACCTTTCCCTACTTCTCTATTACTAGCATACTGAGGTACGGTTCTCAAGAGTTGTACTACAATCAATGATAATAACAACTTGGGTAGCATTCTTAATGCGCCCAATATGATTAGTGTGTGTGGACCACAGTAGCTCAGGCCCAGCTTCTAGCAAGGCCACATCTGCGGTCGCTAAAATCTCTGCATTCCACTGCTGGGGGATGTGTATGGGATTGCTAGGCCAAGTGTTCTTTATCCTAAGGAATAGATAAGAAAAAGTCGGTAGTGCATTTCATTTTGGTTCAGTGTGCACAAGAAATTCCTTTCCAACAGATTTACTTGTTACTTACTTTTACATAGTTGAAAGAAATACATGTTCATCTTTCAAAGATCCATCTATCCACCCATAAGAGCTAACTGACAGTTGTGTCCACAGGAATCCTAGAAACTACCACTATCATCTCATTGATTTGGGTACTGTGTACTGTTGACCTAGCTAACCTAGTAGCTCTGTGTCTTACTTGAAAAAGAGGAGCTCTCTGCCTCCCCTATTCTTGATTATTATTATTTTGATGGTGGCTGTTTACTGTCTGAGTGTCCTTGAGCAGGCCACAGCAAGCTCTTCGTTCTGAAGAAAACGGGAGGGGTTGAGTGCAGTAGTATGGAGTATATGACTGAAGGGTACTGACTATTTCTGTATACTGTGACAATAACCTGCCCTGTGGCGTATCTGTTTACAGAGTATGCACATATCCCTGTCTATCTCTTACTCCCCTTGCTGCCTGCCCCTGGCTCTCCTTTTTCCTTTAAACATATTATTTTCTTTCTGTAAGACATTCATTTGCAATGTCATTAATTTCTCAACTTTCTTTTCTGCATTTTCCAGCATCAATGTACAATTATGTTTGACATAATCCATTTGTTCTCCCAATGTAGAACCTGTTTCTTAACTTCTACCTGGAGTTCAGGAAGCAATCCACATATGAACACATAACAAAGTGGCATGGGGATGCAGCTGCTGTAAAACCAGAATGTTTTTCAAAAATCCTAGTAAGTCTTTCCAGATAATCTGTAGGATCCTCATCTTTTCTCTGTTTGCAATCATACACTTTGCTCCAGTCAAGCAACACCCCTTCGGTATTACTGCCATTAAACACCATCAGGAATCTATTTCTCAACACACCGGGCTGGAGTTCAACCTCTAACCCTTTCCTCAACCTCATAAGCAGTAGTGCTTCTTCTGTTCTTAGGCCTTCCTGACTAACCTCACCAATCATATTTTCTGTGGTATGAACCTCAACCTTCTCTTGTAGGTTCTGTGCTGGTTGCACCTGACCCGCTGATTCCACTAACACTGCATTTTCCCAATCTCTGGCTCTCCTCTGCATAGCCACAGCTATAGCAACAATCTGATCACGTTTTAACAATGACTCCTGGACGCTTTGTCTCGCAAACTGCTCTAGTTCAATTCTAGCAGCCTCTCGTTTGTCTTGCTCAAAACGTTCTAGCTCACTTTTCTGTGCATCTTGTCTCTGTTTCTCAAGACGCTCCAGCTCACTCCTAGCTTCTCTATCAGAATCAGTTTTAGCTTGATCTGACCGTATTTTCTCAAGATAGCCAACGCCACGCCGTCTCGTAGCTTCAGTTAACCATATCATAAACATTGGCCAGCTGACAAATTGTTTACACTTCCGACTTGTTTCCTTGTCTTTCAAAACCGCTTTTAGACTCTCTAATATTTTTACGTCAAACGTTCCCTCCAACGGAAAACAATGCGTCGGGTCATGATTTGTCCACGCATGCCATTTCTCAATGCTTGACACTGCTTGAATTCCATGTAGCTCACACATATATCTGGCTGGACTGTTCGCAGGTAACAACGTCTCTATCGTTCTCGTAGTGGAAGCTGAATTACCCATACTGAGTTACAATGTAGGCTATCTGTAACAAATCTCCTTACGGTATGAAGCCAACTCTATTGATTTACTGCAGCTAGAATCACACAGCACTTTTAGAAACAGTCACAAGATCATAGAGCACTGTAACACGGTCACATAGCAATATTGAAGAATAAAAAGAACTACAATATAACTCGCTAGTGAACTACATATATGGCCTTTTCAAGCCAAACTATCCTCGCCTTCCGGGCGCTCAAATCACGGGACGCGCCTACAAAGACCCAACCCTTTTGGGAACGCGCATACAATAATTTCCTCAACTCCGTTACCTTATAAGTAACAAAATAATCACAATTCGTGTTTAAGAGAGACGAGTTAATCCATAAACTGCCAGTCTATCTTTCCCTCAGTATTTTATTGTGTCCCTCGCTGATCATTTAAAGCCAAGTTTGTCAGTAAAAACCTAACTGTCCCTTTACATTGTCAAAGTATCCCTAACTTGTTTAAAACACTTTACCCTTAAAAGTCGGTCTCTCGCATAAAGCCTTTGACCCTAATACATTATGACCGCCCACCTACTGTGCTTGGTCTTTAAGAAAACTCAAAACAACACTTAATACCGTTACAATTCAAAAAAACAAAAAAAAACAACAAGATCTCTGTTCAAAAGAGAGAAAAAAAAAAAACTTTAAACATGCATCTTAAAACATATACATTTGGTTCACCCCTGGCTGTATATATAAAACCATACACTCTGTTAACAGACCCCTCCCAGGTCAAGAGTATGGACCGTATTCTCTGTCAACAGATCCTTTGCCTCAGATCAAGAATACAGATTTTTACATATTTCTTTCAATACTTCACGTGGCCAGAGTTCTTGTACGCTATCAGAATTCGCCAACACTGACCTAGACAAAGTAAAAATAGCAAGCCAAATAATGACCCAAATTTACTAAACCAATACTCTAATATTATCTTCCTCCTGTTGAGGCCTAGCAGACTCTGGTCTGCTAAGACCAGGCTCCCAACTGAACGTCACAATAAAAGGTTCTTAAATTGTTTACGTTACCAGCATCGCAGAGGGACAGCAGGCACACCAAGCATAAAGCAGTCCGTGAATGGGGTTTTGGAAAAGGATCCCCTTACCTTTTAGTTTTGTGCACCACGGGTTCTGCTTTATACTGGTGCCGCCGTGGGTCTCTCCTGGATCTGGTTCTGTAATCCTGCTGCTCGACAACGCCAATTGATGAAGAAAGTGTTTGTCCGTCTCTTCATAAACGGAGTGACTAAGTTCAGTTGAGTTCTGGATTTTAATACGTATTTATCAATCTGCAGATTGGGAGAGAAAACCAGTCTTCTGACCATAAATGACAACACAACACCAAGCTTAGGTCTCAACCAGGTCTCTCTCTGCTCCGAAAACCGGAGGACCATCTTTTATAGGGCACAAGAATGTAAACATAGATTGTGACAGTCAGGCAGGAATGACGTTACAACAGTCTCAGAGAAAAAAGATTCACTGCTCCCAACACATGACAACTCTCACACTAGAGAGTTCATAGTTGGAGCTCTCCTTGTAGTCATGACAAGGACCGTTTAGCCAGTACTTTCTCCTGACCCCGAACATCTATTAACCTGACACATAGACACAATATACTGTTATTAATAGCAAGCTTACATGATAAACGTACTAACTAGTATCCAATGACTAGTTATATTGATTAGTGATTAATGTAAGCTCACAGGAAATCCCAATTTCTTCCACACTAGAAGCATCATACATGTACATTTAAGGAAATCAAGACTTGCATGTACAGTAAGTAATGTAACATTAAATTATGTATTTAAACTCAAGCTTGTGTGGTGCGTCGCTGGCTTCAGTGCCACAGCCTAAACTTTATGTCAAAAGAAAAGATCTCATTTCCGGCGCTTTCAAACAATCCCCTCACTCAGTGAAGTTTGGCTAGCCACCACAACTAGCTTGCTTGTAGCAAACCTCTTTTGAATTAGCCAATTCTCCCAGAATAAATGTCAAGCTTATTTACGTTTTTGGGGGCATATTTTCAAAATGTCACTAGAAGAGAAAAACTAAAGGGGACCGACCCACCTGCAACCGACGCAAGCAAGCACACCCTACAATTTCCCCAGAAATTGTACCCTCTCTAGTTGTTTTTACAGTCTCTTCAACCGTGTGAGACAGGTGACTCTCTTCCAGGCTGTCAAGAGCCCTGAAAAAACAGATCATCATCAACCAGATCCCCCACCCCGCACCATTTTAGCAGATCATTAAATTATCCTGTACAGTATGTATTTGTGCTAAAGAGGGCAAGGTATCTTTGGAAACCAAATTTTCTTTTTCTTACTGTTAAAGTAGGCCAAGGAGTTGTGTCATAGCAGAGACCTGGGACTGGGAGGCCGCGACTCCAGTGTTTGCGCTCCCCTCGTCCGTGTCAGACAACACAGGCTCCTTGTCACCCCCAGCCTCTGGGATAGCCGCCCTACCGATCTCCACTGCTTCTCCCAGTTCAACAAGTTTCACTTTACTAGCCATTTTCTGTGCTGGTGTAAGAAAGCCAAGGTGCTTGTGACGAGGGTCCAGCATTGATGAGATCAGGCCGGCGGATGACACAAACTCATCAGACTGAACCTGTAAATGATGGGGGAAATCAATAAGATTAGCATCTCACCTGTTTTTCCGTCTCGGGGTACCTGCAAATGCAGACCGAATAGGCTATTTATTATGGAAAAAATTTAAACTAAGATAAAAAGTTTAGCTTCCATGCATTCGCTTGATGAGGGAGGACCGCACTTTAGCTTTGAATTCGATGAGTCTGGGCCCGTCTTCCTCACTGTGTATGAGGTGGATATTGATGAGGCCGATGGTGACGGGATAAGTGTTCGAGATCAGGGCTCAACATTAAAAAATGTTACCACTGGCTCCACCGGGCCAGTGGGTTTTAAACTTACTGGGCCAATTTTTTTTTCAATCAATAATTTGCAGTGGCCCGATCGGGCCAGTAACGTTGGGACAGTTGTGAGTTGCTAGTTAAACTAGCAACTGCAGCGAGATGAAGGCAGAAAAGTACAGAAAAGAGAAGAAAAATGCAAAACAAAAAGTGAAAAAAATCAGAAAGAAGAGAAACAATGCATAAAAATGTGAACACAAGTAGTTCCTGCAGGATGACATGGTAACGCTTGAGTAATTAGTGAGTAGTTAACATGTTTTTCACTTTAAAATAATGGTCCACATCACAAGTAGTTCCTGCAGGATGACAAGGTAACGCTTGAGTAATTAGTGAGGAGTTATACTGGTTTTCACAAGTAATATAATAAGCCTATTTTTATATTTGACACATACGGTACAGGCATACATTTCTGTGAGGAACTATGATATTCTAACAAACATTGTAATCTGGAAGATGTGGTTTTGCGCTTATCGCAACATAAATGCAGGATGCAAATTGTTTTTGACAAGAGAACATCAATGTTTATATTCATATCCTAAAGAGAAGTCCTCCTCAGACGGCTACTATAACATAAAGGTAGGTCTTTGGAGTCTGAGACATATTGAACTGACACTCAAGAGCTCATAATAGTAAACTAATCCAATCATGATCGCGTCAGCATCACTTATAAATAAACAGAGAACATACGTCCATCCTTTGGTAAGAGTAGTCACAATCTCAACCTGTAGCTAACGTATTTGGGGGGATATAATATTCATAAACTGGTTTCCACAAAGAACCCATTTGAGGCACAAGCTTCTGAAAAATTATGACCACGTTAAGAGTAAAACAACCAAATTGTTCACTTTTAAGACATGTTACTTATTAGTAATTAATTGGTTATTCTTTCTTAATTGGTCATAGTTCACAAGTAGTTCTCAAGAGGATATATTTATTTAGTAATAACCAAATACCTACCAAGGAACTACCTTTGTCGTAAATTAGCTATTACTTACTGCTTAGTTAATCTTGGTTCCATATTAGTTAATAGTATTAAATTCGGTGTTAATGTAGTACTACCTAGTACTTCCTGCATAGCTACTTGTTAACAACGGACCATTACTCTAAAGTGGTACCGATTAGTGTTTCCTGGAAACATTCTTAAGAAACCAGTCAAACTTGTAAACCATCTGCGTGATGCCCAGAGTGACACCCGCTATTATTCTATAAATTGCAGATCAATGCAGAATAAAACACGTTTGAGACCTTAGGTAGCATATGCTCATAATACTCTAAAGGCTGACTACTTATTCACAAGAGAAAGCAATAGGCCGCAGAAAAAAAAAAATATATAAGTATAAGTATATATAACAATAATACACGTATAGGAAACTAGTATTACAGTTTTTCTCAATTGTTTACACACAAATACTGGTACTTGAGACACAATGACCACAACATGTAACTCATGCACCAACCCCATGAACCAATTGTGCTAAACTATAAGCACAATTCCTGCTTTACTCTCAAATTGCAGTTCTAACACACACTTTTTTCAAAACACTACACACAATTCTCTGCATTTGGCACAATTTTCATGAAGAAAATATTTTGTTTTCACAAAGAACACACTGCCATTCAAATACGCACACTGACTCATCACATGGACAAACACCTGTCACACAGTTTTACAATTAGCAATCAGAGCTTTAGAATAAAAGGGCAACAGGTGACCTTTTCTGTTTTTGAGCAATGGATGCTAACATTGGAAACAGAGGCAGAGGAGTGAGAGTAAGAGGAGGAGGACAGGGAGGACGAGGATGAGGAAGGCCAAGGACCATAATCTCTGATGAGATCCGAGCCGCTTTGGTTGACAATGTAGTCAACCATGGTCTAACAATGAGGGAGGCTGGGCAAAGAGTACAGCCAAATTTGAGCAGGTACACTGTAGCATCCATCATCAGGACTTTCCGAAATAAGAATAGGTAAGAAATCTACTCTCACTACAAAATTGCAGTAGGCCTACTGCATATCAATACAGTACTCAATGAGTACAGTAGTAAAGTATTGCCTGTGGACTGTTCTGTAGGACTGTAAAAAGAAAGTATGTTTCAAGTATTTGGAAAATGTATTCCTACTTTGTATTCCTACACAGTATTTACAGTATTTTACTATATGTTTGGCAGAACTGAAAGATTACCAACACAAGGTGATCGGGAACGTCTTCTGTCTCCTGAACAGGAAACTGAAATCATGAACATGGTCCTAGAAAATAACGGCATAACATTACGGCAAATACAAAGAAAAATTATAGTAATGTAACTGTATACACTATACAGTAAATTATTCTGTTGTTTTGTATGTAAACCGCTGTATGTGCAACTTTGTGTTGGTTGGGATGTACACTGTGTACATATATGTAAAATATATTTGTTACCGTGTATTTCTGTGTTCTGAGTATAAAAACAATATTCTCAATTATTTTACAACATACTTATGTATGTACTGTCTGTAGTAAATGTAACACTGAACAAAAAAAGTCCTAACTCACTATGATGAATGAAGAAGTGTTTTCCATTCATCATAGTGTTTTACATTGAGCACATCAGTGTTCAAATGGTTCTTATAAATGTCTATTCATATGATGGTTTGTGTTTGTCATTTGAAAACAAAATACCATTTTGAGATTAAATAACATTGTTTTGAATGTTAAGTTTAATTTTGCAGGAGAAGTGAGGGGTTTTGCCCATTGTGTGTGTGTTTTTTTGATTTGTGTGTAGAGTTCTGAGAGTATGAGGTATGCATTCAGAAAATGTGTGTAACCAATCGAGAAAAACTGTAATTTTGCAGGAGAAGTGAGGGGTTTTGCCCATTGTGTGTGTGTGTGTGTGTGTGTGTGTGTGTGTGTGTGTGTGTGTGTGTGTGTGATTTGTGTGTAGAGTTCTGAGAGTATGAGGTATGCATTCAGAAAATGTGTGTAACCAATCGAGAAAAACTGTAAAGATAAAGAGGAAAAGAATATATGTATATCTCGTATCTGCTGCATTTGGATGGTTTGTCATTAAAATAAATACATATACTTTACCTAAGCATGTCAGCGATCAGTGCCAATTAGTGGAGAATGAAAAATATATTCTTTTTTGTTTTGTTTTCAACATTATTTCATTATTTGTGTGTATACTTTGAAACCACTGTGGCTATTGTCTTGTCTTCACTCTTACATGCTATAAGGCCATACCTTTTGTGCAGATGGAGCAGAGGAGGTGGTCTGTCAGAGTTGAGGAAGCTGCTGCCATACTGGAGCTGAATGAATGGTCAAGGGGAAGAACTGAAAATGTTTTAACCACACACAAGTTAACCTTTGTTAACTGAATTACACACTTTGTTGACCACATTACAACTGTTCAGTCAAGACACTCACGTGATTGATTTCACCCTTTATTCATACACATGACAAATGGTTTTACATTGGCGGAATGGATGTACATGGGAAGGCGCTCCCTGCCTTCACTGCAGCATGCATGACATGAGGCAGGGAGCAAAGGGTTAAATCCCCCACGGGGAGTACAGACAGACCACATGGGGGAGAAGGGGATGGTGGTGGGTGGCAGCAGCGCAGAACACAAAGGTAATTGAGGATGCGTATGCATGTGGGTGATATGATGCGCGCTGCCCGAGTGCCATGCCTGAACCTGCTTCGCTCATTTATGATTTTAAGGCCATCCATTATCAAAACGTTGTACACACACACAATACAGTTTGCACTGATAAAAGTTTGAAACAATGGGAGGCCCAACATGTCAGAGAGGAAAGAAATGACTGATTGTGTCACAGTTCCCAGTGATTGAACCCAAACACAGACCTGGACTGGTACGTGGTGAAAAAGGTGATGTTTATTGATGATGCAAAACAGAAGGGTATTGCCAGACATGAAGACAGGTGAGTACAGGTGATGAGAGGCGGATGGTGGTGCCGAACGTGCAGGTTAGTGATTCCAGGTGGCCAGGCGGGAGTGAAGGGATTCCGGGGTGAAGAGACTGAAAAAACAAGAAAAAGTTTATATATATTCTTATATAGATTGGCACGCTAGTACCAACCTACCAACGGGGTACGTTCAGGAACACAACACAAAACACAGAAGAAACCAGACAGACAGGGAAAACAAGCTCAAGGGGGTGGGGTCGTGACAGATTGATTAGAACTAGAGCTGTAATAAAAGGATAACTAGTTGGGATTATATAATGAGAAACTCATTGAGAAGATTGTTCAATTCACCAGCACTTTAGTAAATAAAAAAATGTGTATGTAGTAAAAAATACATTCAAAAGTAATTTCGGCTCTCACCTTTAATTTGCCAGTCCTGAGAAGTTATCTGAAGTCTTCCGTGTCTGATGTGTAATTGAGCCGTGTTCAGTCTTCTTATGTTGAGGGTTGTGCTATCTATATATAAGTGTATGAGAGTGTGTTTCTCTTTTTTTCTAGAGAGAGAGAGAGAGGGGGGGGGGGGGACAGCGAGAGAGAAAGAGGGACAGCGAGAGAGAAAGAGGGACAGCGAGAAAGGCAGAGAGAGAGAGAGAGAGAGAGAGAGAGGGACAGCCAGAAAGGGAGAGAGAGAGAGAGAGAGAGAGAGAGAGAGAGAGAGAGAGAAAGGGAGAGAGAGAGAGAGAGACAGAGAGAAAGAGAGGGAGAGAAAAAGAGACAGAGAAAGAGAGGGAGAGAACGAGAGAAAAGAGAGACCGAAATAGAGAGAGAAAGAGAGACAGAGAAAGCGAGAGAGACAGAGAGGAAGATAGAATAAGAGAGAGAAAGAGAGAGATAGAGAAAGAGAGACAAGAGAGAAAGCAAGAGAGACAGAGAGAAAGAGAGGGAGAGAAAAAGAGACAGAGAAAGAGAGGGAGAGAACGAGAAAAGAGAGACCGAAATAGAGAGAGAAAGAGAGACAGAGAAAGCGAGAGAGACAGAGAGGAAGATAGAATGAGAGAGAGAAAGAGAGAGAGAGAGAGAGAGAGAGAGAGAGAGAGAGAGAGAGAGAAAGGGAGAGAGAGAGAGAGAGACAGAGAGAAAGAGAGGGAGAGAAAAAGAGACAGAGAAAGAGAGGGAGAGAACGAGAGAAAAGAGAGACCGAAATAGAGAGAGAAAGAGAGACAGAGAAAGCGAGAGAGACAGAGAGGAAGATAGAATAAGAGAGAGAAAGAGAGAGATAGAGAAAGAGAGACAAGAGAGAAAGCAAGAGAGACAGAGAGAAAGAGAGGGAGAGAAAAAGAGACAGAGAAAGAGAGGGAGAGAACGAGAAAAGAGAGACCGAAATAGAGAGAGAAAGAGAGACAGAGAAAGCGAGAGAGACAGAGAGGAAGATAGAATGAGAGAGAGAAAGAGAGAGAGAGAGATAGAGAAAGAGAGACAAGGGAGAAAGGGAGAGAGACAGAGAGAAAGAGAGAGAGATAGAGAAAGAGAGACAAGAGAGAAAGGGAGAGAGACAGAGAGAAAGAGAGAGGTACAGAGAAAGAGAGACAGAGAGACAGAGAGAAAGAGAAAGATAGACAGAGAGAAAGAGAGAGAGAGACAGAGAGAAAGAGAGAGAGACAGAGAGACAGAGAGACAGAGAAAAAGAGAAAGAGAGAGAAAGAGAGACAGAGAGAGAAAGAGAGAAGGGGAGAGAGAAAGAGAGAGAGACAGAGAAAGAGAGAAAGAGAGAGAAAGAGAGACAGAGAGAGAAAGAGAGAAGGGGAGAGAGAAAGAGAGAAAGAGAGAGAAAAAGAGAGAGACAGAGAGAATCGATAAAGAGATAATGTGTGTGTATATGTATGCATGAGTATGTGTGTGATGTTTGTTAAACATCTAAACAACTGCCACACATGAGTTTGCGCGACAGCCACTGGAAAAACCTGTCAATCATAAGAATACTAATTAAATTAAATCTGTCATACCAGTATGCATTCTCACATCCTTACAATGAGGGTCTTGCGCTCTTTACCCACATTGTACGACCCCCTTCATTTAGCCTTTCTGCTATCTGCCCTCACCTCTTTCCCACATTTTTCTTTTTCTTCTCCTTCCCGTTGTTAATGGAATCTTCCTCCACAGTCAGTGGTTGGATGTGTGACTGGGCTTTGGCCTTCTTTTTCCCCGTTGTCTGCTTCGTCATATCCTAAAAACAGAACACATGCTTACATGGATGACAATGAACCAATCGTGGTTCTTTTCAAGCCTCATTAGTCCACAATTTCAGTTATTATCAAAGTCAGTTATTGTGCATATTGTGATTTATGCCTTGTGAATATCATCATATATTTGCCTGTGATGATAATGACCCACCTGCTGGAGCTCTTCCAATCCTCCTTGCAGCAGCTTCTTTGCATCAGTGCTCAAGTTGGTGATTGGTGGCAGACGAGAGTGTGGCAAACACCCCACAGCAGGCAGAGTCTCAGGCCTGCTAGGAGTCACAACTCCAACGGTGACACAGTTGAGAGGAGCCTGGGGGACCTGCTGGTTTAAGAGGAGGACCTCGGGAGTAGGAGGAGTCAGAGGGGTTGAGTCCGCGGCATCCTCAATGGAGAAGGGGTCCACAGGACTGATCTCTATCTCAGAGAGATCCTGGGGAGACAAGAGAAGATATAACCTTTTGGCATGTGGGACCTGAGATCTTTCCATGGCGCTTTAGGATGACATTCGACTAACTTAATCAGGATCGTGTCATTCGATACCTTGAATCAACCAATAGCTGAATCAATGAATATGTACTTGTTCATGTATCTTATCAGGGCTGCACCCACCTGGCCTTGTCTCTGGATCTTCACAGCAGACACGTCTTTGACGTGTTTTGTGTTCGGGATCTCCTCCATGTTTGCGTCACGTTCCAGGTCTTGCAGGATTTCTTCAAACATTTTAAAGAAATGGTGTCTTTCGGCACGGGCCTGCCTGGCTCTCTTCCGCAGATTGGCTCTGTTCTCTTCCCGTACACTCACAGAGGGAGACAGAATGTCCTGGACTTCGCAATCCGTAACACGATTCTAGAGGGAGAGCAAGAGTAAAGTACAATGTGCAGGAACAGGGCAGAGGGGAAAATCTGAACAGAAAAACCGGCCAATTCATAGACCTTTTGTCACACACATACCAGGCGTTTGTTCTGAACAGGTTTCACGCTATGGTCACAGTCCTCATCACACTGTGGGTCAGATGGTAACATATTGTTAGTCTATGTTCAAAAATGTAATGTACTTTGATGCTTTTGATGCACAAACTGACCAGAAAATCGGCCTCATCGAATGAATGAATAGAGAGGTCATCCCCATTTTTCGACTCTTTGACATTCTGTCGGGAACTGATTCCATCATGTTTATCTCCCTACATTAGAGACACAGTCACTGGGATTTGACTATGTTTGGTGTTTAAGTATTTAAATGTAAGTTGATGCAAGACCTTATCCATTTCACTTATCACTATGCACAAGCTGACCAGAAAATCTGCCTCATCAAATGAATGTAGAGACAGGTCATCCCCCTTGGTTGAATCCTTGCCACTTCTTTTGGTCCAAGGATGGTACTGAGGATCATCACTCTGTGAAAGATACGTTGTTAGTCTTCACCAACCATGGTTACTCGCCGTTACAGAAAACAATATATAACCCAATGTCAGCATCAGGTACAGCTCTCTCACCTGAGATTCACCATCAGTTTCTGAGTCAGTTGTGACATCCGAGTATGACAAGCTGATGGAGGAAAGAGGACGCTCATCCCTTCTCTTCAGCAATGCTGTCACTCTGTCAGACTGTGGAGAATCATCAACATCGTTAATTAGTCAGGGCACGGTTTGCATAAATCTCTGAAAACCCCTGCATTAGCCTATGGCCAATAACAGTGATATGGGAAAGTGTTATTAGAGAGGAGCTGACCTGACTGGGAGAGTCTGGATTCGGCATGTTTGTTGCAGCCATCAATCTGCCTCTCCTTAATGTTTTCGCACAGTAATTGGCTGTGAAGCAATTGAGATTTAAAAAAAATGTTAGTAACTGCAATGCTGTTGAGGTTTGATTTACTTTTGTGGACTGAGTCTTGAGTCTCTTTTTACTGATGTGGACTGTCATAACAATGCACAATAAGAAAACCATGTATCAAAACCTGCTGTAAATGTACTGAATTTTGAATGTGGAGGACATTTGTTTTTAGTTGTACACCCATGTTATTGACGGTAACTGCATTACAGAAGTGTGGATTACATTTAGCATTAAATTCCGTTACATGTAAGATTACACTAAGTATTAATGTGTTAAGAAGAATTACTCACCGAAAAGCACCAAATTGGCTGATTATCTTGAGAAAATCTTCAGAAAAAGCTAGACAGTAATTACCGTTCACTTGTTCAGAAGAAATGTGATGTAGCTCTGTAATGTTAGATTAAAGTATGAATGTACACCATTATGACGTTGTTGTAGTCTACGTCATAATGTGTAGCATTTGGACATAAGCTACTTTTATACAGATATTTATATATCATTTTAAATAAATATACGTCAATATTTCTCATTTGGTAATTACGATTGTGCTTTCTGTAAGACGTGATTTGCATGAACAATGACACTACTTTCAGTTTTTTCCGTTTTTAAATAATCAGAATAATCTCTCATTATGAATATAGCCAGCACTAAAATACAATTTGGCAATAAAAGGCTGGTTCTCTACATATCATTATCTCTGCCTTACTGATACATTATGAATTGGTTGTATATAGCCAAGACAGGTAAAGTTGGAAATATATTCACAGATTTTAACAATTCCCTAAGCAATAACTAATTACAGAAACGTTGTTAAAACACAAACGCCACTTTTTTCCATCCGTTCCAAACATTCACCAGGCAATGTTGATAAAACAAAGTATTAAAATACAATGTTACGACTAATATTATACAAAGTAAATATTAATAAGTAAATAAGAATTACTCACCAAAAACACAAAATTGGCTGATTAGCCTGACTGAGAAAATCTCCTGAGAAAGCTGTACTGTTCACCTGTTTGTTCAGAAGAAATATGAGCAAACTCTGTAATGTTACAATAAAGTATGCAGATAACACATTATGACGTTTTTTTGTACGTCATTATGTGTAGCATTCGGATGTATTTTACATACACAAAGATGCATAAAGATGGAAAGTATTGATATAAATATACATAGGCCTACGTCAATATTTCTCATCATTTAAATCACTCCAATAAATGATCTGCAATTATTGTTATTTCGCTCATTTGCGCCACACGTTGTCATGTAGTAAATCTTTTATTTTGAAATCCATACAAAGCAGTACTTGGCTGGGACTACATTCTTTCCTGTCTATAATTGTAAGAGTGTAGGTCTGTTCGGGAACTCCTCCGGCATTCGAGTCGAAGTAAGATACAGACATTATTTTTCATAAGCAAGCTCTTGTTTCCCTCCAAAACATTTTAGCTTCGTGCATGCCAGCATGGACCTGACCAGCTAACCACTGGCTCAGCTAGCTGCCCCAGTCCAAGCACCTTGTTCGTGTTTTAATTGTAGCTGTATGTACAGACCTGTTGGCTCTGTAGGCAAACTCCAAGGGGGTCCAGGAGAGGGTCCGTGATGGATTTGAGGTGTTCCAGCACCAGATGCTTCAATAGTTATTAAATGATATTAATAAAGAGGTCTCACTGTTGATGCTTTGCTCATATATATTTGTTTTATTTACAAATCATCCTAACATACAGCACAGTATGGAGGTTACATTCAGAGATTCATGGATTACATTTACTGTATGTTTCAAACACAATATTATTAATAACTAATAATTATTAATAGACAAATAACTTTTACACAGGATCACAATTTAGAGGATTAAAAATATACATATGCATTACTACATTCAGTTCACTGTTAAACAGCAGAGATACAAAATTATCTTGACACTTTAAAATATGTTAAACATTTCAGTCCATTCAGTATATTGTTGAGAATAAATGACTATCACACAGAAATATACGTAGAAAAACACAGAAAGCGACACTTGTGTAAAGCTGTCAAGTCCTGCTTCAGTATGTCTAAGGCCACTTTCAACCCCCCTTCATATTTCCATGTCCTGGAGGTCACCCCAGCTGGGTCCCACCTTGACTTTGGCTCTGAGCTTCACATAAAGCTTGACTGCTGACTCCATCTCTCTCTTCACTATCTGAGCCACCTAAGGGAGATGGAGGAAAAACAGGTCTGAAATTCTGTCCTTACACAGTATTGCCCTGTATCGCACTGTAGGCAGCCTTGAAGAGTTAAGGCCTGGGCCTGTCTATCACACTTAGACACTGGGGTGTCTATCAAGGTTAGGGTGCTAAAGGTCAGGGGTTAAAGCTCAGGGTTCAGTCATACCCGAATGAGGTCTTCTTCTGTGGTCTCATAGATCAGCTCGTCATGCAGCTGCAGGATGAAGTAAGCCCCTCTGACCCGAGGCCATGTCCTGCTACGGCGCCCGTCTGCACAGCCATCGATGCATCAGTACCACACTTAGTGTGTGTGTCCATACAGACATATTTGAAATAGTTGCATGATGTGTACCTTTTGTAAATGTTGTTGTCAGCTACTTGCTACTGTGTGTGTGTGTGTGTGTTACCTGAGTGTGGGTGTTGATGTGACAGGGGGACAGTAGGGAAGGTTTCCTGTAGTCTCTGCTGGATGTTGACAGTGGCCAGTTTAACGATGTCAGCAGCTGAACCCTGAACAGTGGTGTTCACCGCCTGGCGCTCTGCCTGAGAGGCAGAACCACACACACTCTGTTACAGTCAAACATCAGAGATAAGATGTGTTATAACACTTCAGATGGGCCTCACGCCCCCTCACACACACAGACACATACATGTGCCCTGGCGTAGGTGTTGGCGTTTGTGATCCCAGGCAGGTATCTCCAGCAGTGTCTGAACGTAGCCCTTTTTTACACAGCTCTTCACTGTGTCTCTCAGGAAGGACTGGATCCCTGGATGGACACACATACAGAGAAAGAGAGAAACACACACAAACTTTTCATAACCAATCATGAACACAACACAAAAGTTGAATACACAGAAACGGTGCATCTTTGTTTTGCAAGGCTAAAAGAATGTGCCCACAGACAGTGTCTACCTGTGTATCTGGCCTTGAAGCTCTCTATGTAACAGGCAGCATCGTTCTCATCCATGCCCATCTGCTCCCCCAAAGACTTGGCTCCCATCCCGTAAATGATCTGAGCGTCAAATCTGAGCGTGTTAGCACACATGTGTAACACACATTAATGACTTTTCATGATGTGACTTGTCACATTTCAAGATTTTGCTGATTTGTAAGTGGCACACCTTCATGAAGTGAGTATGTGTGTGTTTGTTTATCGGCCAATTAGCCTCACCCAGCCCTTTTTATTTTGTTCTTGACCAACTAGCCTTGCTAGCATCCCCCCACCCCACCCCACCTGCTTGGCCTGCTGTCTGAGGCCGTCCTTCACAGCATCTGGGGTTATGTTCTTCCACTCTGCCGCGATGCAGCGGAAAACATCCACCCCTCCGTTCAGCACCTGGCTCAGACACACGTGTCAGAGAGAAACAGAGAGAGAGAGACAGAGAAACAGAGAGACAGAGAAAGAGAGTGCATCAGGTAAGGACCATTTTGCTGTCCACAAGGTGTCCTGTCAGCATTCCTGTCAGCTTGTGTGTGTGTGCGTCTCCTGACCTGTAGGAGGCGCCGGTCCTTAGAGAGGTGAGCTAGCACCCGCAGCTTTAACTTGGAATAATCAGCAGCTAGGATCATCCCTCCTACAGAGAGAGAGAGAGAGAGAGAGAGAGAGAGAGAGAGAGGGAGGTAGAGAGAGATAGAGACACACACCTTCAATGAATCAAATCAAAACTCATTTCAACTGCACGCGCACGCAAACCCAAAGGAGGGCGTGGCCTAACCTGAGAAGGGGACGAAGCCCGGGGAACCTGCTGATTGAAGAGGATGGCCTCGGGAGTAGGAGGAGTCAGCGGGGGTGATTCCGTGGCATCCTCAATGCAGAAGGGGACCACAAGAGTGATCTCTGTCTCAGATAGATCCTGGGGACACACAGTCACAAGAGAAGACATCACCTTTTGGCATGTGGGACCTGGGATCTTTCCATGCCTCTTTAGGATGATAATCAACAAACTTAATCAGGATAGTGTCATTCTATACCTTGAATCAAACAATAGCTGAATCAATGAATATGTACTGTTTCTGTATTGATTACTTACAAAGCGTTGGATGGTGCACTTCTCTTCCTGAGAGGGGTTGATCTTTGGTGTTGAACTACACACTTGGTCGATCCTCGCAGTGAAGGCCCTGCAGGCCCTGCACGCCATGTGCAGCTTCAGCATCTCTCTCTGCCATATCTCATGCAGGTCCACATCACTGTGATCAGCGTGGTGCGAGTCCATGACTTTGTAAAGTCCTTTAAACTCTGTCAAGATCCGTTCCAACATGTCTTTCTGGATCCTTCTCCCCCTGAACTCGTTTGCATACCGTCTCAGGGCTGCACCCACCTTGCCTTGCCTCTGGCTCTTCGCAACAGGCACCTCTTCCAGGTACGGGTCGGTGTACATGACATCCTGGGTGACTTCAATGTCAAGTTGAAGAAGTTCCAGGGATGCCTTGATGGCCTGCCTGTTGAGTCTCTACCAGAGGGGTCTGTTCTCTTCGTCTGGTCTCACAGAGCCAGGAGGAATGACCTGGACTTCCATAAAACGATTCTAGGGAGACCAAGAGTAAAGGACAATGTGCAGGAACAGGGCAGAGGGGAAAATGGGAAAATCTGAAAAGAAAAACAGGCAAATTCATTAACCTTTTGTCACACACATACATACCAGGCGTTGGTCCGGACAGGGATCCTCCTGGTGCTCACGGTCCTCATCAGACTGTGGGTCAGATGGGAACATATTGTTCACACAGTCTATCTTCGAAATGTACTTTGATGCTTTTGATGCACAAACTGACCATAAAATCTGTCTCGCTGACTGAACATAGAGAGAGGTCATCATGATCTTCAGTCAGTCGGACGGTGTTCCCACCACGTCCAACTCCCTATATTAGAGACACAGTCACTCAGAGGTATTTGACCATGTTTGATGATTTACCATTTAAGTTGAAGGTAAAATAAGGATCTTACCAATTCGATGTAATCCATTTCACCTATCACTATGCATAAACTACTGACCAGAAAATCTGCCTCATCAAGGGAACAGAGAGAAAGATCATCCCCACATTTCCAATCCTTTTCCTTGTCTTGGAATGTGGTCCCATCAAGTTCAACTCCCTACAATAGAGACACAGTCACTCAGAGAGGTATTTGACCATGTTTGCTGTTTAAACATTTAGATTTAAGTTGATATAAGGTTCTTACCATTACGGCCTCATCCATTTCTCTAACCAGTATCCGTTTGGATCTCGTTCCACTGTCCCAATGACGGTGATCAGGATCATCAAACTATGTGTAAGATAGACTGTTAGTTTTCATAAATCGAATATCTGAAAACCACTGCATTAGGCTATGGCCAATAACAATGATTATGGGAAAGTGTTATTAGAGAGGAGCTGACCTGACTGGGAGAATTTGGTTTCGGCATATCTGTTGCTGAACCCCAGATATCTGCCTCTCCTTGATTGGCTCACAATGATTGGCTGTGAAGCAATTGAGAGAGAGAGAACTTGTAACTTTTGTAACTGCAATGCTGTTGAGGTTTGATTTACAGGCCATTTGTGGACTGAGCCTTGAGTCTCTGTACTGATGTGGCCAGTTATAACAATACAAAAAGAAAACCATGTATGAAAACTTGCTTTAAATGTAACGAAAGTATGGATTACATTTAGAATTATATTATGTTTTACGTGTAAGATTACAATAAGTAGGGGAAACATTAATGTGTAAATAAGAATTACTAACCAAAAAGCACAAAATTGTCTGAATAGCCTAAGAAAATCTTCTGAGAAGGCTTACAATACGAGTCTTCAAGTTACTATTCACCTGCCTGTTCAGAAGAAATGGGATGTAGCTCTGTAATGTTTCATTTAAGTATAAATATACACCATTATGACGTTTTTATACGTCATCATGTGTACACTGTAAAATATTTCACTGTAACTTTACAGTAAATTACTGGCTACTAGTTGCATTATTTTCACAGTAATTTTACAGTAATTTATTATAAATATTTCACAGTAATGTATTGCACATGTTTCACAATAACGAACTGTAAACATTTCACAGTAAAATGCAATGCAACTACAGCGGTATATTGTAACTTCACAGTTGTCATGCCATTGGATTACAGTGATATAGCAGTATGTAGCTGTGGAATTACATCGTCTTGCTGTATATAAATTACAGTGATTGTCTGTATTTCTATGTTTTTTACTGTAAAAGTAATGCAACTAGTAGCCAGTAATTTACTGTACATTTACAATTTAAATAACACTGCAAAATACTGCAAATTTGACTTGTTAACTGTGATTTTACCACACAAACGTGCTTTGGATTTGCTAAATTAAAAGTCAAAGCAAGAACAAAGACAAAACTCATTTAAAATTTTTAATAATGATAACAAGTATTAAATTCACTATTAAATTCAACAATTTAACTTTCGGACTTCCCATGTACTGTTTTATATTGTTTACCATCAACCTGGAATTGGCTTCCATTGTATCATCATTCTGACTATGATTCGTCATTAGGCTCATTAACGATCACTGCAAAAGATCTGCAGTTCCTGTGCAGAGTGAAGGATTCATATATCTATGTGTCTATTCCAATATGTAATGATGGTATTCAATGACACAAATCTGTGTTCTAGAAAGAGTTGTCTGGAGTCGCAGAGGTCCCATAATATCAGCTTTAATGCAGCAGTTGGAAATCAACAAGTACAGAGCTCTGGGGTTGTCTACGTTTCCCTACCCGCAACAGAGTTTGGGCTGGTTCACGAAGTCCAACTGGCTATCTTTCCCTGCCCCAGCATATCATATACAATGGAATTGAAAACACAAATATCAAAAAAGGGTTGAGCTTGTTCTCTCGTGCATCAGGGAGTTGTTCTTGCCTCCGCGTCCCACCTGCTCGGGTGCCGTCTCCACCCGGTTTCAAGGTTGTTTCTGAAAATGAAGAGATAGAGACACAAAGAACAGCCTGCTTCCCACACCCAGTGTGAGACCCAATGTTTAAGCCTGAGCACACTTCTAAGTTCATAACTTTAATAAGCACAATGCATAACTTTAATAAGCACAATATATTCTTTAATCCCTCTTTTGATCTCTGAAAACACCAGAGATCAATCAACATAGCCTGGACCAACCACTGCCTCCTCGTCCTGGCAGATGGGGCAGGGTCTCCAAGGGGAAGGGGTAGATCATCCAGTGAGAAGGGGGACAGGGGACAGGGTCTCCAGGGGAATGGGGCCTTAGAACAGGGGTTAGGTAGTCAGACCCGCCGGTCTGACTCGTCCTGAAGCAGAAAAGAGTTACAGTCCCAGCATCACCTTATCTCCCATGATCCATGATCAAGCAGTAACTGAGTCAAATGAGATGCGAACAGTCGAACACCAATGATTAAACACAGATATTGAAATCAAGAACCCATTCGAGGATTTAAAGTGGATATTTTTAAAGTTCAAATAAATCCCTCCTTTCACACCCTTTTAGGGTGTGACAACAAACACAAATTAAAAAATATCCCATTACTGATTACACAATGTTGGCATACAAATCAACAATAACGATGAAACTATGCAGCGTTATGGCCAAGTGGTGAGGACACACTGGACACAGTGGGAAAACCCTAATGATGTTATAGGGGAAAACCCACCATCACGCCACAGAGTGGACATTCGACATCCATGTATCCACGGCAGACCTGGACATACTCACAGGCCCCCTTCACCACATACATACAACTTTAGCCAAGCTTTTAGAATTGTAATAAAATTAAATAAATTTGAAACAAATAGAAAAACCAGAAATTAGACAGGATATTTTAAAGTTCTCATAAGATCCCTCCTTTCATTGATAACTTTAATCAATACCCAATCTCCTCGTTTGACTCCTCCACTCTTTGGTTTACTGCTTCACCTGGAACAGAATTTAGCAGAAGACATCTCTTTTCTCGTGAGCATTAGGTTTAAGTTGTGTAATTATGATCTTCTATAATTAGTCATGCCTAGAAATGACAATCTGTTTCTTTGTTCCCTTCTTTAGAAAATCAACTGTTAGTCTAATTTCTTTCACTTCAAAAAACCTTTTCTGTCTTTTAAAACAGTTAAGTTTAAGACCAATATTGTTTTAGATTCTCTATTTTACCAAATCACACCTCTTTTTATCAAAGATATGATAAAAGCAATTTTCATTATGCCAAACCAGAATCCGTATGCTTCTTAAATGAAATATAAACCAAATAATGTTCTTAATGTAGCTATTAACCAAACATTTTTCCCAACTATATTTTCTATAAAGGTCAGCTAGGTAGAACTTCATAACTCGTTTTGCTGCAGTTCAAAACGAGCCAATTAGCTCAAACCATCATAACCACAATTTATCAGACTTGATGAGTCTTCCCAAATTATTTCAGAACTGAATGTTATAATAACCTCTTCATAATACATTATCACAGCCTAACTGTTTATCCCAAACAGTATGCCAGGCTCTGATAAAACTCTCAAATAAAACTTAAAACCAAATTACAATTAAACTCCAAATAAAAGTACATTTAGTTATTTTCTCTTTCTCATTTTTAACCAAATTATATCTAATACCTTTATCAAAACTCTTAAAAACCCTAGATTTTACTATTTTGACTTAAAATGTTATCCCATATACCTTCAAAGTATATTCATAATTTCCTCTTCAAAACATCAGTGTTTAAACCAATCATCTCTTCACATCCACAAAACGTTCTTGTTTTATTTCATAACCTTCCATGATCCTCTCTAAACCAATCCTTTATGTAACTTTCCAATTGCTTCCTCATAATTTTTCACATACATTTCCTCAAACCATTCTTTGACCAACACAGCTGTTTAGCGTTTACCGTCTATTCACTTAAGTTTGCTCTAGTATAACTCTTCCAATTGTATTCGAACCAATTTATAAACCAGGGGTATACCCTCTGGGATCACCTCTCAACGTAACTGGACTCTTTTAGCCCCCACCTTTCTCCAACTCTCCTCGGCATTTCTGTAACTTCTTGGTCAAAGAAAAAAGCACGAGATTGATAAAAGTGAGTGATCTCACAATTTGACAACTTGTTAGACTTTGCACTGAAGGCAATTATGGTCCTTGGAGGACACCTAGTGGATTTATTTATTTATTTATAAAGAACGACAGATCTGTTTAAAATACCGTTCAACTCAACCCGATTCCACACAAATATTACTTTTTCAGGGACTGTGACCCTTTTGTACCGGAGAGGACAAAGGAAAGAAAAAATAAACACACACAAGACAAATTCAGGGACTCTAACCCTTGGAGTGTATTTTAACCTCTCCTTTTTTTAAACACAAAACAAGTTCAGGGACTCTAACCCTTGGAGTGTATTTGAACCTCTCCTTTTTTAAACACAAAAGACGTAGGCCTACAGGGACTCTCACCCTTTTTGAAGAGGACTCTAACCTCTCCTTGACAAAGACAAGACACGTATAGGGACTCTCACCCATTTGAAGAGGACTCTAACCTCTCCTTGACAAAGACAAAACACGTGTAGGGACTTCCACCCTTTTGAAGAGGACTCTAACCTCCCCTTGACAAAGACAAACGTGTAGGGACTTCCACCCTTTTGAAGAGGACTCTAACCTCCCCTTGACAAAGACAAGCCACGTGTTAGGACTCTCACCCTTTTGAAGAGGACTCTAACCTCTCCTTGACAAAGACAAAACACGTATAGGGACTCTCACCCATTTGAAGAGGACTCTTACCTCTCCTTGACAAAGACAAAACACGTGTAGGGACTTCCACCCTTTTGGAGAGGACTCTAACCTCCCCTTGACGAAGACAAAACTTAAAAACGGTTGATTTCCCACCACTGTTGGTTTGACTAGGTACGATGAAACATAGTAATCGTCTAAATTGGGTTCTCAGTTCCGAATAGCAGTACTTTGAATTAACAGGTGTCTGCTTAGCTTTTTTTTTAATGTTGAGGCGCCTCTGACGTTTACGTCTGCCTCCTCGTACCGGTGTATGGGTCTTTCTCCCGATCTGTCGGTCGGGCCGGAACCCTCTGGACTCCCTCTTTTCAGCGTCGGGGTCACCATTTGAAGGATTCATATATCTATGTGTCTATTCCAATATGTAACTAGAGAGGATACAATTTCTGGGGAAATTGTAGGGTGTGCTTGCTTGCGTCGGTTGCACAGGGGTCTGTATATTTTATATAAAAATGCATCGGGCCTACTTATTATTTATAAAGATTACATAGATTTAAAAGCATCTTTTTTTTTGCTGCTCATTTACAACTCAAAATATGAGTGAAGTGTAGAATGAAATATGATGTCTTCTCATTTCCCCTGCAAGAGGCAGCTGACAGGCTGAATCAAAACGAATACATTTGGCAGACCGGTGTACAAATGGACCTAATCTCTATGACTTAAACGTCCTTTTAAGTTGTCCCTTCTCGTGATATTTTCAGGCATTTAGACTACTCATATTGCATTCATTCATTAATAAAGAACCCCCTTTTAAGATTATTCTACGACTTTACCGGCAGAAGATAGAATCGCGATTCAAACAGTACCATCTGCTAACTGAAAATATGCCCCCAAAAACGTAAATAAGCTTGACATTTATTTAGTGGAAAATAGCTCATTCATAAAAAGTTCACTGGTAGCGATCATTGTCAGTAACAACTCAAAATGCGATATAGCCCTGTGTGGAGAAGCTGCCCCGGTAAATTCTACTACTACAGTACAGTACTAGACTACTGCTGTGTTCGTCTTGATAGCGATTGCGTTGGTTGAATTCGATTAAACGTTCCGTTGTACGGTTTAGGCTGAAATTAATTATTTTCATGAACAGATTGACAAAGTTTAGGCTGTGGCAATTAAGTTCAGGTTAGTAGTCAGATAGTTTCCCTACTGAAAGACTTTTGAGTAAGGGGAGTGCCGAACATGTTCTGTTGCCGTTTGACTTAAACAGCTGAGGAGTTGTTGTTAGCTACTCACACTAGTGTCTCGGGTACAGTAGGCTACAGCGTTGCAGTGAGCTACACTGGTTTGAAACCACAGGTAATGGTAATTTCACCAACAAATCGTTTACTAATGTCAGAATAAATCCTACAACGAAAATGTATACGTGAGGAATGTTTATTTTAACGATTGAAAACAGATACATCATAGACCACTGTAGTATGTGTTGCCCGGGCAACACAGGCTAATGTCATGATGCTAATATGTCAGTGAAATAGTAGACTACTGTTTCCGAAAGTAGATGTACTTCCTTAATAATATCAGCTTATATTGTACATTACACATCACAATTGTGTGTCATATCACAAAGTAAAATGAGTAAATATTTATCACCCTGGCCTCTTTGCTTGTGGCGTTTCTGCAGCTGCCTTGCAGTAAAGCTATAGTTAGCCTAGCTATCCCCCAAGTTAACAGATGCGAAACGAATGTTCTGCCAAAGGTAGTCACGCGTGTTTTCGTGACATTATTGCAGACCGGTGTAAAAATTGACCTAATCTCTATGATTTAAACGTCATTTTAAGTTTTTCTCTTCTCATGATATTTTCAGGCATTTAGCCTACTCATATTGCATTCATTCATGAATAAACAACCCCTTTGAAGATTATTCTACGACGTTACCCGGCAGTAGAAGATGGAATCGCAATTCAAACGGTACCATCTGCTAACTGAAAATATGCCCCCCAAAACGTAAATAAGCTTGACATTTATTTAGTGGAAAATTGCTCATTCATAAAAAGCTCACTGGTAGCGATCATTGTCAGTAACAACGCAAAATGCGATATAGCCCTGTGTTGAGAAGCTGCCCCGGTAAATTGTACTACTATGGTACAGTACTAGACTACTGCTGTGTTCGTCTTGGTAGCGATTGCGTTGGTTGAATTGGATTTAACGTTCCGTTGTACGGTTTAGGCTGAAATTAATTATTTTCATGAACAGATTGACAACGTTTAGGCTGTGGCAATGAAGTTCAGGTTAGTAGTTATAGACTTTTGATTTAAGTAAGGGGAGTGCCGAACATTTTCTGTCGCCGTTTGACTTCCTAAACAGCTGTGTACTGTAGCTAGATGTTTTTGTAGTGTGTCTCGCGTAAGCTACAGCGTTGCAGTGAGCTACACTGGTTTGAAACCACAGGTAATGGTAATTTCACCAACAAATCGTTTTCTAATGTCAGAATAAATCCTACAACGAAAATGTATATGTGAGGAATGTTTATTTTAACGATTGAAAACAGATAACGCTACATCATAGACCACTGTAGTATGTGTTGCCCGGGAAACACAGGCTAATGTCATGATGCTAATACTTCAGTGAAATAGTAGACTACTGTTTCCGAAAGTAGATGTACTTCCTTAATAATATCAGCTTATATTGTACATTACACATCACAATTGTGTGTCATATCACAAAGTAAAATGAGTAAATAGTTATCACCCTGGCCTCTTTTCTTGTGGCGTTTCTGCAGCTGCCTTGCAGTAAAGCTATAGTTAGCCTAGCTATCCCCCAAGTTAACAGATGTGAAACGAATGTTCTGGCAAAGGTAGTCACGCGTGTTTTCGTGACGTTAGCGACGCAGTGACGTTAGTAACGTCAGTGACTGTGGCTAGCAAATTAGCCACCGTTAGCTTCACTTTTCGCCACAAAAACTTAACTTACCCTTAAACCATGCAACTGAACGTAAATTCCAATAGAAGCAACTCAATCGCTACCAAGACGAAACTTTTGACACCTACGTTGTCTATGTAGGCCAAGTATTTACTGAGTTTTAGGGGGGCAAAAAAATAAATAAAATAAATAAATAAAATAATAATATATATGTGAGAGAACAAAGGTTGTGCTCTCGCCGAAGGCTTGAGCACACCCAATGATAGTATTCAATGACACAAATCTGTGTTCTAGAAAGAGTGGTCAGGAGTCGCAGAGGTCCCATAATATCAGCTTTAATGCAGCAGTTGGAAATCAACAAGTACAGAGCTCTGGGGTTGTCTACGTTTCCCTACCCGCAACAGAGTTTGGGCTGGTTCACGAAGTCCAACTGGCTATCTGTCCCTCCCCAGCATATATTTATACAGTGCAATTGAAACA
The DNA here is from genome assembly GCF_038355195.1 of Osmerus mordax. Classification (NCBI taxonomy): domain Eukaryota; kingdom Metazoa; phylum Chordata; class Actinopteri; order Osmeriformes; family Osmeridae; genus Osmerus; species Osmerus mordax. The sequence continues at coordinate 3,263,281 of NC_090060.1, read as the reverse complement.
CAAGTATCAAGGGTTGAGCTTGTTCTCTCGTGCATCAGGGAGTTGTTCTTGCCTACGCGTCCCACCTGCTCGGGTGCCGTCTCCACCCGGTTTCAAGGTTGTTTCTGAAAATGAAGATAGAGACACAAAGAACAGCCTGCTTCCCAATGTTTAAGCCTGGGCACACTTCTAAGTTAATAACTTTAATAAGCACAATATATTCTTTAATGGTTTATTGCAGTAGGTAGACAGGAAGGTATTAGCTATCCGCTGAAAAGTGGATGTCCCTGTCTGAGCTAGCAAAACGGTGAAAGCCAAGCCGTTGTTTCATAATGAGTTCTTCGACACGTTGCTTAAGATGGAGGACATCTTCTTTGAGAGACTCATTTTCTTGGAGTGCAAGAACAGCGGGATCCGGAACCGAAGCGTAGTCATGGTCTGCCAGATAAGTGAATAGCCTACAAACAATAAACATACTACTGTAGTATAACTGTAACAGGCTAGAGGCGATTCTAGGTTTTAAAACTGGTGGTCGTAGCACTATCAAGTGATTGCAACCAACTACCGCACACGTCGTTCCCGAACCACTTTTCTTCATGTTGTAAATTGTATATCCTCTGTCACTGCGATATCAGTGCTTTGTCGGCACAACGGAGCTAGCTAGCAAAATAAACCCAGCCCGCCAGAACGGAAGTGGATTGCATCGAAGGGAGGAGTTTAGGACGTAGAGCGGAAACGGCTCAAAAACTTGTCTATAGGCTTTGGGTGTTTTACCCTGACTCATCTGATTCTTCACCCAGTGCATCCTCTCCACAGGTGGCAGTGGCAACATGACTGAAAAACAAACTGTCGCATTAATTCAATTCAGTAGTATTTAGTTAAATCGATGGTCACTGGTCAATACTGACTGTTGGATGAAGGTTGTTAAACATTGCCAAAAATAAATACCTTGCCGTTCTAACAATCGTCCGCCTGCCATGCTTGATCGATGACCATGTAAAAAGAGTTGGTACAACCCCCTCCTTCAGTTTCCTGATGCCACATAGCGTCTTTGTAAAGGACTCTTCAGGAAAGTGATCGGAACACACTCTCGTGTTATTTGTGATCTGTAAAAACAATGATAACAACTAGCATCAAAACAAATCAGTAATTGATACAAATCTAGCCAGCCCGACTTGCATTTGGCTCGTGTATATAGGTAATATTCATTTCTTGTCCTCCTTTTCTCCTTCCCTTTTGTCTTCTCTGTTCTTTTACCCAGCATGCACAGCAGCAGGTGGAACAGATGCTGGAGGAGCTTACTGAGAGCAAGCTGGCTTATGAGAAAGGAAAACTACAGGTATGTATATAGATCCCATTTGACCCTATAACACACTGCCACACCACTGGTCGTTCAGCCATATTTGTCGTCCATTCAACAACGCTGCTCTCCTCCGTTGGCTTTTGTCCCACTAGAAGAGGGTGGATCATCTTGAGGAGGAGCTACAAGCTCTGAAGGATGCCCAGGTAGAAACTGTGCAACAAAACAAGGCCAGCACTTGTCTGGAGAACAAGTACACGCAGGTACACACACGCGCACACACACTTTCTGCATACAAGCTTGCCTACTAACGGACATCTGTTGTCCTCTGTCCTGCGTAGGCTAGCGCTGAACTGAGTACATGGAAGACATCCTGCCATAAGCTGGAGAAGCAACTCAAACAGGTATACCTTCGTAGTAACCTCTCTAGTAAACATGTCTAATGCAACAATGTGATATGTGTTATTCATTAATCCGACCCTTTTATCCAAAGTGACATACATAGACGTGCAGATATATAGTACAGCAGATATTCAAGGACAGTGCATCGTGCTCACAGTATTTCAGTGGTCCGAGTCAAGGAACGGTCTGTATTTGACCAGGCCCCGTGCAACAATAACAGTACAGCCATTACATCTCTATGACATTATAGTACAGTAGCTGTCCTAACACGCTCGTATCTCTATCTCACCCCCGCCCCCCTTTATCTAATCCTTCTCCAACAACCCTCCATCGCCAGACCGGGGAGGTGGAGCAGGCCCAGCGGGGGGTGTTGGCGGTGGCCTTGGCGGAGAGGGAGCGCGCCGTGTCGGCATTCCAGAGGTCGAGGGAACAGCTTTCCCGTCTGCAGGAGCAGCACAGGGACAAGGTCAGAGGTCAACACGGGGGGGGGGGGGTCACCTCAATACAACGCCTTTGGATAGGCGAAAGCACAGGCACAAGAGTTGTTGCTGAACAAGCGTTGACCTGAGTGTGGAGTCGCGTTGTGGCGGCCGTGTCACTTCCGCCTGTTCTGTCCACTCACAACTCAAGGGAGACAGGGAGGGGGTTATTGTTAGGAGACCAGTCCGTCATCGTTCCTTATCATCGTGTGTGTGTGTGTGTGTGCTGTGTTCCCGTGCTCCAGCAGGGTGAGCTGGGGGGTTCCTCCCAGGGTGGGGGCACGTTGACCCAGACCCTGGAGGGGGTCATGGCCTCCCATGCCAGACTCCAGCTCAGCACAGAGAGCCTGCAGCAGGAGCTGGGGGGGCAGGAACAGGAGCTGGTCGCGACATGGCTAGAGACCATCACCAGAATACCGTCTTACAGAGGTAAAGACTGGCTGTAATGATGGAAATGCTTTATGTGTGTTTATAAGAGCTTTGTTTGAGTAAGACAAGTGTGTGTGCGTGTGGTGTCTCAGAGAGGCGGAGCTACATGAGGCCAGGGCACAGATTGGTCAACTTTCTGAGCATTTGGATCACATGAGTAAAGAGAAGGACTCTCTGAGGAAGGTGTCTAAAACAGAGATCTCCGAGGTATGTACACACACATACATACACACACACACATACACCCTCTTCTACCACTCACTTCCTTGCTGTTACCCATCAGTTAAAAAAGGCTCTGGAAGACGCTTCTGCCAAGTCAGGTGACCTTTCCCGAGCCAATCAGGAGCTTCGGGAGAAGGTGTCTGAGCTGGAGAAGATGGTGTCCAATCAGAGAGACCGTATTAAAGATCAGAAGACCCAGCTAAAGCAACACCTGGAGAGCAGAGCTGTGCTGATTAACTCCCACAAACTAAAGGTAGTTCACACTTTTTTATGAACCATAATCTGATACACAGGCCCAGTACAGCATTACAGGAAGTGACTGTGGCACCGTACCTTGATAATATCTCTTCCTAATGCGTGTCCTTGCCTGATTCCTTCTCTTGTTTCTTCCTTCCTTCATGGACAGAACATGGAGGTGGAGCTGAAGAACGTGGAAGCTCTTAAGGAAGAGTATGAGAGGAAGAACCTTGAGCAGGTAGGACACACACAGATACCATAAACATTCAGGCAGTCTCTCACGCACATGTAAAACACACACACACAGACACACACACTCTATGAGCACTGTGTGCTGGTGTGCAGGGCCAGCAGATCCAGCAGTTCCGCAGTGAGACCACTTCCCTCCAGAGGGAGCTGCAGCGACTGTCCTTCAGCCAGGAGGGGGAGCTAGAGGCAGAGAGGGAGATGAGACTGGCGATGCAGGACAAGTGTCAGGTAAACTAGAAGACCTGCATGAAACGTTAAGGTTCACCGAGCCAAGTTAACAAGGATAACACGATAAACTCTCCCAGTCTTTGGGGGTAGGAGACAAGGAAAGGTCAGAAGGAGGAATGACAGCAATGAAGGAAACACGGGTGTAAGAGCCAATTCAATGATTTGTCATTTAAGTAAATTAATATTAATTGCCTGTTATTTTCTGTACTCTTAATTATTACAGGTTTAAGGTGTAATTGTATGTATGTATGTCTTTGCTATGTATAAGGTGTATATACTTTTAATTATTTCATTTATGTTTGTCCTATTAAATGTTTGGTATGCTATGCGGGATGCCTCTGCAGCAAAAAAAAAGTTCCAGAAAGTTCGACCAGGCTGCGAGGTTAATTGAGGCAAGCTGCATGGAACAAGAAATGGTTATTTTACCGTTGAGAACGCACGTAAAAAGGTTGATTTTGAAAGGATTTATAAACTGAAGTTGTATTAAGGTATTTATGAAAATACACTTCATTGATGTAAAGACCTTTCTTCAAGTTTTTGCAATTTTTGTTTCTTGGGCAATAAAACGTGCAAGTTTTTTAAGGACTTCTGGCCTAGTGTTTGTCACGCGTACAATCCCATTCTGTTGCACCGTACATAGGATCAAGGAATTTGGACTTGGCTCCTATAACGGGTGTGGTTCAGCATCTTAATTAAAGCAGTGTGTGTATCTGTATCTTACTCTCTCTTGGAAGTCGCTTTGGATAAAAGCGTCTGCTAAATGCATAAATGTAAATGTAATCTTCAGAGGTTGGAGGAGGAGATTCGGAAGCTGCAGGAGGCCAAGGATGAGGCCGAGCAGAAGCTATGGGACGTGAGTCTGGAGTCCCAGCAGGTACGAGGCGACCTCTGTCACCCTCCGTTTGAAGGCCTGTTCCAATTCTGCCACTTTTTTCCCTCATTTGTCCTTCGTTTTCCACTCGATGTACACTTTTAGTGGGTTCGCCGCGTGGGGAGTGTCGTGTTACCCCTCCCACCCAAGTTCAGACCTAAACATTCATATCCCTTCTGTAGATCTCTGAGAACTTGGAGGAGGCTCACCACTGGTTTCGCTCTAACTTCGACGTCCCGAGGACCAGGACTCCGGGGGAGGAACCACAGCAGAGCAGGCTGCGTTCCCCAGGGAGCGCTAAAGACGGCGAGGGCACCCCCTCTTCCAGACACCGCAGGAAGGTACTTGTGCTGTGACCACACTTCTAAAAGATCCCACACTTATTCCAGTCTATTTCTAGCTTCTATACAGACATTACTTGGTAGTTTAATGATTCTTCAACTATTATGTAGATTTATTTTGTAAACACAGTGAATTAAATGGGCTTAAAAACACCTAATCAATAATACCACTGAGAACTGCATGCTGCAGTTTACACAGCAAGTGGCAATATTGTGTTAAATATGTGGAGAAGATAAAACTGGTCATTATGTTATCAAATATTTAACTGCTTTCAGATTCCCAGACAGCCTTTGCTGATTGCACAATCCCAAGTTTTTTCTTTTAGAACCCGAAAATTTTCTCAGTTGCGAAAATCAAGGCCTTTCACAATTGTAATCGAATGTGTCCGACTTATTTCTGAGCATGAGAGAGAAACATTGACAGAATGTATAATGTGGAGTGTTGAGTTGAGGGAACTTATAACCAGCATTCTGGGCCAAACCAGTACAACCAGCCTGAGAAACGCTGCTAATATAGGAACATATCATGACTTTTGAGCAACCTGTGTTATATTAGTACTTGTACATAGGTACTTGTATGTCCATTGGCTACATTACTGTAGTATGTGCATCACTACCAGAAAGCCTGGTGTTTTCCCCCCCAAATTGGATCCCTTAAATCCTTGTAAAAATGGCGAGGTCTGTGCAAGGGCTGTGTGTGAGGCAGGATGAGTCTGAGCAGAGGCTGGTTGTGTTTTTTTTCTAACCATGTTTTCCCAGTGTGTGTTCATATCAACACATATTGGTTTGATATTGGCTTTCTCTCAGTTCCTCATAATCCTCGTTTAATCTTCTCCCAGGCAGCAACGCCACCCTGGTGGTCACGGTAACAGGCAGCAACTCTGCAGAGGTGACGGAGGTGGCATTGGTAGAGTCCTCGGGGACGCAGGAGATCAAAGGCAGCGTGCAGCCAATGGGGGACGGAGATTTCCTGGTGACGATGGGTAAACTACCCGCCGGCGACTTTTTAGTGCGTTTTAGTGGAGTAGACAGCAGCAGCAGAACCCGGGCTGCACCAATCAGCTTCCAGAGACACTCCACTCGTGTCCGAACCTCCAGTTTCACAGTTACGGTGAGCCCTCGGGTCATTCAGATATCACTTTTTCACAGCTCTTCCACCAGCTTTCCATCCAGAGACACCTATCCTGGCATTATTGTATAATCTCGCCTCATTATTATTCCATGTAATTTGCTGTTTGACCACAGTGTGGATGACTGTCTTTGCTGTATCCCTCGTCATCAGGCTGTATCTGACGGTGTCTTCGAGCCAGGATCATCCCCTGTAGTCCCATTCACAGTGTCAACCAATGGCACGGGAGGAAACTTTGTTATCCAAGCCACCAACAACCAGGGGTTCGGATCCTCCTCTCCACCCAGTCTGTTTCTGGAAAATGGGGGGAGCGCCAACGGAACTGTTACCCTCACAGTGCCTGCCGACACGCCCTCCGGCAGTGACGTCACCCTGACCATTGAAGCTCAGGCCCCAGGGACGGTTGACACCAATTACGTCGTGCTGCGCCTCTCTATCACACGCCAGGTAACACACCAAAGACACAGGAAATCCTTGTGAGGTTTTTTCTCCAAACAATGCTCTCACAAGTAGGGCAGAGTGTGGGTCAGATAGCTTGTTTGTAGAATACCATTTAACCCTTGTGTTATCTTTGGGTCATTGTGACCCGAAGGCAGCACAAGGGTTAAACCAGTCTTGACTAGACGTCACTTCAAACATCTCCTCCTGTTCTGTTCTTGTCGTTTCCTCCTCTAAGGCGACAGACGTGACTCGCCCTGTCTGCCAGATCGTCAGCGTAACGGCCAACTGTTCCGCCAACTGCAGCCTGTCCACGTGGCAGCTCTCTGCCAACCTCTCCGACGGTAACGGGACGGGCATCCAGCGGATCACCCTGCGCCAGGGTGACGGCACCCTCAACACCACTAGGGTGTTGGACCCTGGGGGTGAAAACGTGACCCTGGCACTCTACAGTGCCTCCTGCTGTTCACCAGATGTAGAACTGGTGGCTGTGGATGGTGAGGGGAATGTGGGCACGTGTTTCCAGTCCATCAGGGTGGCGACGACAACGGTGGATACCACCAGCCAGGCACCTAACACCACTGTCTTTACCTCTCTGCCTATGACCAATGCTACAACGGTGGATACCACCAGCGAGGCACCTAACACCACTGTCTTTACCTCTCTGCCTATGACCAATGCTACAACGGTGGATACCACCAGCGAGGCACCTAACACCACTGTCTTTACCTCTCTGCCTATGACCAATGCTACAACGGTGGATACCACCAGCGAGGCACCTAACACCACTGTCTTTACCTCTCTGCCTATGACCAATGCTACAACGGTGGATACCACCAGCCAGGCACCTAACACCACTGTCTTTACCTCTCTGCCTATGACCAATGCTACAACGGTGGATACCACCAGCCAGGCACCTAACACCACTGTCTTTACCTCTCTGCCTATGACCAATGCTACAACGGTGGATACCACCAGCCAGACACCTAACACCACGGTCTTTACCTCTCTGCCTATGACCAATGCTACAACGGTGGATACCACCAGCCAGGCACCTAACACCACTGTCTTTACCTCTCTGCCTATGACCAATGCTACAACGGTGGATACCACCAGCGAGGCACCTAACACCACTGTCTTTACCTCTCTGCCTATGACCAATGCTACAACGGTGGATACCACCAGCCAGGCACCTAACACCACTGTCTTTACCTCTCTGCCTATGTCCAATGCTACAACGGTGGATACCACCAGCCAGGCACCTAACACCATTGTCTTTACCTCTCTGCCTATGACCAATGCTACAACGGTTTCTGTAAGCAATCCCACCAGCAGTGGGAATACTTTAGATGTGTCCGCTTCCATCTATCTCACTGTTGTTCCTCTTGTAATCCTGAAGCTTGGCATTTAGCTAGTTGGTGGATCACATTGTGCTATTGCGAGTATCACAACAGTAGGCCTATGTCTGTATGTAGAAGTAATTATTCTAAATTAGATTCTATATTCGATTATTCTATATTATTACAAGATCAATGGGCCAATTATTATCATTATTTGGTATCCATCCAATCATCTTCTGTTTTTAAATTAAAATGATGTCTTAATTTGTTTCTGTTTCAGAACCATGCTTTACTTCCTGCTTTGTATAGTTACCATGGACATGGTTGCATAAACAAAGTAGGGTATATTCTGAATTCCTGTTTAAATGATACACTAGGCCTATAAAAGTGGCAGTTAATGAAAATGAAGTCAGATAAAGATGTTGAAAAAAGTGCATTTATAAGAACTCAATTCACATTTTCGCTGCGTTCTGATATTTTGTGACCTAGATTAAAAGGCACATGTTATTTGACAATAATTATTCATTTTAGCATCACCTGTAGGTGTGTAGGTCAGTTAGCTGTAGCCTACTGATTACTAGCCTAGTTCAACCTTAAAGTGTAAAAACATTCCGTCCGGTTGTGCTTGCCTTTTTTCATTGGGTGTGCTTTGCCTTCGGCAAGGGCACAACCTTTGTTCTCTCACATATATATTATTGGGTGTGCTCAAGCCTTCGGCGAGAGCACAACCTTTGTTCTCTCACATATATATTATTATTTATTTTTTTATTTATTTTTGCCCCCCTAAAACTCAGTAAATACTTGGCCTACATAGACAACGTAGGTGTCAAAAGTTTCGTCTTGGTAGCGATTGAGTTGCTTCTATTGGAATTTACGTTCTGTTGCATGGTTTAAGCTTAAATTAAGTTTTTGTGGCGAAAAGTGAAGCTAACGGTGGCTAATTTGCTAGCCACAGTCACTGACGTTACTAACGTCACTGCGTCACTAACGTCACGAAAACACGCGTGACTACCTTTGCCAGAACATTCGTTTAGCATCTGTTAACTTGGGGGATAGCTAGGCTAACTATAGCTTTACTGCAAGGCAGCTGCAGAAATGCCACAAGAAAAGAGGCCAGGGTGATAACTATTTACTCATTTTACTTTGTGATATGACACACAATTGTGATGTGTAATGTACAATATAAGCTGATATTATTAAGGAAGTACATCTACTTTCGGAAACAGTAGTCTACTATTTCACTGAAGTATTAGCATCATGACATTAGCCTGTGTTTCCCGGGCAACACATACTACAGTGGTCTATGATGTAGCGTTATCTGTTTTCAATCGTTAAAATAAACATTCCTCACATATACATTTTCGTTGTAGGATTTATTCTGACATTAGAAAACGATTTGTTGGTGAAATTACCATTACCTGTGGTTTCAAACCAGTGTAGCTCACTGCAACGCTGTAGCTTACGCGAGACACACTACAAAAACATCTAGCTACAGTACACAGCTGTTTAGGAAGTCAAACGGCGACAGAAAATGTTCGGCACTCCCCTTACTTAAATCAAAAGTCTATCTAACTACTAACCTGAACTTCATTGCCACAGCCTAAACGTTGTCAATCTGTTCATGAAAATAATTAATTTCAGCCTAAACCGTACAACGGAACGTTAAATCCAATTCAACCAACGCAATCGCTACCAAGACGAACACAGCAGTAGCCTAGTACTGTACCGTAGTAGTACAATTTACCGGGGCAGCTTCTCAACACAGGGCTATATCGCATTTTGCGTTGTTACTGACAATGATCGCTACCAGTGAGCTTTTTATGAATGAGCAATTTTCCACTAAATAAATGTCAAGCTTATTTACGTTTTGGGGGGCATATTTTCAGTTAGCAGATGGTACCGTTTGAATTGCGATTCCATCTTCTACTGTACTGCCGGGTAACGTCGTAGAATAATCTTCAAAGGGGTTGTTTATTCATGAATGAATGCAATATGAGTAGGCTAAATGCCTGAAAATATCATGAGAAGAGAAAAACTTAAAATGACGTTTAAATCATAGAGATTAGGTCAATTTTTACACCGGTCTGCAATAATGTCACGAAAACACGCGTGACTACCTTTGGCAGAACATTCGTTTCGCATCTGTTAACTTGGGGGATAGCTAGGCTAACTATAGCTTTACTGCAAGGCAGCTGCAGAAACGCCACAAACAAAGAGGCCAGGGTGATAAATATTTACTCATTTTACTTTGTGATATGACACACAATTGTGATGTGTAATGTACAATATAAGCTGATATTATTAAGGAAGTACATCTACTTTCGGAAACAGTAGTCTACTATTTCACTGACATATTAGCATCATGACATTAGCCTGTGTTGCCCGGGCAACACATACTACAGTGGTCTATGATGTATCTGTTTTCAATCGTTAAAATAAACATTCCTCACATATACATTTTCGTTGTAGGATTTATTCTGACATTAGTAAACGATTTGTTGGTGAAATTACCATTACCTGTGGTTTCAAACCAGTGTAGCTCACTGCAACGCTGTAGCCTACTGTACCCGAGCCACTAGTGTGAGTAGCTAACAACAACTCCTCAGCTGTTTAAGTCAAACGGCAACAGAACATGTTCGGCACTCCCCTTACTCAAAAGTCTTTCAGTAGGGAAACTATCTGACTACTAACCTGAACTTCATTGCCACAGCCTAAACTTTGTCAATCTGTTCATGAAAATAATTAATTTCAGCCTAAACCGTACAACGGAACGTTTAATCGAATTCAACCAACGCAATCGCTATCAAGACGAACACAGCAGTAGTCTAGTACTGTACTGTAGTAGTAGAATTTACCGGGGCAGCTTCTCCACACAGGGCTATATCGCATTTTGCGTTGTTACTGACAATGATCGCTACCAGTGAGCTTTTTATGAATGAGCTATTTTCCACTAAATAAATGTCAAGCTTATTTACGTTTTTGGGGGCATATTTTCAGTTAGCAGATGGTACTGTTTGAATCGCGATTCTATCTTCTGCCGGTAAAGTCGTAGAATAATCTTCAAAGGGGGTTCTTTATTAATGAATGAATGCAATATGAGTAGGCTAAATGCCTGAAAATATCACGAGAAGGGACAACTTAAAAGGACGTTTAAGTCATAGAGATTAGGTCCATTTGTACACCGGTCTGCCAAATGTATTCGTTTTGATTCAGCCTGTCAGCTGCCTCTTGCAGGGGAAATGAGAAGACATCATATTTCATTCTACACTTCACTCGTATTTTGAGTTGTAAATGAGCAGCAAAAAAAAGATGCTTTTAAATCTATGTAATCTTTATAAATAATAAGTAGGCCCGATGCATTTTTATATAAAATATACAGACCCCTGTGCAACCGACGCAAGCAAGCACACCCTACAATTTCCCCAGAAATTGTATCCTCTCTAGTTATTTTTATTATTATTATTTTTATTCTTTTTGCCCCCCTAAAACTCAGTCAATATTTGGCCTACATAGACAACGTAGGTGTCAAAAGTTTCGTCTTGTTAGTGATTGAGTTGCTTCTATTGGAATTTACGTTCCGTTGCATGGTTTGGGCGTAGGTTAAGTTTTTGTGGCGAAAAGTGAAGCTAACTGTGGCTAATTTGCTAGCCACAGTCACTGACGTTACTAACGTCACTAACGTCACGAAAACACGCGTGACTACCTTTGCCAGAACATTCGTTTCGCATCTGTTAACTTGTGGGATAGCTAGGCTAACTATAGCTTTACTGCAAGGCAGCTGCAGAAACGCCACAAGCAAAGAGGCCAGGGTGATAAATATTTACTCATTTTACTTTGTGATATGACACACAATTGTGATGTGTAATGTACAATATAAGCTGATATTATTAAGGAAGTACATCTACTTTCGGAAACAGTAGTCTACTATTTCACTGAAGTATTAGCATCATGTCATTAGCCTGTGTTGCCCGGGCAACACATACTACAGTGGTCTATGATGTATCTGTTTTCAATCGTTAAAATAAACATTCCTCACATATACATTTTCGTTGTATGATTTATTCTGACATTAGTAAACGATTTGTTGGTGAAATTACCATTACCTGTGGTTTCAAACCAGTGTAGCTCACTGCAATGCTGTAGCTTACGCGAGACACTACAAAAACATCTACACAGCTGTAGGAAGTCAAACGGCGACAGAACATGTTCGGCACTCCCCTTACTTAAATCAAAAGTCTATCTAACTACTAACCTTAACTTCATTGCCACAGCCTAAACTTTGTCAATCTGTTCATGAAAATAATTAATTTCAGCCTAAACCGTACAACGGAACGTTAAATCCAATTCAACCAACGCAATCGCTACCAAGACAAACACAGCAGTAGTCTAGTACTGTACCGTAGTAGTAGAATTTACCGGGCAGCTTCTCCACACAGGGCTATATCGCATTTTGCGTTGTTACTGACAATGATCGCTACCAGTGAGTTTTTATGAATGAGCGATTTTCCACTAAATAAATGTCAAGCTTATTTACGTTTTGGGGGGCATATTGTCAGTTAGCAGATGGTACTGTTTGAATCGCGATTCTATCTACTACCGGTAATGTCGTAGAATAATCTTCAAAGGGGGTTCTTTATTAATGAATGAATGCAATATGAGTAGGCTAAATGCCTGAAAATATCATGAGAAGGGAAAAACTTAAAAGGACGTTTAAGTCATAGACATTAGGTCCATTTTTACACCGGTCTGCCAAATGTATTCGTTTTGATTCAGCCTGTCAGCTGCCTCTTGCAGGGGAAATGAGAAGACATCATATTTCATTCTACACTTCACTCGTATTTTCAGTTGTAAATGAGCAGCAAAAAAAAGATGCTTTTAAATCTATGTAATCTTTATAAATAATAAGTAGGCCCGATGCATTTTTATATAAAATATACAGACCCCTGTGCAACGGACGCAAGCAAGCACACCCTACAATTTCCCCAGAAATTGTATACTCTCTAGTTATTATTACTGCTGTCAGTTAAACGCGAGTTAACGCAAACCCATTTTAATGGCGTCAATTTCTTTATCGCGAGATTAACGTTATTTTTGGCCTAGCAAACTTTTTAGTTTTTTTCACATGCTGTTGCAACAACTACTGGGCCCCGTTCGTCGTATGGGTTGAAGCTAAGTTAATCAATTGTCCCTTTAGCCCGTTAACATTAGCGAGATGAGTGAGAACAGCAAATATCGGTTCGTCAACGGCTGATCCGCATCCAAATCATGTGGTTAATTTCAATCAGGCTAAACTTATCAGGGAAATTGCACGTGCACGTCCTACTTCAAAAGGCAGGAAAGGTCGATCACCAAAACCGTGATTTTTTAACGATATGATGGCGGAAAAGACGAAAGAGAGAGCGGTGATAGGCTATTGTCGCCATCCGAGCAAACTATTATAATGAGTCTCTAAGAAGACAATAAGCATATTATCATGGCTAAGTCAAACACCGCCACCGCTGCCAGAGCAAAACAAGCAGCTTGGGAAACAATTGCCGATAAGCTAAATGCGAAAGTTTTGGGGAAATGTATAGGCTCACCTTAAGTGCCTCATTACCCCAATCAATCAGATCACATTTCTTTAATTGTGCCTGCTGGTATAGGCTTAATGGAAATTAATAATCGAATGAGATCTTGCTAGCGAAAATAATGATCTCAACTCTTTCAGAATAAGTAGGCTAAATAAAAACAAGGCCAAAGAGTATCTAATTGATACGAATTCATAGACAATTATGAGGATATATGTAAGCTACTGCGCTTATATCATGTACTATATATGTGTGTATGCATGTAGGCATATGTGTAAATCCCTCTTTGATGTCATTGACTGGGACATGGCCAGGGAATATGATGAATTGATTCATCAGCTGGTTAAGCGCCACGTACACTTTTCTTACAGCAACGCATGCTGCGGCTTTGCCAATGTTTTCTGCATCGCCTATACTGTATAAAAATGTAGCCTATAGCCTACCTGACGCAAAAAACCTCAAGGCTATGCAGTCTGAAGCACAGTTAAAATTTCAAGTAGCTTTATTGTCAATTCTTCACATGTCAAGACATAAAAAGGAATCGATATGACGTTTCCCACTCTCCCACAGTGAAACATATAAAAAGCACAGGCACAACAGATAAGACATTTCGTAAAACATAGCGTTACATATTCACATACAGCAGCATAAGCTCATAATAAAGCATAAAGCTTGCTGCGGCGTGTGATATATTTGCAATGTACGGCCCGAGAAGGTCTTGCAAATAAATGAGTCCTTGTCGGCTGAATCGATACAGTATCGCTCAAACAAGAACTCATCCGTGTGAAATAAAGGATCTTGGCAATCGCGAAGAACTCTATTGGTATGGAAAGCTAATCGAACTAAAATATAGCTCCTTGGTCAACTGGGTCTCTCAAAAAGGGAGCTGCCATGTTATTTTCCGGGGGTGTGGCAAGCTTATCCAGCTACACTTACGTTAGCCTGCTCTGGAGCAGGTTAGTGCTAATTGATATGTTACTATGGTGATTTATCGAAAGTTGCTTCCACGAACCAAAAAGAGGGGAGTTTTTTTTATCTTAGCCTGAAAATTAGCTCGCTAAACCGCTTAGCGAGCTACGACGAATACCCCCCTGACGTTAGAAAAACCAAACACCACACCGATCTAGCTAGACCGGAAACAAAACAACAGGTACGCTGCACACACTTGTTTGGGCTTGCGAGCCGGCTAAAGAGTATAGGCTAACGTTACGTTGAGTGGATGGCGAGCGCAAGACGCCGAAATGGATGCCAATAAGATTCTGAATGGAAAAGTTTACTTTTCAAAAGTTGCCAAATGGTTCCGTTGACAATACCAAAGTGATCTGCGTGTTTTGTCGTTGTGAACTGAGCTGTCAACGCAGCACTTCCAGTCTGAAAAAACACTTGATGGCCAAGCACACAGCTGATGCAAATTCTCCACCCCCTCGTCAAAGCCAGGCGATTGCAATGTTGTTTTCAATTTGAAAAAGTTTAAAAGTCGGTTCACCAATGATTATCAGTCAGTAGGCTTATTTATCTACAATCACCAACTCACAGAGTTAATTGTTTGATTGTACGAAAGGTGACAAAATTTGATATTTTCTCGCCCTCTAGAGGATGATTAGAGGAAGTGCGTGGTTTGAATGTGGGGGAGAGACAGTTGTCTGCCTGTCCGAGAGGTGTTAAGCCTCAGGAAACCCAAATCCACAATTAGGCCGTAAGGTGAACCCTGTTATCGTTTCAACCCGCTCCAGTCTGGCATCTACACAATCTTTAACTCATAAAAAAGAACGAGTCCTGCTAAGCTACCAAAAAAAAGTTCGTCGCTGAAATTCCAGTCGATTGTCGATGCGTCTATGAACTAGTTTCTTCAGAGCGTAATAGGATTTTGGTGGCACGGTTCGACACGTGATCCTTCTACACCAATAAGGTAGCTGCTTTTTGTCAACATGGATGGATATGGTTGTCAAATAGAGGGTGGGAGCTTGCACGTTAGTGTTTCCTATGTTTATTTTGCCGTGGCGGCCCGCCACGACTACATTTCTGCCGCCATGGTATCAGAAATGGGGCTGTACAAACTTTTAGGACGTCTATGTGATTGTTAGAGTGCATGTCGGAGAATAGCATGGATACGTGCTTCACACCGCAGTTGAGATTGTGCGTCTTTGAGAAGTCGTATAGCTAACTTGTCAGTTAATTTAAGCCTGTTATTGTATTAGTCTATATTCTTGCTAATTTAAATTAAGTTAACTGGTGATCTGTATTATTCCCCTGCTAGCTAAATTGCACATGTCTGTTGATTCGATAGCGATTGCTGCCTTTGCTTACGTTTGTATTTTCGGTACATTAATATGCAGAAGTAGTATTAATTAATAAATAGTGGGTTTATTGTTATTATTTGCTACAGAATGCTTAGCCTATCAAGCTCAAATGAAGCAGACAGTGTACATGCTTTCGAGTACCTTAATCGATAGGCTACTGACCAACGTCAATTATTATATGTCAATTAATAATTGGCAGCATTTATGCCATTTAGAACATACTTTATGAGTGGAAGGTCTCTAAGTAGCCTAACCTTATTGCTTTAGGGGAAATAGTACGAAAATATGTGCAATATTACATCAGTTATTAAACTAGGATATTACATTAACCTGGGGGAGGGGGGGACAGACTTATGTCGTTGTTGTAACATTCATTCATTCTTCCACAAATGAAAACACTGATCAACCATAAAAACAATCGTAATGAAAAATATGAAATATGATATATAAAACTGTACAAAACAGAATAAGGAATAACAAATTAAGGACACTCAGTCCTCAGTGTCAGGACAGTTATCTCCCGGTTCCTCAGTTTCTTTTGTGTTGGCACAATTACAACGACATAAGTCTGTGCAACACAGTCCTGCAGAAAAACATGAACATCTGCCTGTCTCACACGCACTTTTGCAGCCGCAGTGTATCACATGCAAAACACTGTCAGGGGCCGAATTTCTGTTACGTGCAAGGTCCCATCCACTATTTGCCAAACATATCCATCCATGTTGACAAAAAGCAGCTTGGTGTAGAACGATCACGTGTCGAACCGTGCCACCAAAATCCTATTACGCTCTGAAGAACTAGTTCTGCATAAAACAGACGCAACGATAATCGACTGGAATTTCAGCGACGAACTTTTTTTTGGTAGCTTAGCACTAATCGTTCTTTTTTATGAGCTAAAGATTGTGTAGATGCCAGACTGTGGAGCGGGAATCATTTTCTAAAAGACTTTTCGTGGTTCACCTTGCAGCCTAAATATCCTTTTCTAATTCTGAATATGTAATTTAGGTTGTGGGCTAAAAAATGATCGTATGTGAAGCAATAATATTAACTTATTTTAATCACTTTTCTTACAAGATTGTTCATACCTTGATGATGCTGGTGATGATCATTATACATTCTAACTTGCCATAGGGCCTACTGTTCAGAAAATTTTCGGGTTAGGGTTGGGGCTCACATTTCCTATGGCAAGCCGATAGAACAGTGCCCCCTTCCTGGTCAGTTTTCAATAGGTCACCAATTTTGGTGACCAGTAGGTAGGCAGTCTGAGCTAGCAAAACGGTGAAAGCCAAGCCGTTGCTTCATAATGAGTTCTTCGACACGTTGCTTAAGATGGAGGATCTCTTCTTTGAGAGATTCATTTTCTTGGAGTGCAAGAACAGCGGGATCCGGAACCGAAGCGTAGTCATGGTCTGCCAGTAATTCATCCATCTTCTTACCCTGTGCGTCTTCTTCCACGCCTCGATCTATCCTCTCCCACACACCCAGTCTTGGAGGTGGAACAATATAATGAACAAATGAAAGTGATAGCAGCAAATTCATGTACATTAGAATGAACCAATTAGGTCATATAGGCTTTGGGTGTTTTACCCTGACTCATCTGATTCTTCACCCAGTGCATCCTCTCCACAGGTGGCAGTGGCAACATGACTGAAAAACAAACTGTCGCATTAATTCAATTCAGTCGTATTTAGTTAAATCGATGGTCACTGGTCAATACTGACTGTTGGATGAAGGTTGTTAAACATTGCCAAAAATAAATACCTTGCCGTTCTAACAATTGTCCGCCTGCCATGCTTGATCGATGACCATGTAAAAAGAGTTGGTACAACCCCCTCCTTCAGTTTCCTGATGCCACATAGCGTCTTTGTAAAGGACTCTTCAGGAAAGTGATCGGAACACACTCTCGTGTTATTTGTGATCTGTAAAAACAATGATCATATGACAACTAGCATCAAAACAAATCAGTAATTGATACAAATCTAGCCAGCCCGACTTGCATTTGGCTCGTGTCCTGCTTGCTAGCTAGCGTAGCTAACATTAGTTAGCTAGCTGGCTTATCACTGATGTCAACAACGTTACCTAACAATATCTAATAATAGTTTGCTTTTATTGTGTTAATGTTGACTAGTTTTGCTTGAGTAACATATGCTCTTAAAATTCAGAAAAACATTTTTTTTATACCAATACGATGTTACGTTAGCTAGCTAACGTTAGCTCTGGTTTGACAGTAGCCTTTGTATATTATTGTTTTACCTTAAAATGCAGCCCAATATCTCTCCTTATTTTAACAACCCATTCTCGACGAATTGCGGAATTGACAGGGAAACGGTGAAATGTTTTCTGTTTGCAAGATTCCTTCTTTTTGTTGGACTTGCACTCGGGGACGCCGCAGTAGGACATCACTCTGGTTTGTTGTCCAACCGAGCCTCCTTTTCGTTCAGCTCGATTATCGAGTCGATATCAAAATGGCGACGCGTGTGAAGGGCGGAGCCAGACGTTGTAAACATTTTAGAACCTAGTCAGAGCCTGTTTAAACATTCTCTGAGTCTAAAGGTTTGACGTGAGACTCCAGCATTAATTGTTTTCCATGAATTTGAATTCATCAAAAAAAATAGCTTTATGTAATATAAACACGTAGACTCATATATTTGCCGAAAATTACAATCAAAATGTTTACCTAAAAGATTCTGACTTTTGATCAAACATGCGGGGATCAAGCCCCAGTTCTTATTTGTGCGAAAGGGGTAGGCCTACAGAAAATACAAGACTATTTTACAGCATTGCATAGCACCAATAAAAAAAATACAGACGTTAATGTAAACTTCAGCAAACGTCCCTTAGGCAGATATGTACGTGTAAGAGCATATGGTGAATTTGGCCTACAATTATGACAACTGACTCAACCATTGGCATGTAATGACTTTTGTTATGAACTAAATGTCTAGATGTTTGTCTAAGTCTAAGACTGTTTAACAGGGAACCAATAAAATACATTTTGATCAACATAACACAAGCAATTGATAACGTAGGAAACAGAAGACAATACATAATAATTTGCACAAAGATTAGTTGCATGAAGATTAGTTGCCAACTAGCAAATGTGCTTAAAATAATGAGAAATTGCTTCTGTGATGTGCATAAGTGACTAGAATTGATGATGTGGAGTGGAGGTTGAACAAGCCTACTAATTGTCTGTCATCTCTGATTAAAGCTTGAGAAGAACCGTCATCACCAGCTGCAGCACAGGCACAACACTATCTATAATTCCAGAAATCTGTGTGTGCCCTGTAATTCCAGGAATCTGTGTGTGCCACCAATTTTATCACGGGCACTGTGCCTACAGTTCAAGTAATCTGTATTTGTGTTTCACTGACATCTTAATCACCAACAGCATCACGGGAACTGTGCACTATAGTCGATCTATAATTCCAGAAATGTGTGTGCCACAACTGCATCACGGACACTGTGATGCAATAGTTAAGTAAAGTTTTAACGTTAACCTACATTTAGTGTTATTCTTGCACTTACACATAGCCTCGTTTTGTGGAACTCAATAGTAACGTAGTCAACCATTTCATTTTTTCTAAACTTGCAACTCAAAAGCCTGAAGCCTGAACTAGCCATAGCATCACCTTCAGCTAGCGTTAGCTATTAGCTGCGGACCCGATGCCGGTGAAAGAGCGACTTGTGATTGGATAGAATATTCGCTGGAGGGGGGCGTGTACAGTGAAAGGTTTATTCGTTTCATGTTACTAGACCTCTCTACGGTGCACTTTAGTACACCAAACACTTATATACATTAGCTAAACATGGAGGCTTTACAAAGGAATTTTTGTAATGCACATGGTTACTCCTGTCGTCGGTTAAGTCATGTAGATGTTTTATGTACTTCTACCGCCACTGGACAGAAAACAAAAACTCAAAATTGGTAAGGAAATGGAAAAGTAAAAAATAATTGGCTACCGCCACTTAAAACTTTACATTTGTTTTAAACATCTAAAATCTTTCCAATTTGAAAGAAAAACGGCCTACAAACAATTATGTACATATTTGTTGATGGTTTCACACAAACGTACCTGAACTGTGAACATAATTTACTCTCCATGGGTAAAGGAAGGAAGGAAGGAAGGAAGAGGACAAGAGAGGAATATTCGAACAACGTTTTGGAATTTAGCCGCACATCTTCCGGAAGGTAGGTAGCAGCTACATCAAAGTTGCGAGGAAAAGTTGTTGATTTTCGTTGTTGTTCAGGACTCACTATGATTATATTTGCAACCGAGGTCGGGCTACTGGCTACATGAATTAAACAACTTGGAAGAGTTTGGGTAAATATAAATGAAAAGTTATTTAATTTCAGAGGCTTTAGCCTACGTTAAACTTTTTGAAGCGGTTTCTACAATGGCCCGATTCCATCTCAAGGGCGCATGATCTACAGAAAAACTTCGAACTTAGTTTCGACTTAATTTGATCTACGATCAAGACTACTGACTGAACATTTGAGAAAAATACAAGAACAACCATGGCAATCGCACATGTCGCAACTGAATACATGTTCAGCGATTTTCTCCTGAAAGAGCCTGCTCAGGGAGGGTATCGCACCCTGCGCACGGACCTTGCCGTGGATAAGATGGTCACATGTGTGGCTGTGGGACTCCCTCTCCTTCTCATCTCTTTAGCCTTCGCGCAGGAGGTCTCAGTTGGTGAGGCTACGTCTTATACAGGTCATGCTGTCTGTTGTGTTTAAGTTTCATGTGGTAATTTGTCGTGATCTGATGATCTCCCTGTTAACTGCTTTCTCCCAGGTGCTCAGATAAGCTGTTTCCCACCCAGCAATTTTTCCTGGCGGCAAGCAACATATGTGGATTCCTATTGTTGGGCAGCAGTACATACACACACACTACCTTTATGGTTACACAAGGTGAGACAAGCACGCGCACACACATTCAGACTTAATGTCACACACTTGGTAATGAATAGCCTACTACAAAGGCACATTAATGATAGTTTATTTGTCTAACAACAATCTAGTTCTTAAATGCATTTGGTGGTTGCTATGTTAGCCCTGATCAGTACTGTATTTGCACACCATGTTTTTGGGCCTGTATGTGTTCAACCCTTGCTTATTTTCCTCTTCTCCCTCCCTCTCCGTCCCTCCCGGCAGTTCTTCCCCTACATGTTGCTGCTTGTTGCGGTGATGATGTACGGCCCGGCGCTGTTCTGGCGTTTCTCCGCGGCTCCCAGACTGCAGTCTGACCTCAGCTTCATCATGGAGGAGCTCGACCGCAGCTACAACCGGGCCGTCACTCTGGCCAAACGCATGGCCACCTCAAGGGTCCTGCCCACCGACAGGTAGCCACAGAAGCTGTTGTTAGTAGTCCATTCAAATGGAATAGTTTATTAGGATGTTTAACACAGCGCTATTCACGGAAGGTTTGACGATGGGAAAACAAAATCAGGCCAATCTTTCTACTTACTATGTGCGTTGTTATGCACCAAAGCAAAGCAAATTGCTCATGTGTAAACCTACTTGGCAATAAACTAGATTCGGATTTTGATCTACTCTTCCCCTTGACTTTGCCATCTGTTGCGGTCTGTCTCTCCCCCGCCTTCCTCCAGCGACCCCACCGAGGGGTGTTTCATGTACCCAGTGGTGGAGAAGTACCTGATGACCAAGCGCTGCTCACGGGTGTTGCTGTGGCGCTACCTGTTGTGTCGTGGTCTGACCCTGATCACCCTGCTGTGTGCCTGCGTCTACCTGGGCTACTACCTCCGTCTGGCGTCTGTCACAGACCAGTTTGGCTGTCGGCTGCGCACCGGCCTGCTGGCCTCAGACATGTTCATCCCAGAACAGGTCCAGTGCAAACTCATTGCAGTGGGGGTGTTCTCATTGTTGAGGTAACTCAAATGACTCAAATCACCTGAACTAATTACCTCTAGCGAAGAGGTTTTTTTATTTTTGTTTTGTGCCTGTATTCAGGCTTGTCAGTATTGTTGTAAATGTGTACACGCTGACTTGTAAATTTGTGTGTGTCATTTCAGCTTCGTCAACCTAGTGCTGTTCATTGCACTGGTTCCTGTGGTGATATACGCCAGTATCCGACCTCTCCTCTGCCAAAGATTTGACTACTTCCTTAAACCCTACCAATCCCTGCCCACTGTGAGTGTTCTGCCCACTCCTGATGGCCATTGGGACGACCTTGCCCTGTATCTGCTTTTCCTGGAGGAGAACCTCAGCGAACTCAAGTCCTACAAGTACATTAAGGTGTGTGTGTGTGTGTGTAACCTGTGTTGAAAATCTATTTATATATTTTTTATAAATATATAAATATGCATGTTTGCTCACATGCCTGTGGGGATGTTCAAATATAAAATATAAGTGTGTATACTATATATATATTAATATAACACTAACTGTGTTGCAGGTGTTGGAGTTGCTCAGGAAGCGGGGTTTGTGTGAGGGGGAGGATTTTGACTCAATGGGACTGCTACAAACGCTCTGTCTGGTGAAAACAGATACCATTGATGGGAAGAACCCCAATACTAGCGATACCGTTAAAACGAATGCTAACCCCAATGGGAACCCTGATGCTAAAGCTAACCCTGGATTAGCCAGAGCGAGCAATGAGGCTGTAGCTCCCAGGTCAATCTCCCTGAACCCAGACCAGGGTCAGGGCGAAGGGATCGAGATGGAGGGTAAGTCTTGGAGTCTAATATGAGTTGTTTGCATTTGTTATCTCCTCCAGTCATTGTCTCAATTTCACCAATGTGTTTGCTTGCATTTTCAGAGTTATCTGCTATGTTGCGTAGAACCAGTGGGATGACAGGCAGTACAACAACTGAAGAAGGGGGTGTGCGACAGCGAGTAATCTGAGTTTCTGCTGACATGACGATAAAAGGACAGCCCCACTGAATTCACATCAGGGTCATCCGTATTGTCTCTGGAACTGTTGACCCTAAACCTGGAGGACAGTACAATTGTTTACAACTCTGCCAATGCCCTGCCAAGCTGTTTATGACTTGGTTGCACTGCTTTCAAAGTTTTATTGCTGCAAAATTGGGAGAATTTGCCCTGTGTACTGTCACTGTTTAATCAAGTTAACAGGAATAATATACTTTGTATTATTGAAGCTGTATTATTGGTCACTGAACACTGAATGTAACTCTGACTGCAGTTCAGTGACTTGACATTATCTTGCCATTGCTCAGGAACCTTGCCAACATTATGGCTCATAATTTGGCTTTTGGGGGGGGGGGGAGCAATTTTAATGCGACTGAACCACGAAAGCTAAAGGGGATGAGGATCGCGGTTTTGGTGCCTAGGTACATTTCTGTGTAAACTATTGAAACTGCATATCTGAAGGAGATAGTTTTTGTGTATTTGTGTTTGATGGTTTTACGTAGTAAATATAGATTATTATTTAGAAAAATGATGTGTCTTATTTCCTCTCTTTTTTATATTGATTTATTATTTAGGATAAGTTTAGAATTTAGGAGCAAAGTTATATACTAAATACTCCACCCACCCGCCCAACGACGTGTAACGAAACGTGAAATTATCACGTCACTATACCAGAAGCGAAACGCGTTGTTTACTTTGATCAATCGTAGCAAACGATTTCATAACGTTGCCTTGGTATGTAGAATTTTACATAATTCGAAAGACTTAAAAGCTAATTAGGTGTTGTTTATATTTGTTACTGCTGTTGTATTGTTACAGCTCAACCACACACCACCGACGTTACTCCGCGGAGTTATTCCGATGTCGTCGCCGGAGATAGCGTCCCTCTCCTGGGGCCACATGAAAGTAAAGGGCTGCTCTTCAGCCTACAAAGACTGCAAGGTTTGGCCAGGGGGTAGCCGCGCCTGGGACTGGCGAGAGACCGGCACAAACGTGAGTAGTTGATGCAGCTTCTGAACCAACATTGAAAGTAAGATTATCCTGTCTAAATGCCTACAGTTTGTCGTTATTTGGACTTCTCTAGCATCACCCAGGGGTTCAGCCTGCAGACCTGGAGGAGGTGCTGCAGAAGGGAGTCAATACTCTGGTCATCGGCAGGGGCATGAGCGAAGCTCTGCAGGTATAAACGCTTATCGACTACCCGCCAATGTCCTCAAATAGCCACCTGCCTACAGAGCTACCTCAAATGCCCTACTACCACATAAATCCTCTCAACACTTGAAAAGGTTGAGGGGTTTCATCAGATATAGGATGAGGAAGACAACCTCCCTCTTTCCTCATTGATTTAAGGGAAACTTCATCTATCCATCCATCTCGTTCCTCTCTCCAGGTCCCATCATCCACTTTGGACTTTGTGAGGCAGAAAGGAGTGGAGGTGAAAGTGCTCCAGACAGAACAGGCCGTGGCTGAATACAATAACCTGGTTGGCCAAGGAGTCAAAGTGGGTGGGGTGTTCCACTCCACCTGCTGATGATGTCATAGCTGTCAGGATGTTAACTCACCTGTGCCAATGCTGTGGAGGTTAATAGAGTACCATAACTGTGCCTGTGATGCAAAAAACAAAGCTGGTCATTCAATTACATTTGTGCTGCACAACCTTTATTATGGTGTGTGTGAGGCAGAGTACATTTAAAACCAGAAAAATTGACAATTAACAATGCACCTTTGCAGTTCATTTGCACTCCAAATAAAAGTCTTATATTTTAGCTACATCTTTAACCTACAAATATGTTCTTGCAATTGTAACAAATGAGTATACGAAACCAGTGTGTCAAAATCCTCTGCTGTAATGACAAATGTCATACTGAATAATACGAAACACTTTTATACTACTAATCAGTCCCATTGATGTTGTGGACTGTGTTGCATAAGCTTGTTTTATTACATTACAATTGAGTGAGTCATTATGGAACAAGAAGACCCATTCATTATTTGCCTCAGAATTCAAATTAATGGTCCATTTAAACTGGTGGGGAAGCAAACACAGTCCTAAACTGTCAACCTGTCAGTTCTCCATACAAACTGTGGCTTTGTCTCCAAGGGACTTGCTCAAGTTGTATTTCGATCAGAAAGTCATAGAGCAGAGCAAGAACTAGCCTCTAAAACCCTCACACTGTACACAACTCCAGACAGGATCATCTTATTCACTGTACGAAGGCTGTCAGCTCTTCTCATCCCACCTCTCCAGACTCCAGCTTGGAGTCCCTGGTTCTTGTGTGGCCAGTTCATGACTCCCTGCAGTGTCTGGAATATCAGTGTCTGGGGTCAGGGTAGACAAGAGCAGGCTGGTGGGGCTAGCGGCGTGCAGGTTTGGGCATGATGAAGACCTTGACGGCCTTGCTGAAGGGGATGGTCCCCTCGGTGGCGCCTTCTGCAGTCGGGAGGCCCTCTGTGCTGTCGCTCCATCCGGGCTTGGAGGAGGACGAGAGACGTCCGGAACTGGAGCTGTAAGCCAGGAGCAGTCTCACCTCGATCTGACAAGGCTCTGGTGGAGAGAGGTAAAGACGGACAGAAATGATGAGTTACTGCTCTCTAGTATCATTTACTGCTCTCGAGTATCAGTTACTGCTGTAAGATTGACATGATTTCTTTACTTATTACATTACATATATGCATTTAACAGACGCTTTTATCCAAAGCGACTTCCAAGAGAGTTTTACAAAAGTGCATGGGTCACTGATCATAACAACGAGATAGCCCCAAACATTGCGGGTAGCCAAACATGAAGCATACATTGTGAAAACCAAATACGTCCCAAAGGGAAGAACAATAAGAGCATGTAGTTAGACAAGTTACAATTAAACAGCAAGAACCTCAAAAGTGCAAGAGTGTACCTGTGAAAAAAAAAGCAAGCAACAATAATATATTTCACGGCGAGTACAATCATTTAGAGACAGTTACAACAAACCAACAAAAGCAACAAGTCTCTCAATAAGAGACATTGTGATCCTGGAGGAAACTAAAATCAGGTCCAGCCTATCATTCCTAAGTGCCGTTGTACTCCCGGAACAAGTGTGTCTTGAACCTTTTATTGAAGGTGGGGAGACAGTCAGTGTCCCCGATGGAGGTGGGGAGTTGATTCCACCATTGGGGGGCTAGACAGGGGAAGAGCTTGTGTTGGGACCGGGCGCTCTTGAGCGGTGGGACCACCAGACGGTTGTCAGAAGAAGACCGTAGGTGGCGGGTGGGGGTGTAAGGCTGTAGTCGGGTGCAGTGCCGTTCACCGCTCGGAAGTTCAGTACCAGGGTCTTGGACATGCTTGCTCTAACTTTGATTGTATAAATATCTAAGACATTATGTCTTACTATTGTAGAAAAACCTCCAGAGACACAGCTTCTCACTACTGGAAGGACAGAAATGTGGATGAGAGGACATAAGCCGGTGTGGTGTGTGGGTGTGTTCTCACCCGTCCATGCGGTGTGTGAGAGGTAGACTTGGGTGATGAGGCGGTGTCGACCCGGCCCAGGGTTTCTAAAGTCTCCTGGTTTGGGGTGAATCACATGGGACTGTCCATCTGGATACAGCACCTAGGTACAGTGTGTGTGTTTGATCGAGTGAGGGGTGAAGAAAAAAAAAAAAAACAGAATTCTGTAGATCTTTTAACAAAAACACATGGCCCCCAGTCCAGACACACACAGAGGAAGAAGAGGAGCAACTCGGCCACAGTGAGACAACAGCCCCATCGCTCACCTGCACTTTGACGGTGGTCTGCGGGTCCTGGACGTGCTCTAGAGTGGCGTCGATGTCCAGCGCCACCACCAGGCCGGTGGTGAACTTCAAAGGGTTGTCTGACTCGCCCGTTGGCTCGATGATGGTGGCGGTCGCCCTCTGAACCTGTCAGCCAGTACGGAGTCAGATCAGGTCATGGTGGATGTGGATATAATGCTTTAGTTGGTAGACAATGGGAGTATGTGTGTGTGTGTGACAGACCTGTTTTGGCAGTTTGAGGTGTAGCAGGCTGCTCTGCCTCAGTGTGGTCTGCAGGATCTTGACAAGCTCCACCGGCTTGCAGGCCGTGAGCCTGGGCATCAATTCCAACAGCTTCTCCACGAAAGTGTCCTGGAAGTGGGGCAGCTCGGAGACAAACAACCTGGAGGAACGGGAGAGAGACATGGGAGGGCGGCGTGGCGAGTTGAAGGCTCGTACGTTCAAAGACGAGGACAGCGCATCGCAAACCACGCTTGGCGTTAACGGGCTGGTTTCAAAACTCGGGGAGTACGGAGAACCTTTGACACTTGGGTGGGCAGCATGTGAGCACACGTACCTCTGGAAGGTCTCCACCTCCTGTAGGAACTTCTCACAGAGGCCGATGAGGGGTTCCACCCTGCGGAGGAGGTAGGAGGGTTGAACAGGGTGGCACTCGCCCTCTGAGCCGTGTGTTCTAACTGACCAAGTCGCTGAGACGAGTCGGCGTTGATTCAACAGAAGCGTGTCGTGTTTCGGCTGCTCGGCTGGTCTACGCGGTTGTTCTGGCATGTGTGTGTGTGCGCGCGCACGCCTACTTACCCACGCTTGGTCCTTGCAGTGAGGACTAGCTGGAGGGCCTTAGCCTGCAGGCGTACGTGGTGGATGGTGGCAACCAGTCTGGTCTCCAGCCCGCTGTACAGGAACTCCAGCTTATAGGTCTCCTCCAGGATCTACACACACGCACACACAGTTTACAGGTTATTGCAGATGAGCGTCAATGAAGGTCTACGGGCTTTCAGTGTGTGCTCACGCATACTCATGTCTTCCCCCCCCCCCCTTCACCTGTCGAGTGGCAGCGGTTGCCATGGCGTTCTGTTTGAGGCAGAGAGGGACAGCCATGTTCCACAGCTTCTCCTGCAAGGCCTGAAGGGAAGAGGGCAAAAGGTCACCAAAACAATACGGGCGAACACTGAAATAACGAAGGTCGGTGGACAGGCCCACGACACACACACACGCACACACACAGACGTACACACACACCTTCATGAGAAGCAGCAGGCAGCGCAGGTAGGTGGCGCAGAAGTGTGCCACTCCAGCCAGCTCCGTCTGCAGCTCCCCCAGCCTCAGCAGGTCTCTGGGGAGAGACACACAGAAGAGACATGCTACTGATGCGGACACTGGACCAGCAGGATGAGCAGTGGGAGATAAACAAACGCACGAGGGCTAAGGCTACGCATGTGGAAGAGAAACCCGGAGTGAGAGACAACGTGTGCATAGTATGAGCGAGTGTATCGCGTGTGCACGCGTGTGGAAAGGAGAGAGCGATCGTGTATAGAGGGTGTGTGTAGTGTGTGCGTGTGCGTGTAGTACGTGTGTGTTAGTGGGTTTGTGGGGTGCGAGTACCTGATGGTGAGGTCCAGGAGGTCCTGTGCTCCTGGTGTCTCCAGGTTGTGGATGGTGCTGACCCGGCTCAGGCTCTGCTGCAGGAACTGCTCAGCTGCCTCCACGCTGCCAGAACCAGAGGCCGCCCCTGCACACTCCAGCCCAAACATCTGCTTTCTGCCCGGCAACTGCAGCACAGGAGAGACAACCCATCAATGACTGTTTCAGTCTCACTATTGTCTCTTGTGCTTATCGTCACTAGACCTGGTACGGGTTGGATGTAGAGGAGAGTTGTGTGTGTGTGTGTTACCCTGAGAGGGGGCACCAGGTGAGACAGGCTGTCTCTGAGGTAGGCGTAGTGTCTGAAGGTGTGGTCAGAGAACAGGGCAGACATGGTGGGACAAGATGTGGCAGCGTTGAACACCAGCACCAGCACAGCTATGTCTGATACACACACAGTCAAGGACGCAGATCAAATGGGTGCGTGTGTTGGTATTGATAGCTCGGGGGGAGGAGAGTGTCCTAGGGGAGGTGTGTGTGTGTGTGGAAGGATACAGGCTGGGTCGTCCATATCTGGCTCTGGCGTGTCAAAGTAAGGGTGTGTGCTCAGGAGCTCAGGAACCAGGGGCAGGACCAGGTTCGGATGACGACAACCCAGGAACTTCAGACACCTGGGAAGACAGGACCGTGAAAAACACACACGCCCACATTCCCACACATACAGAGAAGAGAGAGAGGGCGGGGGTGGGAGAGAGAGAGACGTAGAGAGAGACAGAGAGAGAGTCTTACTTCCACACAGAGTTGCGGTCTGTGGGGTACTTGGTGAGGTTCTTGAGCAGCTCCAGCAGAGCCATCTGGATGCACTCCTTGGTGGACACGTTGGTGTAGCACAGCAGCTCGTGGAGCGCCTCCCGGATGTCCCGGGACGAGTCCTACAGGGGCGCATGGGTCACGGGTCAAGCCCACCACGGCTAGGCCTAGGGTATGTTTGCGTGATCCTGTTTCTAGATATATATTTTTTTGGGGGGTGGTATTTCTACCATAGAACGCTTCTCTATTTATGATAGAGATGGCGTGTGTTTTGGAGAGGACTGGAAATGTGGAGAGAAAACGAGGGGGGGGGGGGGGGGGAGGGGGGGTGACATGCGGTAAGGGACCTGGGTCGGATTTGAACCCAGGCCGCTGCGAGGCCTCAGGTGCATGCAATGGTCAGGTGAGACACCAGGCCACCCCCATGAGCCTGTTTCTATGTTAGAGTGTGTGTCTGTATCTGTGTGTGTGTGGCTGCATGTGTGGTATATCTACCTCCAGCACGGCCAGCACGGTGTCCAACTGGTCCTCTCTCAGGGTGATGTTGGTGGAGATCTGCCGCAGCACATGGATGGACTGCAGACGCACCTCTTCGATCTCGTCGTTGAACATGTCCACCAGGAAGTCCAGGCACTTCTCGGCGAAGCCGGCCGACGACTGGGCCAGGGCACACAGAGCCTCCACTGCTGATATACGCACCTCTGGAGGACACGCAGAGAGAAGAGGAGGGGAGATGAGGGGGAGAAGGGGGGGAAAGGAGGACAAGAGAAGAAGAGAGCAGGAGAGAAGAGAGGAGAAGACGGAAGAAAATGAGAAAAGGTGAGGCAGACGAAGATTGACGCTTTGCTGTGTGTGTGTGTGTGTGTGTGTGTGTGTTGTTGTAGAAAAAACATCACAATGCTGTAATTATGACGATGGAGAAATGATCATGGTTTATATGATTGATATAGAACCACTTAATCACCTTTTTTACTTTTATATGCTATATTATTGAAAACCAGATGCAAAGCTGTTGATTGATTAGAATTGCCACTAAAACATAAATGCCACTAAAACATAAATAAAGGCCAAATGTGGAAGACCAGATAGATAGAGAAGTATGTGTGTAGGCCTCTCCCATGAAGGACTACATAGCCCAGATATTGAGAACTACAACCACCTGATGTCAGGGGACAGATTTATGTCCTTAGACTCAGTGTCCCTGTGCAGCTGGGCGGCAAGGCCCCACGTGGGCCTTGGAAAGAGAAAGTAGAGGAAAAGTACTGGCAATGTA
Source organism: Osmerus mordax (assembly GCF_038355195.1). Lineage (NCBI taxonomy): Eukaryota > Metazoa > Chordata > Actinopteri > Osmeriformes > Osmeridae > Osmerus > Osmerus mordax. Next base: position 3,233,440 of record NC_090060.1, on the reverse strand, counting down.
AATTTTGTGACGATTGACCAACCAGGTGTGAAATACATAAATGCATCTGTGACCAGAGATAATGTACCAATGACAAAAGATCTTAAAATAATGGAAAGTAGATATATAGGCAAATATCCGGAGAAAAAGGCCAGTCAGACTCCGGGGTCTACTCACGTTTGTTGGAATCAATCCTTTGTGTTGGATTCGAATAAACACTTTGCATCTTACTTTGCTGCCTTTTCCGTGCTGTTTTAAAACTTGTATATTGGATAAAAACTTGTATATTGGATAAAAACTTGGATTATTGTACTTCGACAGTGTCACACACAGACTATCGCTCTCTGTCCCTCTCTCTTACCGTACATCTCGTCCTCCAGGCCGTGCACGAAGGCCCCGCAGGCCCCTGAGGCGATGAGGTTGACGGCGTTGGTGTCCACCTTCTCCTTGGGGGCGTCGTCCGCCCACTTCCTGCCGGAGGAGAACTCGCCGGACGCGTACAGCTCCTTGGCTCTCTCATGGGCCGTGCGCTTCCTCTGCAGGGGCGCGAGGAAACGTCAGGAGAGACAGACGGCGCAAGAGGTGGGGACAACTGTGATTCGCTAGGTCAGTGGTTCCCAACCCTGGTCCTCAGGGACACCCTGCCCTGCATGTTTTGGATGTTTTCCTGCTCCAACACACCTGATTCAAATGAATGGGTCGTTACCAGGCTTCTGCTGAGCTTGATAACGACCCATTCATTTGAATAAGGTGTATGAGAGCAGGGAAACATCTAAAACATGCAGGAAGGGGGGTTTGGAAAACCGGTTTGGGAAAGACTGCGCTAGATAATGGCGAGAGCTGCCATGCTCCACCTCTCACCCTGAGGTCTGACATCAGCTTCTTGTCCAGAGTCTGCTCCAGGAAGTGGGGGCTCACCTGCAGCATGGACCCCTGCAGGAACACAACAGCTATAGTCCTTATAAATTCTTATTTTTAAGATACAGTATATTTTTGGTGGCATTTTTGCCTTTATTATTGATGATGGAGATGTGTGTTTGGAGAGGACAGGAAATAAGCCTGGGCCGGATTCGAACCCAGGCCACAGCGAGGCCTCAGCCTACATTATAAGCTCATTAATCCGGTGAGCCACCGTCCTTATCAATTCTAATGACTTGTGTGTATTTGTGTGTGTGAGTACACCAACCAGTGTCTTGGCCGCTTGCACTCTGACCACCCAGGAGCCGTCGCTGACCATGTGACTGATCTTCCCAAACGAGTCATCCACCAGCCGGATCTCCTCATTGGATGAGGGGATGGGAACGATGCTGATTGGACAAACAAAAAAAGACGTCATCGTCGAAAATCGTACGGGTGGTGCTGCCTCCAGGAGGTGGTGTGACTATGTTACTGTGTGTGTGTATGTGTGTGTGTGTGTCTCACCTCTCCGGGTAGAGCTGGCTCAGAACCCACACCATCTGGACAGCTGCCGAACGCACCTGCTCAAAGTCATCACACAGCAGCCTACAGGCCTGGTAGGACACACACACACAGCATCAGGTTTACCACGAGTGTGCATTTTATGATCTACTGCTGTCAGGGATAAAACATCTCATATCCTTACATGTTCATAGATGTTCTGCTGGATCTTCATCCCTCTCTCATGGAGCTGCAACTGAAAGCCAAGCAGCAATAATAATGAGACAAGAAACCGACTCCATGCACTTCGAATACTCTGAACTTTATCGACTACTTCAGCAGGAGGAAGTGATGTCATACCATGGCCTTGATGGCTGCTGTGCGCACTCGAGGATCCTGGTCTCCAAAGTAGTCGCTGATGATACTCTGGACGTCCCTGGCACACACTCCCCCAGACGTACCCGGAACTGCTACAACAACAATATACGTATATCAACAACAATGTATATAAACTGCTGTAATACGTGTATAATACCAAATGGCACACGGTGGCGTGCGCTTGCCTGTACCCACGCCCGCTGTCATACCTGTGGATAGTCCCTCTCCATCTTTGGTTAGAGGCGTGTCCACGGTACCCAGACACCCCAGGAGCTGCAAGCACTTGTTTCTCACCCCGAAGTAGGTATCTGACAGGTGCTGAATGAGATAGAGGGGGGGACAATTCAAGCTTTCCAGGCAGAACCGGGTAGGCACCGACAACAGGAACTCTGAACGCCGCTATCCATTCCTGCATGCGTGTTTTAGGTGTACTTGTGTTAGGTGTGTCTCACCTTGCAGGCCACCTCTATGAGTCTCTGTCGGACCGCAGGGTTGTCTGGTAGCTGGGTGCCGATCACCAGCAGAGTGTCCAGCAGCTGGGCCAGCACCTGGTGAGATTCTGGTCGAAGAAAGAGCCCACAGACATGTAAACAATCAATACTGAGACACCGTCTCGTAGTCCTGTGTCCACCAGCGTGTATCTGAGTTTGTGAGTTTGGCGTAGTCTTACTCTCACTGTTGAGAGTGCCGATGGCATCGTCCACGATGCTGTCAGGACTGAAGCCCTGGGTTTTGGACAGAAGGCCCAGCAGAGAGGCGATCTTCAGCCTCACTGAATGGTCTGTCTCCTGTGGAGGGACAAGACGGCTGTGGGCTTAGACATGGCTGAGAAACTAAGACACTGAACAGTATCTTGGCAACTGGAGGAAGATATGCTTCGGATAGAAGTGTCTGCTAAATAACGAAATAAAAACGTGTTTAAACATGTAAAGGATGGGAGGCACTGAAGTCTTGGTCGCTATTGTGGCTTGCCTTGTAGTAATGCTCCAACAGGATCCGGACAACCCCTTCTACGCTCTCCGCCTCCACGGGCTTGCGGGCGAACTGGAGTAGGTACTGCAGGGCATCAGTGGAGTTGGTGGCCTTGCATAAGTCAATGTGCAGCGCCGCTGACTTGCTGGGTTTAGACAGACGGAGCTTCTTGGCCGGAACCTCCTCTGGAGGAAGCTGCAGTAAAGAACGACGGATGGATAGCTTGTTTACTACCTAGATAGGCTAGTCAAATTTCCAAGTATGAGATTATCATTGCACTAATTTATAGTCACAGTTGACATTTTGAAAACTATTGTCAGACAAGAGTGGGTAGCAAGCTAAGCCAGGAGACCCAACTGGCCAGTGAACTTATAAGAGTTGCACTTTGTCTTGCCCACCGACATCAGTTATCTTACGTTTGCAGTCTAACAATAGCTATCAGACATAAAATGTTCCCTTAACTTATACGTTCCTATTTGATAGACAACTTAACTAGTCTACGTGTCACCAAAAGTGCCACAGAATGATTTTGACAATCCTAACTTGATTACTCGCTAGCTAGCTAGGCTAGTTCTAGTACTACTGAAACATGGCAGCCAGCACCGTTACAGTATAAGGCTATTTTCAACATGTCAGAAGTGCCACTGTACAATCATAAACTGGATACAAATGCGTTGTGTTACTAAATAGATACCTGAACAACTTTAGAGAATTCCTCGTATACTCGTTTTTTTAGATGCGCTGCCATTTCGTAGCCGCCTGAAAGCAGCTAGTTAGCACTAGCTCACACGCTAACAACACCTCTAAATGTCTTTTCTGACGACCCGTAGAGGCAGTACCATGTCAACCTCAGTCAAGCGTTTGGTTCCAGTTTCTTTATCATATGCAGTTCAAATCCACAAATAAAATTTTGGAACATTACATTTGGAATTAGAGAATGCAAAATGCTCTTTTTAATAAGACATTTAATAGCACATTTCAGAAAACAGTATTTAGATGTACCTTTTGTGTTTGCTTTTCTCTCACAGTGCAAAAGAGAAAGCATCAGTCTTTTTTCCTAATATATTTTGCATGTAAATGTAATCTGTACAATAGTCCCCAGTTTCCTGCAGCCAAGCCAGTATACACAGTACCAGTTTACCACCAGGTGAATGTGAGTTTATAGAAGCAGTCATAGCTCTTATAGAGTACCCCCCTGTTTGTGCTGTGGGGCTGGACACTGACTCTGTAGCCCTGGGCCTCAACATCCATCCTGACGCAGTCTAGGAGGTCTGCCACGGTGGGAACAGCCTTCCAGGGGCCGAAGGTCACCACGGACTCCTTGTCCGCATCCAGGCTGTTAATGGCATCACCATAGACACTCGCGTCTTCCTCTGTCCGCAGCACACAGATGATGATTGTGGAATGGCGGGCAGCAATGGCCTCGGCTCTGGCGATTCTAATCAGCACCTGGAGTAGCACCAAGGCCATGAACCATTTGTTCATGTTAAAGGTATGTTAATTAGACTGCAATAAAGATCTAAATATCCTCAATATCATGACACACAAGGTTGGTGAACCAGTTGTGCATTCTGTTGCATGCTATATTGCATGCACCATTGCGTGGCAGTGGCAAATGTCATTGTGAGAAATTATGAAAGGATTAAGTCACGCTGACTTTAGGGACCTCAATGTTTTCCTTGTAGTTGGGCAATCTGGATAAAAAGGGCTGCCTCCCCACTGCCTCCCCGAAAAACTGTGGCGTCTCCTCCAGCTGTTTCACTAAAGGTTTGATGTTGTAGTGGACTGCCTCACTGTGTACCTGTAAGCAACACACACACACACACAGTGTGAGTCTTGATAAAAGTCAAGTTGCCTGATCAGACTGCTGTGCTGCTGTGTGTCTACCTGTAATACGTTCTCTGTAGGCAAGCGTTCAGTGCGCAGGAACTCAAGGATGGCTCCAAAGTGTGTCCCATCACGGTCAATAAAGTACCGGCCTTCAGCATCTGAGCGTAGTTTAGGCTGGCCACTGAATATGTCTGCCAGCTTGGAACCAGGGTGTTTGCGTAGGGTGCTCAAAGTTGTTGTGAAAAAATGGCCACCGATGTTCAGTTGCACTATAGGAGAATGCTGAAGAAAGGATGTACTACATTGAGAGATTCAGAGCAAACATGTCAACACATGAAACAAGAAAATTGGCATTTCAAAACATGACTTGGAAAACGTTAGTGTATTTATCAAGAATGTGAGGAATAGGACCGGTCCAGTCAAAAGCAACAAGATGACATGGAATAATCAAACTTATTTGCTTTAAGAAAATAGCCATGACGTGAGTCATTTAGTCAGTGGGCCTCCCATGAAATACACCTTGGAGAGGCGTCACCTAAATGACTGCTAAATGACTAAATGTAAATGTCACCAGATGTTTGCCCCTTATCAACAGGTGATAAGGCCCAATACCCCTACTATCACAAATTCAAGGATGCCTAGCCGACTGACACCGCCCGTCGCTTAGTCTTAGTTTGCCAAAGTACTTACTTCAGCCCAACAATTGACGTGTGGAAAGTAACGTCGTTAATTTATAAACAATTTTTTACCGGAGTTGAAGTGTTATTTGTAGCATGTCACCTTCTGCTATTAACAGGAGGAAAATCCTAAACCGAATATGCTCGCTAAATTTACGCGACCGTCCCAGCAACTGTGTAGTGTACTGTAATAGCCAATCACAATGAGACAAGTTGTACAAACTCAAAATGTAAAACTCTTAAAACATTTACCGAAAGCGCGGGGGAGGACTGCTTCCCTGGAGATTTGTAATCTGGAAGACTCATTTCGGCTTCTGGTCTTGTCGAGTGTGAAGTAAGGTGAATGTAAAACCGCAGGTAGACTTCAGTGGGTGTGGCCTAATCCTGTTTTCCCCGGTGGGTGGAAGGATAATCAGGTGTTTCTGACCATTATTTAAAATAGTCTGGTGTGATTTGCATTGTTAAAATCACTATGAAGGGATTTGACAAGTTGTTAAGGCCATTGTTTCACATTATTCGGTTTTATAGGCCTGTCAAAATGACTCGTTTGAATATGAATAGGCTACATGCTATAAATACACAATGTACACGACACTTGAGTTTAAGAATACACAACTCCTTAATTTATTTTCTGGATTTTATTGTTTTTGTACAGAAAAATCACAAGGTCTTGCTTCCATCTGTTGGGGTGGTGAAAACCTGGAACAAGGGAAATATGTCATTAAGGAAAACATGTATTAATGAATTTAACAATTCAATCAATTATTTTGAATGTATTAATGCAGGCAACACCAATTCAACATGACACCCTTCTCAGACAAATGCCTCGATGTCTTCAACTGAAAGGACATGCTCCTCTGAGGAACTGAACCCAGAATCACAGAACGTGACCCCGGGCCAGCAACCCCAGAGAGACAGTGTCCCGCTCCGACTCGTCATCGTATCATCACTGAAGGGAGATCATGCAATCGCTGAACAAATACGAGGATCGCCCTTAAAGTAAACACCATGAACAGCTGCTTTGAAACCTATGCTTTGATCCCAGCAACCTCACCAGAGGACAAACTGATTGTGAGCATCCCCCCCTCCAAGAAGAGCAGGCCCTGCCCTGTTGGTTCCTTACCCTCTCTATGCGGTGGGTACTGGGGTTCCCTGGGGCATGGCGGGTGCCTCGGGCTTGGCTCCCTTCTGCTCAGACATGGGTGTGGTGGGCAGGGTCTCCTCCTTGGGCTCCACGATGCTGACGTGGTCGGGCAGGGGCTTCTTGGGGCCAATCTTGCCGCTGGGGTCCCATGGCAGCATGATCTTCACCTTGATCCCCAGCACACCTGGAGAACACAGCAGGCTTGTCAAGACAGGGTAGACCCTAAAAACATCAGAGCTCCATGTGTGGACTCAGGCTCTGATACACCCCAGTCACTGAACACTTCTGCTCAGGTACTGCTCAAAGAATAGCTTGGCAGGATAGGATATCGTTGCTTTTAAAGTGGGGTTTGTGAATTACATTTTGGGTAACATGACTTTCCTTGCCCTTCTCAGACAAATGCCTCGATGTCTTCAACTGAAAGGACATGCTGCTCTAAGGAACTGAACCCAGAATCACAGAACGTGACCCCGGGCCAGCGACCCCAGAGAGACAGTGTCCCGCTCCGACTCGTCATCGTATCATCACTGAAGGGAAAACTAATCACATTTAACTAACTTGCATGTATTGGGCCCTACACTGCAGTATCAGCTGCACATACGTGATTGAGCGGTCCTGCATGCTAGGCATGAAGCCCTCAGCTAGTGTCTCCACATCAGCAGGAGGATCTCCACTCTTCTCCATACTCACCCTGCCTCAGCAGAACGTGGCGGACAGCTGTGTCGACGTAGTAGTTGACGGGGTCGCCGCTGTGGATCATCAGGCCATCCACAAACTTCATGGACTTGGCCCTCTGGCCCCTCAGCTTGCCAGAGACCACCACCTCACAGCCCTTAGCACCACTCTCCATGATGAACCTTAGCACACCATAGCAAGCCCTGGGGGAGGAAGGGACACTACATTAACAGCTCAACATTCTAGATGAAAGCTGCTTAGTGCTAAACTGAAGACCCAATCAAATTTGGGTAGATATCTATTACATAATATTTGGATTGCACGGATGAGATTACCCAGACAGTGAGATTGTTGGGTTTAATATGAGGATCAAAATAAATCTCCATCCCTTCTCAGACAAATGCCTCGATGTCTTCAACTGAAAGGACATGCTGCTCTGAGGAACTGAACCCAGAATCACAGAACGTGACCCCGGGCCAGCGACCCCAGAGAGACAGTGTCCCGCTCCGACTCGTCATCGTATCATCACTGAAGGGAGACTGTACTGCGTTTTACAACACACTTTCAACACCAATCCAAGCTTTGCTCAGTCATAGGTAACCTGACATCACACAACTTATAAGTCCAACATCCAAGATCAACTAGAAATATTAAGAGAACTGACTACAACACTAAACTTTTTAGTTTAGAGCATAGTGTTACCATTATTATGGGTAACATGTTTAAAAAGAACAAGCTTACCTGCGTACAGCCAGACCTCCCAGCAGCTTGTAGCGCAGAGACTCAGCCTGGGCAATGGCACAGAGACCACGAGTGGCCACCTTCTCAGCATACAGCTACAGGACAGACAGACAGGTTAGGAGAGGTAGCAAAACTGGAGACCACATGCAACCACCAGAAATCCTTTAGTCAACGTATTATTAGTTTAAACCTATTCCTTCTCAGACAAATGCCTCGATGTCTTCAACTGAAAGGACATGCTGCTCTGAGGAACTGAACCCAGAATCACAGAACGTGACCCCGGGCCAGCGACCCCAGAGAGACAGTGTCCCGCTCCGACTCGTCATCGTATCATCACTGAAGGGATAATTGGTCAAAGTAACACATCTATGATGGGCCCTTAAGGCCGATATATGCTTCTGCATTTTCCGAAAAACGGACACATGGGAACGCCCTCTACGAGCTCTTCGTCAGCCCTTGGAGAGCCCCGGAGAGCTCGACGTGCACCTCCTGAATTTTCTAACTACCAGTCGTAATTTCGGAGAGCGACGGAGAGCTACGGAGACCCCCTTGGCTGTGATTGGTCAGTATTAAGAACCGCTTGCGTCAGGGGCGGGGTTGCCGTGATAAACAGAATCCTTTGACCGCCATTGCTGTAAGTTTTCACAATTCATATTTTAGCTAAACAGTACATGTAAATCAGCATCTGAATTAAAATGTGACGAGAAATGGGTAGTGTAGTTGCTGAAAATGTGCGTATTTTATTGATGAAACAGCTAATTTGTAAATTTGCTCCGACTTCTTGATAACCTAGGTAAATAAACACTCCACGACGACTTACAAAAAAACGTTGCGCCACCTACTCTTCTGGCGGTGAATTGTTTTCAGCACCCACAGCCTACGGAGAACCATAAACGAAGTCTATCCGTCCGTATCCGTGCGCCCGCCCATCCGTAAACGGAGAAGCATATTTCGGCCTTTATGCTGCAGGATCAGTGGCAGGCCACCAAATGGTCAAATTATAGTTACGACATTCAGGGGCCTTTACCTCCACACTGCCCTCAGGGAAGCCAAACCTCTTCTGAACCACAGCAGTCAGCTCCCTGATGCGACGGCCCTTCTCACCCAGCACATTCTGGGTCCTGAAAAAGACCACAAGTTTCTAGAACATTTCAGGAAATAAGACAAAGACACGTGCTGCAGATGGTGTTTGGTCACTAAGGTTATGGTTAAGCTACAACGCTAATACTCGATGTCAATATATGCGATATGGTTTATAACTTTTGATATTGCATGAACATCCATAGTAGCAACTTGCCTAATACACACTAGACATGGCCAACATTGACTGCAACCGAGAGACCGTACCGGCAGCTGAGATGACAGGCTCACCTTGTGGCCAAGATGATGATTTCGGTCCTGGTTGGGGTCACACGAACCTCCACACCGGAGTATCCATCTTCGGCAAGCTCACGAGTCAAAAACTCGTTCAGCTCGGCCTTGAAGATTCCGTCAGAGACAAACTAGACAGAGAAATAATGGTCAACATTAATTTGCACTTTAGTCTTAGACAATTCATACCGCAATCTACTCGTTGCATAGCGGACCAGCTAACTAATACAAGCACTCCTCACTATCTCGCACTCGGTGTGACGGCCGCTAAACAACGATTTGGCTAATTCGCCCGATTTGAGGGACTTGATACAATTACAAGAACTTTACAAATGTGCGTCTAAAGGCTTTATGCCAGCCACCCTCCAACATCCATCAAGCGAATTTAATCTTAAAGTAAAAAGCCTGGCGCCAGAGCAGGCTCTGCCATGTTTGCCGAGTGAGGATTCATTGCACGTAGCATCTGTGTCAATCCTCCGTATAACAACGGCAGGGGAATCAGACTAACATAACAGGTTAACTGAAGCCCTCAATACTAATCTGAATTGTCCTCATTTCACAAATAGATATCTCCTCTAAAGGTTATTTTACACAAAATATGTCCTAACCTTCCTCTTCTTGGAGATTTGCACCGCCATATTGCTGTAGGCCGTAGACAGGAAAGGAATTGCATTGGAGGCGGAAATGAATTTATACAACACTGGTGACTTCCGCTGACACTGCTGTTATGGTAGTTGTAGTTTAAAACCAAACCATCGCAGGCCTGAGTAGCGGAGCTTCGAAGAGATCAAACAAAATGTATCTTGCATTCTATATCCCTTCATTTAGTGCGTTTACATGCACACTAATACGACGATTATAACCCGATAATGACAATGATGCGATTATTAAAGTAATCATGTGAACACCTCACTCTGCTTTCCTGCGGTTTTTGTAAACTGCGCATCTCGGCACTTGTTTTTATGTTACAGCGCGTATGAATAAACTATTTAACCTACCTAAATAAACAACCACATACATTAAAGATATCTGAATTTTCGCGGGGCTAGCCGTCTCGTGCAACAAAGTTGTTAAACTGTAACAAGTAGGCTAGAAGCTAGACGCAGAGCAGAAGTTTTTAATATGTAGGCCTAACCAGTAGGATTGATGAAAGATAACAAATGAGACCAGGTTAATGCAAGTTATTGGGCAATTTTATTTATTTACATAAAAAAAAAAAAACATTACATAATTTTAAACATTTACATTTAGCAGACTTACAGTAAGTACAGGGATATTTCCCTGAAGCAAGTAGGGTGAAGTACCATGCCCAAGGACACAATGTCATTTTTGCACAACCAGGAATTGAACCTGCAACTTACTGATTACTAGCCCGATTCCCTAACCGCTCGGCCACCTGACATTTGTAGCCTACATACTAGTCTAGCCTTCATGGTTCTGACTTTGATGATGAGGAACACAATACTATACCATTTGAGATGGCTCAAGCCATGTTATACTAGGTGTTGCTAGTGGTAACCATGTAAGTGGCTCACTGCCACATTGGCATGGCCTCAGTAGACCAGTCAGATTAATCTTTCCCCAGACAGCCCCTCTTCTGGTCCTCGTGGCATCAAAGATTGCATACACACCCACAGACCCATCCTGAAACCCAACATACACAAAAAACTCCTTGCATATCATAAGAGTCAGTGGCATCTTACACAGACACAACCTCCCTACTCTGCTCCCGTCTCTGAGCCGGACCACAGTCAGGACTGGCTCACTGTGCAGGTCACAGGTACAGCCCTTATTCTGAGCAGGATGTTGGGAGATGTAGACAACATAGTGCCCGGTGTCATCCAGGCAGACTTTGAGGACTGGGCCCTCAGCCCTCACTGAGCACAATCTAGAACTGAAGAAATCCAGAAGGGTGATGACATCGTCATCAATGGACAGGAGAGCATAGCTTCCATCAGAGGACATCTGGAAGACCTGAGGGTGGCACAGAAAGGAGGGGGGGAGCTGGAACTGTCGGCACACTGTCTCCTCTGCCACCCTCCATGTGTATAGTGCCCCTGAGGCAGTCATCACCATCACAAAGTCAGGGTGTTCCGGAAGGGTCCGGAAGGCCAGAACATGCTCTGAGCATTCTGAGCAGGAGAAGCGTTTACTGATGGAACCTGACCATAGACTGGCAGCCAGCAGATCACCTCGACGTAGACCAATTAGGAAGGTGCTCTCAGTTGAGATCTGGGCATCTTTCAGATACAGGTGTATGTTACAGACGATGGCCCCTGTGGCCAGCTTCCAAACTCTGGTGAGATCATGCTCTGAAAAACACACCCCGATGTTTCCATTAGGGGTGATCATGATGTCTGTGGCCTCGCCACCATGGATACGGTGAAGGTTTTTTCCTGTTTTGCATTCCCACACATAAACATTGCACCCTGACAGAGTCACAAGATGGCTGCCGTCTGGAGAAAGGCAGAGCTTTTCCACAGGGCGGTCATGCAGAAACATAGCTTCTGGACTTCCTGTCTGTAAGTCCCACCTCCACACTGTCTCTGACCAGTCAGACACATAGAAAGTGACTCTCTCTCCCATTGGCTCAGTCAGTAACTGCCTCACCCCAGCCTGCATTCTTGGGGCCATGCCTGCAGCATATACCAGCTCTGAATCCCATGTTGTGAGACTACCGTTTCCAGTGACAGCACAGTGGGTGGACCCCATTTTGAGGAGTGTGAGGGGCTTAGAGAGTGTGCAGGTGTCTAAGGAGAGAACACACTGGCCTGTAGTGATCCTCCACACCAACACTGAGGGACAGGCCTCTACCGTAGCCAGGAGGAGGTGACTGTCCTGGGATACCATCGCCTGGGTGAATGCCCTACCTTGTGGAGCCTGGAACTGGTCCCATTGTTCCCAGTCATGGGTATCCCATAATAAGATTTGCTGGGCTTCACACACCAGGAGAATGTGAGCGTCCTCTGAATGATCTAGGTTTCTAATGCCAGTAGAGCAGCTCCTGCTATAGCATTCTCTGATGAAACTGGGTTCCTCCCCTTTGATTGCCGTCTCCCATAAGAAGATGTTTCCTATGTGGTCAATGCACGCCATTTCCTTCTTATCCTGACTAAGAATCACAGAGATGAAGGCATTCTCTGTTGGCCCAGAGCAGGACGCTAGAAGACTGCAACTCTTCATATCAAACATGGAGACCATTCCTTTCTCCTGCCCACAGTACAATAAGCAACCACCAGGGGAGGACAAAACACACGTGACAGTGTTCTGGCACTGCAGGTAGGTGAGAGGCTCACCCTGGACTCCCCACACACTTAAAAAGTTGAAACCCTTCCACCACACACACACCCTGTCCTCACAAACAACAAACCCTGCAACTGTTGGATGTGTATTTTGGTCTGGACCTGATTGAAGTCCCCCTATATCCTTTAACTCCTGAATGGTTTCCAGATCCTTCACATCCCACAGGAGAACCCTGTTACACTGAGTTGTCATAAGGATGAATCTCCCACTGTTTTTCACACTGACAAAGCACATTTTGGGCTCATGGGTCAGTATCAGCTCCTCTACATTGCTCCCTTTCCACACCCAGACAGAACCATCACCCAGGGAGATGACCACAGTCCCACACTCTGTCCCTGCAACGTCTGTAACGGTACACTCTCCTTCCCCTGTCTCTAGAACATATCGCATGGAGGGAACCGTGGAGGGAGCAGGAGAGAGCACCGCTCTTATCCCACTGCCACTCCTCCTCCTCTCCTGCTCCACCTCCCTAACATAACCCTCCAGCCCAGGGCACACCCCCAGGAAAGGGTGCAGCTTCACCTCCATCACCATGGGTGGCTCCAGGGGGGAGCTCCAGAGGAGGCAGGCGGAGGCTCTTAGCATCCCTGCTAATAGCACCCTCTCCCTGGACAAGGAAGGCTGGGACACCCCTTCCTTCTCTCCGCCCTCCTCCAGAAGGCATATCAGTTCACCCAGGAGTCCTGCTCTCAGCATGGCCTGGTGGAACCCTAGTGACATCAACAGTCCATTCCTTAGCTCCTTCCATCTGTTACTCTTTTGTAAGTGATGGGGAAGTTCTAGAAGCTTCCGGAGGTTGATATGCGAATGCTCAGAAGAAGAAAAAGAGGAAGAGCAGGAGGGGAGTTGCACAGTATTAAACACATATGGTTGGCTGTGAGGCTGCCTGTCAATGTATATTTTTACAGCTGGGTTTGAGACAGCCCCAGTTTGGTTGGGTCCAGTGGTTGGGTTTATGACCAACGGTTTAGCTCTCCCATAGGCCCAACAGTCGCTGAAATAGTCTGCCATTTCTGAGTGAAACTCAACTCTGGCCTCAACAACTTTCAGGTACCTCTTACACACCACCAACCCAAAATGCCTGCTGACCCAGAAGAGCACCCTTGCCCCTGCCACGGTCCTCTTCTCCAGAAACCCCTTCAGATCCAGCAGCAGCTTCTCCACATCCACCTCCGGCACCCTAAACCTGGAGGGGGGGCCCTCATCCTGTTGGACGTAGCCTGCCAGCACGTCATCATGGCTGGACAGCAGGTCAGTGAGCTCGGCCTCTGTGAGGCCGGCCCTGGAGAGGGTGAGGTAGCTCAGGGCTACAGAAACCAAGGTGGAGCCGTGCTTCTCCTCCAGGTGGATAAGAAGGGCTGAGATGCTGGAGTGGACTCCCACAGGGAGGGATAACTCCGTCACCTCCGTTGCTAAGAGACCAAAAGAAGAGCGAGGAGGGGAAGAGAGAGAGAAATGAATTCCCAACCGGACAGCTGGGTTACATCATGCGTGTGTGTGCGCATGCATGCGTGTGAACGTGTACCTGAGCTCCACAGTGATGTGTGCGTGTGCAGGAGGCGTGCGTACAGGGTCAAAGGGCAGGAGGCCAAAGCTTGGTTGACCACCGCCTGCTGTCCCGACGTCACCCTCCTCCCCGACGCGCTCAACAGACACGCCAGCATCCTCACACGCCCCGTCCTCTCCGCCGACTCCAGCTCCACACACACACAGCCGTCTGCCGCTGAGGACTGTGGGTAGTGTAGTTTAAGGGCACGCAGGGTCTCAGTTTGTGCGGGGGAGACAGAGAGCACAAGTTTGACGTTGGGCGGGAGGGGAGAGGGAAGATTCTGGATAATCTGGGCGTCTGATGTGCGGCCAACCTGGTTCAGACCATCCAGAATGAGAATGAGAGGCCGCTTGGAGGAAGGGAGGGTGGAGAGAAGACAGAGCAGTTTGTGTCTGAGCTGGGGGAGGGAGAGGTTAGGGTTGGGATAGAGGGGGCTGGTGATGGGTGTATGGTCAGGATCAGGGTGGTTGTAGCTTTGAGATAGCTGGTACATCAGGCTGAGGAGGAGGTGTTTAGGAGACGAGTGGATTGACAGGTCAGTGAAAAAGATGATCACTTCAGGATCCTTGTCCGATAGCCAAGACCTCACCTGTGGAGAGAGAGAGAGATAGAGACCAGGCTGTTAGGACACTTGTGATAATGGGAGCTGTCAGACTAACTCATACAGAGTGAGTATCCACCTGCCGAGCACAGTGGGAGAGCAGCACCGTTTTCCCGGTGCAGGGGCCTCCCACCACCAGTAGAGGGCGACGTATGTCCCTCTGATCCAGGTACTTCCTGACCTCCTCTTCCTCTGGGCGCTTGACATCGTAGAGACGAGAAAAGATAGAACACAGCTCCCTCCGCTCAGCCCGCTCTCCGGCTAACACATCACCAGGAACACACCGCAGTGACTGTTGACCGGTTTCCACGGTGAGCGACCTGGCAATCAAACGTCGGAGGTCAGAGTGTATCTGCTCGCAGAGTTCCTCAACGTAACTCAACTTTTTGGGTGGCGTGGAGCGTTGACGACGGTCACATTCCGAGGTCGCGGTGTAGACCTGGAGCTGACAGGAAGTCACTAGGTCGGGCAGGAAGTGGTCACAGAGCTGGGAAAGAAGCTTGTCTTCTCTCTGGCTGCTCCTGTTGGAGGTCTTGTGGACGTAGACCAGGCACCGGTTGATTATGTTATCAGGGGGATGGTTCTCCAGGGCGAATCGTAGGTCCATATCAAGGACTGATGAGAAACACAAAAATCCTTCAATGACATAACAACAAACAGCAAAAATACTTTGTATCACACTGTATAACATACACACACATACACACACAAACCCTGACCTGATCTGCAGTAGGTCTGGGCTCTCTCCGTGGTCATGAGACCCTCCAGAACACACCGACTCACTGCAGCCTTCAGAGCTTCAGTCAACTGCTCCTGTCCGCCCGTCTCCTCACAAAGGCTGTCCTCATCTCCTGTCGTCTCGTTTGGCTGAATAATCACCCGTCAGGTACGGTTACCATCTACTACTTGACAGCTATCAGTGTCGACTGTTGCGTCTGCCGCTCCCCTCCCCTGGTTTCCTCACCTGCGCACCAGGCGGCCGAGGTGTGTGTGCTCGCCTCTGCAGGCGGAAGCAGGGCGGCGTGGCGTTCTCGTCCCGGACGTACGCGCCCTCCAGGCCACAGGTGCTGACGCCCGCTCGCTGGCCCGTCCGAAGGATCTGCTGGAACTCCGCCACCTCCACCTGGGCAGGGAGACAGGCCGGGCCGTACTCCTGCCCCAGCAAGGCCTACAGCGCCACCAGCAGGACACACAGGGGACAACAGGAGATGATGCCTATTGCAAGAGGGCAGTCTTGTGGTCGAGCAAATACAACAAACGACCACAGGCACATGTTCAACGCAAATACGACACATCGACTTGAAAGGATGTTCTGTTATGAGTTGATGAGTTGGCAGTAGTTGGAACAGGAAGTGTCTGACCACCAGGAAGGGTCCATGGGAGCTCTCTCTGCAGGCCTGCAGGAGGTGCTCTCTGCTCTGCTGCTCTGGCCAGCGCCTCTGGTCTGCAGCCTCGTACGGGTCGATCACCTTGGTGGGGAGACACACACACAGGCACGGACACATGCACACACACACGCACAGACACATGTACAGGCACACAACACATAGGCACGCATATGCATGCAGATACACAAACACATGCAGACACTTATGCAGACACACACACACACACACACACACACACACACAAACACACACAACAAGGTGGTTCATGCACTAAATAAGATGGCAAGAATAAAGGTGTTTATACACCTACATTGTGGCAATATCCTGATCAAGCTCATAACCTGTAACGCTGAATAAAAAATGACAAGCACAACACATTGTAGATAATCTAGAGCCTGGAGGCTAAATCAAACACTGAACTCCAACACTCAACACCTTTTCATTTGAACAATAGCCCCTTTCCACCCTCCTCTTCCTGTCAGTAGTGTGTGGTTGGGAGAACTATGCCCCTTTTCTTTGGCATCACCTTTCGTGAAACTGATCCGCAGTCTTTGTTTATGTAAAAGTATGTATATATAAAAGGATTTACAGAAGTCAATATGTGATCAATTTAGTATCAAAACAAAAGAAAGAGACGGCGTTACCCTGAAGTCCAGTCCGTGTGTGTGTCTGCAGTATTCCCTCAGTCTGGGGAACACACACTCTCTCAGAGCCCTTCGTTCCTGCATAGAGTCTAGTGCGCACACACACACACACACACTCAGGTCATGTCACAGTCCTCTTGGCGTCTTACACCAGTGACACTAACAGTCAGACCTACCTTCTGGGTTGGAGCACAGGTAGACCTTCACACAGTGGGACCTGAAGAAGAATCCTTCTACTGAACCTTCCATGAGTCTCTCCGAAACGGGACACTGTGGCTTAACACAGAGATGACACGTAGAAATAGCAGGTCCTACTCCCAACACTTCCCTCTCCTGTGCCTTCTCTCATTCCTCTCAGGAAACTCTGTCTGTTGTTTATAATCACGCCCCTTCACTGGGTCACACACGTGCGGGCACACACATGCAAACGACGCCTCACGACAGACTTTTCTATCTTTTATTATTTAACATTTGTACACAATAAATACAAACTTTTTTTTACAGCCAATAGTAAGCAGAAATAATGTTGTGCCTGTTCTCAACGGTGTCATTGTGACACCACCACAAAAAAAAGGCCTGTTGTTCAACCACATCATTTTTAGCAGCTCTGAAACATCTTCAAATCAACTGAAATATCTTTTTTCTTTTTTACCAAAACAAAATAAGAAACAAAATAAACCCCACAGGAACTAAGGACAAATCTTTTTTTCAAGGATTATAGAGCCATAACTAGAAAACCAAGTGATGGGATACAGTTGTGTGTGTTTAGTCAGTCGTCAGGGTGAGGACAGACTTCTGACTGGATAGAGGTTGTCGCTGTAAACCATAAACTTCAAAACAAGTTTGATAAACACTCTAAAGATCTTAGAAAGATCAAGCGGGCATCTGCAGAGGGTCGTCTGTCTGCACTGAGCAGGGGGTCAGCTTCCCATCCGCAATGACACGCAGGAAAAAGTTCCAGGTGATCTCGGAAGTCAGAGTTTCAGAGTCCTTTCTCCCCACAGGCAGACACACGCAGGCTGGGGCGGGTGCAGCTAGCTGAAACCAGATCTAACCCGCCACATCTGTACTCCTGTCATAATCATTCTTCAAACACGCCAGTTTCTAAAAAACCCAATCCACAATTTGTCCATGTATTCACATGGACAAAACACATATCCCTTATTATTGTGTTGTTTAAATCTTTATTTTCACACAGAGTAACACATGGCTTGCATCTCCGACTGCCGGTGTCTCTCTCTCTCCTTATATGAGTAGAACAAGGGGAGGGAACAACAGCTTTCAGACACACTGAAACAAGATGGAGACAATCTTACAGCGGGATGGACTGTAGGACAGACAGACGGGCAAGGAGCCAGACAGACAGACAGACTGTCCCCATGTTCTGGCTCAATCAGGGAATCTGAACTCGTGTTTCAGACTCAAATCAGATCACAGACAAGGAGAGGTGCAGCGAGATTGAGAGCTAACAATGACCAAAAATAAAAAACAGTGGCAGAGAAACAAGAGAAGATAATAAATAAAAGTGCTATGCAGCCTCCTGGGTAGCTGGGGTGGAAGGTCGGGGCGGGGGGGCTCAGAGATCCGAAACTCAGTTCACCTCCATCATCCCGCGCCGTCATTGTCGAGCAGTTGATTGACACGTTCAGGGTTCAAAGGTCAACGGCTCTCAAACGTAAAAGAAAGAATACAGAGAAAACAAGACTGCTGCCTGCTTTGTCTGCAAAAGTTTGTAATTTGAAGAATGGTTCACGGGAGTAGGTCGGTGGTTAGAGCAGGTATGGAGCTGTGAGCTGGGGAAGTCTTCTAAAGCAGCAGAGGTGCGTGTGTGTGTGTGTGCGCACTGCTGTGTAACAACAGATCACACCAACGTCTAAGAGGAACTTGGATTAGAAAGCAGCCATTTCACCATTTAGAATAGTTCTACTGACCAATCTACCCTGCGGTTCGAAATATTGGGGAAACGCACAGAGGGCATGTGTCTGTGTGTGAGTGAGGGAGCGGGGGGGGGGGGGGGTCAGCACAGACTGCCAATAAACAAACAGCCTGTCGGAGGGAAAAGAGAAGGGTCGAGGTAGAGGGGAAGGAGAAGAAACTCAAGACGAGAGCAGTGTGTCCAGGGAGGATCCAGCCCCCCCCCAACCCATCTCTCTCTCGGTTTGGCCCCTCCCCCCCCCCCACTCCCTCAACCCCCCGCCCCATCACCTCTCTATTCCCCTTATTTTGTATGTACAATGCCCTTTCAGGTCGCAATATGGATAGACTACTACATATCAAATAGATACTCCATTTAGCGGGTTAGGCTATAGAAAACGTTGAGCATTCCTATGACAACAGTAATGTACTGTACTAATACACATTAAATACGTATGATATGACTATATATGGCGTGAATGGGGGGAAAACACAGATAAGCCCCTCCCTCTTTCAGACTCTCACATCCTGGTTTCACTGCTTTCCGCCCCCGACATCATCCTCCTCCTCCTCCGCCAGCTGAATTCCTTCATTCAAGATGGTGAGGTGCGACGAGGTCAAGGCAACAGAGAGTCTCATGGGGGAGGAGAGGAGGAAGGGAGGCTGTCTAGGTCTCCTCCCCTCTTTCCAGTGGTGCAGCTCAGGCCCCCCCCCCCCCCCCCAGCCTCACACCAGCGTGATCTCCACCTCCTCTGTCTTCTCCGCCTGCCGGCGGGCGTGCTGCTTGGGGGGAGGGGGGGGCGGCGCGCACCTGCGTGTGTGTGTGGGGTGGGGGTGGGGGGTGGGTTAGAATGAGGGGAGACAAGGAGCACACAGTCAGACACAGAAACGCTCCGTCTGTCCTCTCTGAAAACAGAAGGCTGTGGGGTGGGGGTGGGGGGTGGAGGTGGTGGAGACCTACCGGCCGTAGCTTGCTGGGGCCCACGCTGTCGGGGCTGGGGCGTGGGGGCGGCTGCTGAAACCCTGGAGATATAGGACTCAGACCTGCACTGTGGTCTGGGGGACGGAGAGAGAGAGAGACAGTAGGAAAGAGATAGAGAGATTAGGAGAGAGAGAGAAACAAGGAAAGAGAGAAAGTGAAGGAGAGAGAGAAAAAAAGAAAGGGAGGAGAGAGAGAGAGGGAGAGAGACAGTCAGCAAACAAGATGCTAAAACAGTACCCGTACGCTCAACAGTTTCCTAGGACCCTAAACCGCACCACACATCATCGCTGTGTAATCCATGAGGCTGATCAAAATGGGTGGGTGACTCTTTTCAGTCAGTAAGCTCATTGTGGAGACCTGCGTGCGTGCGCGCGTGTGTGTGTCTGGCCCCTTACTGAGCACGGGCCCCTTTTGCGCGGGAGGCGGCGGCGGCCGGTGGTCCCCGTTGACGGAGGGCGAGCGGGGGAGGGGCGGGGGCGTGGCCGGGCTGGCGTAGGAGCCGGCCGGGGGCTGGTCGTACAGGGGGAGGGGCGGGAGCAAGGAGGGCTTCCTCTGAGAGGGAGAGATCTGGAGGAGGGAGAGAACGAAAAGAGGGAGGGGGGAAACACAGAGAGAGAGAGAGAGAGAGAGAGAGGGGGGGGGGGGGGTTCCAAAAAAGAAAGAGGAAGAGAGACAGTTTTTTAGCAAAAGTTGCAGCCGAACCGAGGACGGCAGCGTTCTTTGATCATTCCAGAAGACTCCATTTCCCATGGAGCCTCAGCGGCAGGAAGCTTCCAGCCCAGGGGAGAACACAAACAGAGATAACGGTGTTCCTGTGTGCTGTGATAGGCTGGTTCCTAATCCCAGCCAGGCTTTATCTGGACTGGGAGAACACACTTAGTTACAGGAAGGATAGGACCCCTCCTGCCCCAATCAGACCTCTAGACATAACAAGTATGGATAAACACACACACACACACACACACTCACACCCATTCACACTGCACTTTAATTGTAACGCTACCATAAATGTCTAATCTCCCATCTGCATAAGAGCTTGTGTGAGTGTGTGTGTGAATGTGTGTAATGTGTGTGTGTGTGTGTGAATATGTGAGTGTGTGCGCTGCACCCACCTGCGTGTCGGCCCCGTTCTCCCCGTTCTCCGTCAGCTCCTCCACCAGCACGGAGGGGAACACCCCCGCCCGCCCGCTGAATTCGCCCTCCCAGAAGCCGTCGTCCGTCTGCGTGTCGCGGCTGAGCAGGCGGATGACGGCGCCCTCTGGGAAGGTCAGCTCCTCGTCCGTCTGGCCCTCGTAGTCGTACAGCGCCCGCACGTAGCTCACTGGCGGAGGAGGGGGGGTTATTATCTTGTTTGTCATGATAGGGCTGATGTGCTAGCTCTTTACAGTGTATGCTTGCTATGTGTGCGTGTCGGGGTTAAGGTCTGTAGGATTGTAATTGTGCATAAAATTGGGCTCTAAATATGCAGTGTGTGCGTGCGAGTGTGTGTGTGCGCGAGTGCGTGTGAGTGTGTGTGCGTGCGTGCACGCTTGTGTGCGAGCGCGTGTGTGCGTGCGAGTGTGTGCGAGTGTGCGTGAGTGTGTGTGTGTGCGTGTCCTCACCGTTGGCGTCTCCGTTGAGGCTGCTGCTGTGGAGTTCAGGCTCGGTGGAGTTGGAAGAGGTGTGCGAGCGTGCGTCGAGCGCCGCCAGAGACTGGAGCATGCTCAGTAGGCTGTTGGAGGTGGGGAACTGGAGGTACTTCTCAGGTACGTACCCCACGTGGCCTATCTTGTTACGAGCCTGGTGCGCGCGCGCACACACACACACACACACATAGAGATAAAGGTTGGAGGTTGAAACGGAGTTATGTAAGGGAGTGTTTATGGTGGGTGGTCTGTCTGGCGTTGTTGTGTGTAAATGTGTGTGTGTGGGCGGGCGTGTGGGCGGGTGTGCATGTGAGCAGTTACCTTGACCCAGTCCTCCATATCTCCGTCCTCTATGACCTCCAACACTTCTTGTTCATCTATGGTTAACTCATCAGGCTGGGACGCCTGGGGAGGGAGGGAGGGAGAGAGAGAGAGAGAGAGAGAGAGAGAGAGAGAGAGAGAGAGAGAGAGAGAGAGAGAGAGAGAGAGAGAGAGAGAGAGAGAGGGAGGATATGGAGTACAGGAGAAAGAAGGGCAGGGAGAGGTACAGATAAAGGCCTATTGAGAACTCATATTTCATAGCTCTAATGTTACATATGCTGCTGATGAGTGCCGCGGCTAGGCTTCTGGGAGTGGCTGTAGGGTTGCGGGTGGATATGAGTGTGTAACTCGGTGCTTAAATGTGACTATGTGAGAGGGATCAAGAGAGTGTGTGAGATTGACTAAGTTTGCGTGCGTGTGTTTGTGTGTGTGACAGTGACTACGTTTGTGTGCGCGTGTTACCTTGTAGGAGTAGAGGACCTTGCAGGTGAGAGGGTAGTTTCTGAGGGTTCCAGAAGGACTGGAGCTGCTGTCGTCAAACACCTCCATGCTCTCCTCACACTCCTCGCCTTCCTCTCGCTCCAGGTCCACGGGGCCCTGCACACACACACACACACACACACAAGAACACACACAGACACGTCAGTGTTAATAATCCTTAAATGCCTTGGTGTGCTTCTCTAACCCCCCCTCCCTCTATCTATCTCCCTCTCTCTCCTTACCTGTCCGGTGTAATAGAAGTCTATCTGTGCAGCAGCTTCAACTGCATCGTGCCCCACCCTAACCTGTCCCCAAGGAACCTCATTGGTTTAGAAGTGGATCACGTGACCAAGTCGGAACCAGGATCCACTACACCAAGCAACGTGACCTGGACGAAACCAAAAGTGTGCGTGTCCGTGTGTGCGTCCGAGTTTATGTGTGTGCGAATACAAGTGTGCCGTTTGTGTGTAAATATGTTTTTTTTGTGTGTGTGTGTGTCTTCGCATGTCAGAAAGTGCACTGTGCGTCTGATAAGAGTTGAGTCATCAGATCTCTGTTGACAGTGTAAACTCCACGGCCACGCCGGACTTGGGAAAGGACAGGTGCCATTGCGTGAGTACAGGCGTGCACAGTGTGTGCGTGTCGGTCCGGCATCTACATGTGTGTGTGTGTGTGTGTGAAATCACAATCCATTTCCCTCATCGGAACAACAAGCAGTATACGCATCTCCCGTGTCTCCACATGTCTATCCTTCACCTGGATCTATATTAGCCACTAAGAAATGAGGCGGGCTATGGATCACAGTCAATGCTTCCACGATGAGGACATGTAGCTCTGAGATAGCCCGCTCCGTGGCTGTGACAGAGTTGACTGGAGAGATGAATGAACAGCACTGGGAGCAGTTATTCCCTCCTCGAACACGCTCTCGGTCACACTCCGCTCCCTCCATACCTGCCTCTTCCCTCTCGGTCCCCTCCCTTCCTCGCGCTCCTTAGCATCCAATTTCGGTTTGTCAATTATCATGCCGTCTCTCTCTTCCTCTCTCTGGGGCGCTTCTCGGGGTTCACTCTGGCCTTCCCTTATCCTCTCCCTCCCTCCCTCCCTCCCTCCCTCCCTCCCTCCCTCCCTCCCTCCCTCCCTCCCTCCCTCCCTCCCTCCCTCCCTCCCTCCCTCCCTCCCTCCCTCCCTCCCTCCCTCCCTCCCTCCCTCCCTCCCTCCCTCCCTCCCTCCCTCCCTCCCTCCCTCCCTCCTCTCCCCCTTGTGTCTCCCTCTGTCGTTCTCATCCCTCTCCCTTCCTTCGTCTCTCTCGATATCCTGCCAGCTGCAGTGTCATGTGAGCAGAATTTCAAATAGTGCTGGAGGAGCAGGCTATAATATATACCTCAGTACGAGATCGCACATACACACATCCGTGTGGATCACCCTCTTCACACACACGCGGACCCTCTCCACAAACCAAGAAAGACCCCCCCCCCCCCCCCCCACACACACACACACACACACACAGTCGCCCAGACGACACACGTGGACCCTTCCACACACACACATGCACAATAAACACACACACACACAAACATTCAGCAATATTTACTAAGAAGGCCAGTGGTGTGTATGGGAGTGTCGACCTCCAAACTGGGCGTGCTTAGTGAAGGTTGGTGGGAAGTGTAGTTTCACTAAAAGATGCTGGTAGGGAGAGTGAGGGAAGGTGTCTCACCGCGAGTAAGGGATCGTGAGTAGTGTAGTTTGCCCAGCGTTCATTTTCCAGTTCCTCCATTACCTGGGTCATGCATAGAGAGAGCGCGGGATTACATACACACAGGGAAATACATCAAAGCACACCTTCACACATACGCAAAGACATATACGCACATGTAGAAACATGCTAACACGGACAAACACACACACAGTACCTGGTTCATGGCGCTCTTCAGCCACGTATCCACGGCAACTCCCACCTGTCTTAGTAGGTCTAACCGGGCCTCAGCTTTCAGCTTTACAATCTGCAGAGAGAAACACACACACACATCTAGAGTTCACTAAGATGTATGGAGCATACAAGCACCAGCCAGCAATCAGATCTGGTCTTCTTCTTTACATGATGCAGGTGTGTTCATGGAAAACCTAGATAGGAACCTCTACTGACTGGTCCATCTGTCTCCATCTAGACCCAGAACATCTCCTGGTCTACCAGGACCCAGAACATCTCCTGTTCTACCAGGACCCAGAACATCTCCTGGTCTACCAGGACCCAGAACATCCCCTGTTCTATCTAGACCCAGAACATCTCCTGTTCTATCTAGACCCAGAACATCTCCTGTTCTATCTAGACCCAGAACATCTCCTGTTCTACCAGGACCCAGAACATCCCCTGTTCTACCTAGACCCAGAACATGTCCTGTTCTATCTAGACCCAGAACATCTCCTGTTCTACCTAGACCCAGAACATGTCCTGTTCTATCTAGACCCAGAACATCTCCTGTTCTACCTAGACCCAGAACATGTCCTGTTCTATCTAGACCCAGAACATCTCCTGTTCTATCTAGACCCTCTCCTCCCGACAGGGAAGATGGATCCACGGGAGATCCCACTAAACAGTCCCACTGCCTGCTGGGTAATCTATAAGATTGACAGGCGCCCTCAATCCATGCTATCTGTCGACCCTGTCAACACTCACTCACTCACTCACACACTCACTGCCCGCCAGTAAACCCCATCCCACCCCCCCCCCCCCGCGCCTCTCACTTATCCCAGCCTGTCAGCGTAAGATCCAGCTGGGACAGACTGCTAAATCAGCGCTGGTCAGACAAAGAGGAGCCTTCCCTCTAATCATCCTCACAGGTTTAAAAGCATCTCTCTACCACACTGATCACACCAGGACTTTCCCTTCAAACCTAGGAGGGGTTCTGAAGAGGTATGAGAGTGCATGTCGGTGCATGGTGAAGCCTCCTTTCCAGGAAGTGGAGTCTGGTTAATTATGGATAACCACACTCCTCCCACTTCCTGTTATGGCCACCGCCAGCCATGGAAGAGGAAGAAAACCTATGTGTGTGAACGTGTGTGTGTTTGCGTGCGTGTGTAGGCAGATTCGTACTTTCGCTGCTTTAGAGGGGGTGGCCTGAAAAAAGAGAATCATTTTTTAAATATCTCGCCCATCTGGCAATAACCGTGACGACGCCATCCTTCTCATCGCCACCGCCAGCTTGTTTTCACAGTGTAGTGAACGCCACGGCGAGGCTACATCAGGGAACGTGCGCGTGTGTGTGTGTGTGGGCTCTGTATGTGTGTGTGTGGGCTCTGTATGTGTGTGTGTGGGCTCTGCTGGGCATAGACCAGAGCTTGGTGATGTAGCTTTCTCATGTGGACCCATTAGAGCTTAATGGACTCATCAAATATTCAGCCTCTCTGAGCTGCTGGTGCCTCTGTAATGAGGAAGAAGAGAGAGAGAGAGAGAGAGAGAGAGAGAGAGAGAGACGGACAGAGGCAGAGAGAGAAATACAGAGGCGGAGAGACAGAAAGAGAACAAGAGAGAGAGAGCCAGATGGAGAGAGAAATGAAATGACAGGTGAGAGAGAGAGAGGAAGAGTGGTGTGTGGTGTGTGTGTGTGTGTGTGTGTGTGTGTGTGTGTGTGTTGGGCGTGAGTGCATGCAAGCCTGTGCAAACAGATGGCCTTGTAGACAGCAACTCTTTGAGGTCTTACAATCAATGGCTTATTAACATAGTAATTATCACTCAGACTCAGATACAAGGTAGGCCAGGCCTGGGACCATCCTAAACACACAGGCGACAACTAGAACCACATCAACCACAGGCGACAACTAGAACCACATCAACCACAAGGAGGCACCAGACACAATAACTTCCAGCTTATAGAGAGAGAGAGAGAGAGAGACAGAGAGAGAGAGAGACAGAGAGAGACAGAGGGAGAGTGGGAGCGGGAGAGGAAACGAAAGAGGGGAAGGTGAGACAAGAAAGGGAAGGGGGAGAGAGAGAGAGAGAGCGTGAAGGAGAGATGGTAGGAAAGAGTGGGAGAGACGCGTGTTGAGGCAAAAAAGGGTGATGCACGGAGGGAGAAAAGAGGAGGAGCGAAGAGAAAAGAGAGGAATGTAATCGACGGAAGATGAGCGCAAGAAAGAACGTGGAGAGAGAGAGAGACCGCGAAGAGGGGAGAACGAAGAGGAGGTGAAGCATTGATCGTATTCACCGAGTGACAGGCTGCCGCTTGGGAGAATGGATGTAGAGATAACAGATATCTCTACTAGGAGAGAGAGAAAGCTAGAGAACGAGAGCGAGAGAGAGAGACACAGAGAAAGAGAGAGACAGAGAGAAAGGCAGAGAGAGGGAAAGAGAGAGGCATAAAGTAGCGGGCAGGAGTACCTCAGCCTTGCGCATGTTCTCCCTGGTCTCCTCTATCTTCAGCTCCAGCTCACTCCGGGCCTGCTCCGAGGGAGAGACGCCGTGTGTGTCACACTCCTCCAGAGTCTGACACACACACACACACACAAAGAGTTAGCATACTAAATGAGCAGAGCACAGGGAGACACTGCGCGTGCGTGTGCGTGCGTGTGGACTCACTCTCTTGTAGTGGATGATGTTCCTGTGTTCTCTGGCCACTCTGGTTGCCCACTTCCTGGCCTCCTTGTTTAGGCTGTGTTCCTCTGTGGTTCCTGTGTCTGACTCCAGCTGACGACTCTGCCACACGCCACACACACACACGCACAGACACACACACAC
The DNA here is from genome assembly GCF_038355195.1 of Osmerus mordax. Lineage (NCBI taxonomy): Eukaryota > Metazoa > Chordata > Actinopteri > Osmeriformes > Osmeridae > Osmerus > Osmerus mordax. The sequence goes on along the minus strand of NC_090060.1, from coordinate 3,206,736 downwards.
ACAGATACACACACCTTGTTAACAATGCAAGTACGAGGTGTGATGCGCAGCAGCTGTTAATTAAGATAAAGAGAGAGGATAGAGAGAGGATAGCGAGAGGAGGCATTCCGACGTCACGAAGGATACGTGTGTGTTTGCAGTTCCAAAGTTATCTACCCTGGCAGGCACCGAGGTGTTATCAAAACCACATGTGCACAGTTGTGTGCATGCGTGTGTGTGTATATAAACGTGTAAAGGCACACGTGTGAGTATTATAAAGACTGCGTGTTCTGCTCACAGAGCATAAATCATATACGTGTGCCCCTTTCCATTGCAGCTAAACTGAACTGTGTGTCTGGTCTTTGTCTGCCCCCCCCCCCCTCCACACATCCTGAACTCTACTTTAGAATTGAGTATGTGTGGTTCTTTTTCCCCCCAGGTTTAATTTTCTTCTCTTTTTTTTTTTACTCATCAAATAATCCACTATAACGATATAATGAGTGTGTGTGTTGCAGGCTCCTGAGTAGAGTACATGTTAAGGTAATTGCATATTGCTACAGCACTTTAAAAAAAAAACTCATCTTTACACTGCTGCTTATTACTATGACACATAAATCTTGCTAAATGTAGGTGTATGCGATGGGACCTATTACACAGTAGATTTGCAGCCTAATTGCATTAAGTTTGAATGTTGGGATGTGTGTGGGGGGGGGGGATAGAAGCCAAGTTGAACTGCACAAGCCCTGGTGTTCTTCTGCTACTGTACCGGAGCAAGCCCCAATTATTCTCACCCCGGCAAAGCACAGAGTAAACCTTTACATGGCGAGGTTGTGGCAGCTGGATACTGCGGTAGTAGTTTAATGGTGAGGTTGATGGTTAGACAACATGCTACGGACGAACACGGCGAGGTCATGATGGTCAGCAAACGTTAGCCGGCGTGGTTCATCCATAGCCAAGGTGCATCTTGGGTATGGGGATGAGTCTGGGTGGTAGCTAACCACCAGCGGTCGTGGTTCAGAGAGGTTGACGTGCTGATGGTTATGTTACGCTGGCCAGGGGCCGCTAGCACGGATGCAGATACGCTAGCATGCCGACAAGACCATCCAACATCATTGTCACGGTTGAACTGCAGAACATTCACGGTCACGGTCAGGTTGACAGACAAAAACATGGGCTCAGATGGCATGGATGATCCACACACAATGCAGATGAACTGAAAGTCTAGACTATTCTCTAGAATACAAATAGCAACTACAGTCTAGGATCTTCTCTACATTGTTGACATAAAGACTACAGTCTAGAATCTTCTCTAGAATGCCAATAAAGACTAGAATCTACATGGCTCAATCAAATCATCAAGCATCATCTATGTGCGGATTGGCTAACCACACTGTCTCATGGCTAACAGGCTACCAAGCGACTATGTCATGGTTCAAACACACAGCATTCAGGTGGTCAGCAGAGCATAAGGGACTGTCAGCAGCCGTGAAACATGCGGTCAATGTCGTCAACGGTTGGTTTATGGTTGCGTTGCGGTTAGAATCTGAGGGTTAGGGTGTACCTGTGCCAGGGTCAGTCTCATGGCACTGACGGGCGAAGGCTCAATGTCCACCAACTGCGGCACCGAGCTTAGAGTCTGGCACAGACGCACGCACACACACACACGCACGCAACATGCACACATCCAAGGACAGCCAGCAAACACACAAACCAACACCCAAGAGGACAAATGCAATAACAGACACAAACACAGAGGTTAGTGGAAAAGGTTTGAGGAAAAAGAGTTAGCAAATCCTGAAAAGGTCTGGAAGGAGGTTGAAAAGAGACTGCAGCTGGATAGAGAGACCAGATCAGAGAGACTATCACACGCGGGGAGTGGGGTAGAGGAGAGATACAGCGGTTGTATTAGGGGTTAAAATGTCAAGACCAAAAAGTCATTAACACATTCACGATGAATGCTGTGTTCATGCACTCTTCAGAAACTAGAAACAACACTGTTAATACGCTAGTAAGTGGAACATTTCTAGGAACATGGTATCACCTGTGAGCAGAGGAACAAAAGAAAGCTGTGGGAGGAGAAGGTTGTGTCCACTGAGACACTTATTAGTGTGTGTGTGTGTGTGTGTGTGTGTGTGTGCTGCGTGCAAGTCTCACCGTGTCACATTCACTGGGTTGGAACTGGAAGTCTTGTGCTTTGTGAAACATGGGGTTCTCCTTCATAAACAGCTGCTGATTGAACTCCTGCATCACCTGACAGGGAAACACACGCTTTGTAACAAGCTTACACACACACACACACACACACTCACAAACAAATGTTGTCAAGGCCAGACAAACAAACAGCCACACATGCGCACACAAACACAAACAAATGCTGTCAGGCAAGACAGACAAATAGCGAACACACACACACAGCTGGCTCACCCTACTGGATTTGTCCAGGAGAAACTGGAAGGTGTTGTGGATAGCTTGGAAAGCCTCCAGCTCTGTTCGACAGAATGCTATCAGATAGTCCTTCACATGCTCATATATACCTCCATCCAACGTCTGAGAAAGAGAGAGAGACAGAGACAGAGAGGGAGGGAGAGATACAGAGAAGATTGGGAGAGAGAGAGAGAGAAGGGGGGGGGGAGACAGAGAGAGAGTGAGAGAGAAACACAAGGGTAGTTAATTTGAGGGATGGACGTAAACCAGAACAGCGGGGAGTCTGAGTTAGTGAGAAAGGAAGGAGAGAGTGTTACTGTTCGTGTCATTTGACAGTTATCTTTAGGGCTCCAGATAGATGCAGCACTAATGAAGCCAATCCATGAACTTCTGTGGCAACACTGCCAAGCTTATTACCATCGAGCCAACTGTGGACTCCGGAGGGGAGAAGGAGATGACAAGCAGTAGCATGGGAGGGAGAGATACTTTTCTTTTGCTTTAAAGATATCTTTAGTGGGCGGTCAAAACTGCATCACCACAAAAGCAATTGTTTCACTTACTTACTCTTATTCAAACAAAGCCCATTCAATTGAAATTTCCAGACAAACCTAAAAAAACGGAACAAAATCTCCCTAGTTACAACTCAAGCTCCCCATCCACTGTGCACAAGGCACCCCTCACCCCCCACACATCAACAAACCCTTCCATCTTTCCCACCAGCTAATAACATGAGAACTCAATGTGTAACCTTGCCATGACCAGTCCCAGCAACAGTGATCGTACTCCCAAGAGCCTTCTCTTCTGTGTCTTCCATATTGCCAACTTGACCTGCCTGAATACACAGTGCAAGAGGCATGGTCTCCTCTTCTCTTGCACCGTGTACCTGGGTCCCCCTATAAACAGCGACACTGAAAACTCCCACCCATGCCTAACGGTCTCATCCTGGTTCCAGAACAGACATTCCCTCCCCACCGTAGGATCAAGGTGTGCCACATGTCTGCTCGAAGCGATGGCCCCGTGGATAATCCTCCACTGTAGATCAGCTGAACGCTGGTGGGGAGGGAGAGTGTGTGGGGGGAGAGAGAGAGGGAGTGAGAGAGGGAGGGAGAGTGTGTGGGGGGAGAGAGAGAGAGGGAGTGAGAGAGTGTGTGGGGGGAGAGAGAGAGGGAGTGAGAGTGAGAGAGGGAGGGAGGGAGAGAGAAAGCGACAGAGGGAAAGAGAGCGCGTGTGTGTGTGTTCTTTGGATTTGATTCTCACAGCTGCTGGGAAAGGTGGTGGGGTTCAGATTCCGACTGAAGAGAACACACAGGCCTCCGGCTCGCCAGCACACACATCCACACACAGCTGAAACAATGCCACGATGACAAGTATGGGGAAGTGATGTCATTAAGGGTGGAGGCCCTCGTCCCAAACTGGATTTCGGCCCCACCCCTTCTCTTCTCTCCTTTCCTCATCCCTCCCTCCCTTCCCTTCCTCCCTTTATCCACTCAGCCATCTAAGGTAGTGTTTTCAAAATGACTCAGGATCCCAAAAAAGCACAAAGCCACATGCCTCTGTCTCACCTTCTGTGTGTGTGTGTGTGTGTGTATGTGTACTCATATGTATCAAAATATTTTCTGCAAGAAACCACATCTGGCCACGATGTCACTGGGTATGTGATGTAATGCCCTATTTGAAGGATAAGCTGTGCAGTACCCTTGCTGGACAGCAGGGGGAGTAGGGCTCAGGTCTCACCACCGTTGAGAGCAGAAGAGAAGTCGATGAAATAGGGCCCCGTTCAAATACTTTAGAAAAGCCCCCTTCTATGGGTTTCTCCCCCTTTACTACCACTGCTGTTGAGGATTATCCTTAATTAGCTCTCCCCCAGTCATCTTGTCTCGAGGATTAAGCGACTCCTCCTCTCTCTACCCGCCCTCTACCTCTCTCCCTCTTTACGTCTCTCCTCCCTCGCTGCTTTCTCTTCTCCTCTCGGTCTACTTTCCGGCGCGTTTCTCTCTCTCTCTCCACTCTCTATCGAGGTCTCTTTCTCTCCCTCCGTCTTCTGGCGCTTTCTGTGTGGTTGGAGTATGAAGACCAGCTTGCTGCCTTCCAGCGCTGTCCCTCAACGTGTGTGTGTTGTGTGTGATTGTGCCCTGCAGTCTTATCCGTCTGTCACCGAAATCATCGATGTATAATTCACTACAGCCTCCCATTACCCCTGACAACGTGAGAGAGATCCTAGGATCTTGTCCTGTATGTTGTTTTTCTAGGATAGATTCTGGTATCTCGTAGGCTCTATTTCTAGGAGATGTCCTACTGTGCGTTTGTGTGCGTGGGGGGTTTACTCAACGGATTGTTGAGCAAACACAGTCAGACAGCGCTGACGTGTGTGTGTGTGACTTATGTGTGTGTTTGTGTGCGTGCCACCATCTTTAACAGGATGATGACTTCACTGCAGTGGGACACCACACAGCTCCTAATCACCGTCCATGGCCTACCTGTGTGTGTGTGTGTGTGTGTGTGAAAGTGTGCGCACGTGCAGAGTGTGTTAACAGATCTGTTCAACGACTGACGCAGGGGTCTCGCACAGACAGTCTTTGTGTGTGTGTGTGCGCGCGCGTGTGTGTGCAAACTGTCATTTGCTTGTTTTAATAGGCAGCTGTAAGCGGCACCTGTGCTGTCACTATCACTTAGCCAGCACGCATCCGCACACCGCTGTCAACAACACACTGTTTGTGCGTCCCCCGCCTTCACCCTGCGACTCTCCGTGGTTGTCGCGGATTACGGAGGGGTTTCGTGATCCTGTGTGTGTGCGTGCGCGCGTGTGTTACCTGGATGCAGTGCAGCAGGTCTGCGTGGTAGTAGCGGTCGTGGTGAGCGTTGGCAGCCGCCAGGGTTAACAGGTAGTCGTTCCTGGCGTGGGTCGCTCTGGAGTTACAGTCACTTCTCTTAGCTTTCAACTAGGCACGGGGGGGAGACACGGGGGGGAGAGAGAGAGGATGGGGAGAGAGAGATATGAAGAAAGAGATAGGTAGACGGTTATGAGAGAGTACGTTTATGTCTGCTTGCGTATGCGTGTAAAGGGGTGTGTGTGTGTGACTGTGTGACCACACAAAAACACAGTTGCTAACAATGAGAGCCATGCTTACCTTCACACTGGCTTTCTGTAAACTGATCCGGGACTGGAAAAGCCCCAGCTTCGACCTAAGCACCAGAGAGAAGGGAAGACCAGATCAATCGCTCACTCTGTAACCAACGGATACATCCCAGACATTGCAAATCAGTTAAGAGTTCACTAAGTTTAAGATCAGATAGGATCAGGCAAGACTATGATTTCTGATTGATGTTTAACCTCAAATGCAGTCCAGGCATTATAAATCAACAGTACGTCTGGCTGTGGATGCGGATAGGGGGGGGAAGACATTATAAATCAAACCCTGATCTGGCCTTCTCGTTGAGACCCCTACAACATCACAGAGAGCCGCCTCATGTCGTTAAAACGTCAACGACTTTGACTAACTGAGCCTCGGAGTGTGTGTGTGTGTGCTTTCCTTCTGCCACTGTGCCACTGGGTGCAAGCGTGTGTGTGAAATGGAAAGTGTGTATTTGTCTCAACGTGTGTGTTGGTGACTGTGTGTGAGAGTGTGTGCCTAGGCCTCCATGTGGGTTCCCTGCCCTTGACAATGATGCATGTCCCTCCTTCTCTACCTAATGAAAAAGCCTGGACACACACACACACACACACACAGAGAGAGCTTTGCAGTGGGTACAGAGCAGAGCTGACTGGCCAATCAATACAGTTCAAACCAAACAGTGAAATCAAGTACTGGCTCTCTACTACTGCTGTTGCTTTAGCTCTCCTGACCACCATCATCATCACCACCACCACCATCATCATCGTCGTCGTCGTTGTCATCGTCATCATCGTCATCATCGTCATCGTCACCGTCATCATCATCATCATCACCACCATCATCACCACCATCATCACCACCATCATCACCACCATCATCATCACCACCATCATCACCACCATCCCCCTCATCATTATGAATGCCATCCTTAGCAACACCACCATCATCCTCATAATCATCACCATCATCACTATCATCATCTCCATTATAATCAACAACGACACCATCACCAACAGCATCGTTATCACCCCCAGCAGCATCATCTCCACCATCATCCTTATCCTTCCCTTCACCACCATCACATGCACTAAGGACGTGGCACCTACTTGGCCTCGATGTCGGCCTTCTCTCGTACAGCCTGGGCCACTTGCTCTGACTCGTAGTACTTCTTCTTGGCCTTGGCCAGGTCCTTCACCGAGTCCTGGAGCTCTGCCTGGATATGACTCAGCTGCTCTATACTCTGGAGAGAGAGAGACACTCAACTATACTGTGGAGAGAGAGACACTCAACTATACTCTGGAGAGAGAGAGACACTCAACTATACTGTGGAGAGAGAGACACTCAACTATACTCTGGAGAGAGAGAGACACTTAACTATACTGTGGAGAAAGAGAGACACTCAACTATACTCTGGAGAGAGAGAGAGAGAGACACTCAACTATACTTTGGAGAGAGAGAGAGAGACACTCAACTATACTGTGGAGAGAGAGAGACACTCAACTATACTGTGGAGAGAGAGAGACACTCAACTATACTCTGGAGAGAGAGAGAGAGAGAGAGACACTCAACTATACTCTGGAGAGAGAGAGATACACAAAGAAAGAGAGTACACACACACACACTGCCTTGCCTTTTTGAGCTGCTGCTCCTTGAACAGCCGGACGGTCTTGGCTGGGTCGGAGATCTCGTTCTTGTAGTTCTCGCACACGTTCATGCGAGACTGGGTGACCTGCACCGTGCCCTCCAGATAGGACCTCCACACCGCATACACGTTCCTGCATTGAGAACACACACAGAGGGGCCCAGTCACGCACACACAAACTCAAACACGAAATACAGAGAGACAACACACATCCATATGCTGATATTTACACTACACTGACACACTACACATGCTATTATACACACATATAACTAAGACACACGTACATACATGATTGTTAACAGCTAGGTGCTTTAGTACTGTACCTGTAGTCTGTACGTTGGTCATCTGGGTTGATTCCAGGCCAGTCCCTCTTCAGGTACTGGCTGGCCAACTTCTGCAGTGCCTGAAAAGACACACACACACACAAACACACTTTAAAACACTCAACAGTAAGAGTCTCTGTTGAGTTGCAGACTGGAGTAACCTACATTGAGTGTGGGTTACTGTGTCAGAGAAAATGTACGCCAAGCATCTGTGTGTGTGTGTGTGGGTGTGTGCGTGGGTGTGTGAGGATAACTCCTTCTGTGAGAGCGCTTCTGTGAGAAGGCTCTCATTTATTAAACAGTCATAACAAACCAAAACAACAGAAGCACATTTGTCCTAACTACACCATGGAGTCCTCCTCCCTCTCTCCCCCCCTCCTCCCCCCTCCTTCTCTTCTCTCTTTCCTTTCCCCGCTCTCACCCATCATCCATCTATCCGACTCTCCGTCTCGCAGATGGCGATTGAGGACACGACACAAGCCCAGATTCAGAAGGTCTCTGGTTGGTTCACTACCCCCAGGGTGGGGGGGACGGGACACTGCACTCTACTGCCCAAGCCCAGAGGGTGAACTCCATCCTGGGACACAGTGTGTGTGTCGCCCCCCCCCCCCCCTCCAGCCCCGCCCCTCTCCCGTCCCGCTGGACAGAAGGATGTGATTGGCTGTTCAGAGCGACCATGATTGTCAGGCTGACAGACTCAGAGCTTCAGAGTGCTGTTGAGGCAAAAAGAAAACTAGCTGAGTGGGGGGGTGTTTGCGTGTATGCGTGTGTGTGTCCTTAATTCTGCACCATGCTCAAGATGCTGTGACGACTGTGAGATTGAAATGAAACAATTTTCGTTTGTTTCTTTTACTCATTACATTACAAAACACCATTACAAGCGGGGAGTTGCCATGGTGACCAGATTGTCCTTCATGTGTGGTCTAGGTGAGACACCTCAATTAAATACACACACACATGGTGAGAGCCCACATACACACATGCTTCCTGTTTTTGTCCAGGCCAGAGGGGCAATGAGGGCACACAGACAGCAGGATATCCTTACCAGACAAGAGGGAGGGAGGGAGGGAGGGAGGGAGGGAGAGAGAGAGAGAGAGAGAGAGAGAGAGAGAGAGAGAGAGAGAGAGAGAGAGAGAGAGAGAGAGAGAGAGAGAAAAAGGAGGTAGGCGATGAGAGAGAGGGTGTTGGGATTGACAGTTGACTAATCAGACAGTTTTCTTCCCAGTCTAAATCGATGAAGAAGGAAAGCTACGAGAGGCCGTCGAGGGACAAACTACTGAAACACTTCCACATGCACTCATCACTTGTGCTACCCCATGAAACACTTGTACACCTACACTCATCAGTTGTGATACTGCTTTACTGATATCATGCCAATACATCTTGAAATAACACATTCAAATATGTCATTTTAATGAGTCATTTGTTAAATTAGAAGACAGAGTAGAAGGGTTTGAGGAAAGCTCCTTTCTCCCCCCTCCAAACCTCATAAAACTCACTCACCTTGTGGCTCTCTCTCCTCTACCCTGCCACCCCCCCCCTCTCTGACTCTCTCTCCTCTCCCCTGCCCCCCCCCCCTCTCTGACTCTCTCTCCTCTCCCCTGCCCCCCCCCCCTCTGACTCTCTCTCCTCTCCCCTGCCCCCCCCTCTCTGACTCTCTCTCCTCTCCCCTGCCCCACCCCCCCTCTCTGACTCTCTCTCTCTGACTTCACTACCCATCTCTCTGTCTTTCCTCTCCTCACCTCTCCAAACCTTACTAATTCTCTGTCTCCTATTCAATCAATACACTGATGTGCTTTCTCCTCCTCTCCTATTCCCCCCTCTCCTCTCCTCTCCCCTCCTCCCCCTCGTCACCTCCCTTCTATCCTCTCCTCCCGTCCCCCTCTCCTCTCTCCTCTGTTACCTGCAAGGACTGCAATAACACCCATTTTACCGCAACCCTTCTAAGAAGGAGACCATGGGTGAGTGTGTGTGTGTGTGTGTGTGTGTGAGTGAGTGTGAGTGCAGCTAAAGTGCATATTGGCTTGACCTCTACAATAAGCAGAGTAAGCTGTAAGACAGAGAGAGGGAGAGACAGAGAGAGAGTGAGAGAGACAGAGAGAGGGAGAGACAGAGAGAGAGAGAGAGAGAGAGATAGAGAGAGAGAGAGAGAGAGAGAGAGAGAGAGAGAGAGAGAGAGAGAGAGAGAGAGAGAGAGAGAGAGAGAGAGAGAGAGAGCCCGAGGTGTGTTAGAGGAGCCGGGAGAGAGAGAATTCGCGTCCGCATGCGTGTGTGTCTGTCAGCATTGCGTGCGCTCGTGCGAAAGGACAATCATTGAGATCCCCATCTCTCACAGGCCCTTCAGTCTGTCAGTGTTGTTCAGCTGGCCTTCTCTGTGTACCTGCCCACAGCCTCCGCGTTCACAAAACCCCCTCCGCCGCTCCGTCACGCTCCCAACTGCACCAGACACCCTCACTCCCGACACTCACACCGTCCACTCTCCCTCCTCCTGTCGATCTGTCGCTCTCTGTCTCTCCCACGCGCACAATACGATCCGCGCCATCTTGGCTCACTTTCGCGCTAACGTACACTCTCGGAGGAAAGTGTTCCAAAACCGACTGAAATAAAATGGAGCTGTCTGCGGCTGTCTGTTTGCTGGTGGGTCTACGTGGGTGAGAATGTGTGCGGTGTGTGCGCGCGCGCGTGTGTGTGTGTGTGGAGAGGTTGGGTGGGTGGGGGAGCAGTCTAATTTGAGTGTGCTTGTTCACGTGTGATTGGCTTAGGACAGGAGTGCCTGTCAGACAGTCGCAAAGCCTGTCACGCCGCAGACAGTTGTTTATGCAAATGAGCTGCCGTTACACCGGAAAGTGGGAAGAGCGGAGGGAGGGAAGGAGGAGAGACGGAAGGAGGCGGGGATAAAGGAAGACGGAGGCGGCAGGGGAGAGAGGGAGGGAGGAGGGGAGAAAGAGAAGGGGGGGGGGCATCGGAGGAGGGGGGGGGGGAGACAGACGGGAGAAATCGAGGGGAGAGGAGAAGGGGAGGCAGGGAGGGAGGGAGGGAGGCGGAAAGCTGCACTGCGGACCCAGACAGCAGACTGTTCTCTAGACAGGAGGAGGAGAGAGACTCACAGCAGTCTGGGAGCGGGAGAGTCCATCCTCCTCCTCATCCTCGCACTGGCTGAGACACACAGGGCAATTACACCGTGGTTTCGAAACGACACACACACACACACACACAAACAAACACACACACAATGAGCAAAAAAAGGGCATGCGCAAACACACACACACTGCCCACCACACAAACACACACACACAGAGACCTTATTTGGCCATTTAGAGCAGTCTGATCCTACCACAAAACTATTCCAGTTATGCCTGTATGGGGAATGGGAGGAATAACACTGCAAGGTTTGGTACCCTTACATACCCACACACACATTGTGTAGGAGGGCTTTGATTGACAGCTGCTAATTAGAGATGGTGTTCCCGCAAGAGTAGACTCCCGTCTGACACACTGATAGGTCAGAGGTTAAATTACAGGGTCTCCCTCGTTCCCAACCTCATCCTCCTCCTCCTCTGTCTTTCTCTGTCTCACTTCCTATTCACTGGTTGGTCTAGCCCCCCCCCCCCCCCCCCCCCCCCCAAAAAAAAAGGGTCAGGTAGGGGGAGTGGGGGTGGAGGGGGCCATTGGGCCAGTAGAACAGAGGGCCTGTGATAGCATCACCACACTGTGACCTCATCTGGTTGTACTGGCACAGCTCTGTGTACCCACACAACTGGCCAAGTGTCTGACAAAGAGAGGGATGGAGGGGGGTGGGGGCGAGAGATAAAGGAGTGAGAGGGAGGAGAGAAAGAGGGAGAGAGGGAGAGAGGGAGAGAGGGAGAGAAGGCGGGACAGAGAGGGAGAAAGAGGGAGGAAGAGGGAGAAAGATGACGGGGAAGGGGGAGAGGAGGGGGCGTACAGACAGTCTTGCACAATCAGGAAGAAATCCATTATTCTATAGAAAGGGTACTACTGTTGCTAGGCAACCTGTCTTGCAGAGGTGAAGAAGAGACGAGGGTACACTGTCCATTATGGCACACACAGACATACACACACACACACAGACACACATCCGCAGAGATACACACACACACAAAGACACACACAGAGACACACACACTGTCTGAGCCTGTATGATGTCATGGCTGTAGACTTGGCTGAAGAGGTTTTGGTGAGTAGTTAGCTGTGTAGACCATACTTAGGGTGAAAGACACTGTTTTTCTGTTCAAACACAGGAACGTGTTTCTGGGTGATGTGTCACTGTATCCTCGACAACGAGAGAAAGAATCCCCCCCCTCTCTCTTTCACACAAACGCGCATTTCCTTTTCCTTTATCGCTCCTCGTTTTATGCTATACTCCTCCTCTCCTCTCTTCCCTCCATCTCTCCGTCCAGGAGTGCAGTGTGTGTGAACCTGCTTTTAAGGATGATGGGGCCAGAAAACAATGTTTATTTGTGTGGACAGCTGCATGGCATGGAGCGGTATGAGTGTGTGTGTGTGTGTATGAGTGAGTGTGTGTACACAGTGAGCTCATGCATTGCGTCATGATGTGAGAATGTATGAATGTTCCCAGTGTTGTTGGGAAGTCTCCCCACCCACCCAGCCAGCCCTCCCTCCTGGATAGTCCAGAGGTCAGTCAGGACAGAGCAGGCCAACAAGTACAGACAAAAATCAGTGCCCCACCACCTGGCGCTGTGGCTTAGTTGGTTAAAGCGCCTGTCTAGTAAACAGGAGATCCTGAGTTCGAATCTCAGCAGTGCCTTTTGTAAAGGGTCAATTTATTTGGCAAACCTGCCAAATAGTTTGGCATCTCCAAGTCAGAGTGTGTTTGAATCAGTGCCTTTAGGGAATCCTGCTCGTAATGCAGAGACACTGCAATTGTATACATGAACTGACTTAAGCGGCAACAGCTCACTTAATACGCATTTTAACATGTTGGACTGCTGGACTACATGTTGTGTGTGTGCCGGAGAGATACATACCTGTGCATAGTCCCTCTCCAGCTGTCCCTTCTTCAGGCTGTAGGTCCTGGATAGAGAGAAAGAGAGAGACATTATTCCCATTGACAAATAGGCCTTCCATAAATGATAGCTTTACTTGCAAAGGCTGATTTTGTAAGTGAGGGTTAGTGTGTGTGCGTGTCTGGGTTTCCATCAACAGCAGCCTTTTTACTGTAACAATCATAACAGTAGTGGAGAAGAGTACAGGAGAGATGAGAGGAAGCAGTGATTGGCCCGGCCTGTTCTGTGCCTCTGTCTACATAAACGGACTCAGAAACCTCACGGTTATGCAAGGCAGGAATCCCCCCCCATCCTGCTCCCTCCCTACACTTACTCTCCCATTGCCTCCAACCCTCCCCAGTCCCAACTCTCCCCTCGCTGTCGCCTCCTCCCTCAAAAATCCCCCAAACATCCGGGCAGCAAGGATCTCTCATCTCAACCCAGGAATGTTCACCAAGGTGGAGATACCATTACACTTCCACAAGCCAGATATTACCAAAACATCATAAAAATACAACAACAATTATTCAATAAATACATTACATGAATTAAACCCTATCTGCGGCACATATTGCCCCTGTATACATTACCCAACCCTAATAAACTGTATCATGTTATCATTGCCTAATATATCCAAAACCATCCATGCTCTCAAGTGAGATAATCTTGCAAAGACAACATTAAATCTCACTTTAAACATAAATGACCCCATCATTCCTCACATCAGGCTAATTTGAACATTTCAAAAAAGTTATTGCATCCTCCATTTTTTGGAAAGAAGATTGAAGTCAAAAATAATAATAATAAAAATACGTCTCGTGAGGTCTGGGACCCTTATCTCGAGATCAGCTCTCCAGGTTGCTGAGGGTGCAGACCGCAGACTGATCTCGAATACGCGTTTTGCAGAAAGAAAGTCAGAGGGACGGAGTGATGAAAAAAGTGAAAGAACAATAATATAAAGTCCCCGATACAATAATCACACACAGCCCAAGTAGAAACGGCATCAAGGTTAGAGTAAAATAAGAAGAGATTCCGCTCAGTGTTGGCTGAACCGTATGTAATTTGCTGACATATTGCCGGAAGAGAAAGCTTAAATAAACCCTCATCACTAAACCTGAAATACCTCCCTCCAATCAACTACACATGCTCTGTTCACGTGATGATGTAGCATAAAGCTGCAGATTGCTACATGCCTCGTTGGCGCAGTAGGCAGCGCGTCAGTCTCATAATCTGAAGGTCGTGAGTTCGAGCCTCACACGGGGCATTTTTGCCGGCAGATATTTGTAATAGTAATTAATATAAAACATGTAGTTTAAAAAATACTTGTACTTTGTTCCTCCTGAATCAAGTCATAACTATATTATGGCAATTTTAAAGATCAACAGTATTTCGCCATTATTAAACTTTTCACATTTGTAAATTCGAAATCTTTCCTATTAATGCTCAAAGAAAGCCGCGTGTAATTTTTAAAAGGTCTACCAGAATAAATGTTAAAAGTCCGAGGTTTAACACATAGAAAAGGTTTACTATAAATACGTGCTCTTCACCATTGTCACCACAAGGCGCTGTGGCTTAGTTGGTTAAAGCGCCTGTCTAGTAAACAGGAGATCCTGAGTTCGAATCTCAGCAGTGCCTTTTACATGACTTATGTTTGCACAGAAGTTTTTGTCCAGTTCAAAGAACTCAACTGTATTAGCAATTCTGTAGTGTACGTTCTACACTATTTATACTTGTTTCCCGACCCCTAACCCTTGTTGCAACTTGGCGCTGTGGCTTAGTTGGTTAAAGCGCCTGTCTAGTAAACAGGAGATCCTGAGTTCAAATCTCAGCAGTGCCTTTTTCTGACAGACAAAACTGTAGAAATTATTAGCACACATTCACACACATCCCAGTGCTGAGATGAATATCCATATGCTCTCTCATTACAAATCCTTTTATACCCTCCACACTTTGTCAAATAAGCTCTTTCTCACTCCCTCTTTCTATCCCTCTCATTTTCCCTTTCTCTTGCTCTGTCTCAAACTCAGATTCTCACAGGGATCTCTGGACATGTGTAGGCCGCTCACACCATTGTACTATGCTACCACAGTTACCTCTGTGTAAATCAACATAAACAACCAATAAGTCACAAGCTATCTCACACCCAAGATGTGTTTGTGCGAATGTGCGCACCCATATGCTTTGTAGTGTTTGGATCCCATTTCAAACGCTGACTGGATTTGATTTGAGTCAAATAAACAAATAAATATGGACCGGACGAGTTGTCCTCTCAGCAGTTTTTCTGTCCTCCCTCGGTATCTGGAGAAACAAACCTCTCTCTGATCTCTGCGGTCAGACACATTTCTCCAGAGAGACCCCTATTGCCCTGCCCCTTCCGGCCATTTCAGTGTGTGCATGTTTGTGTGTGTGTATGTTTTAGTCTCTGTGTATCTGATTCAAGAGGCGGTGTCAGCATCAGCAGTAGAGGCCAAAACACTCCAGATGAGACCTGCATATGACTGGGTCTGACAGAGTGTACTTCAGTGTTCCGGAGTGGGTGCCAGCTGTTGTTAAGTGTATGTGTGTGTGTGTGTGTGTGTGTGTGTGTGTGCATCAACAGCACAAGCAAAGAGAGGGGAGGATCAAACATGGGAAAAAAGCTAGGATCGATGCAGCACTAAACTTGCACAGAGATCAATGGAAACACCAATTCGACCATGGGTCAGAGAGAGAGAGAGAGAGAGAGAGAGAGAGAGAGAGAGAGAGAGAGAGAGAGAGAGAGAGAGAGAGAGAGAGAGAGAGAGAGAGAGTGAGAGAGAGGCAGGACGGCAGAGAAAGACAAACAGAGAGGGAAAAGAATGTTTTGAGGGTCTGTATACAGAGAAATGTGTACACAACACGCTGTCTGCCGGGCTCTGGGAGTTCTGACTGCTCTGGGATCAGCTGTGAGTGTCTGAAACAAGTTTGTGTTGTGTAGGTGTGTTTGTGTGTGTTGGGGCTTGTTTCTAAGCTTGGCTGGACAGCAAGAGTGTGTGTGTGTGTGTTTGTGTGTGTGTGTGTGTGTAAATACAGCAGGGCAGACATAAGGGAATGGCAGATTTAGCAGGATTGGGGACACTAAGTTGACTCAAAAAGGGATTCCTCCATCTCTCCCTCTTCCTCATCTCCTTCTCCTCATCCCCCTCATCCTCACCCTGGCTCTCAGTCCCCCTCTTTGTCCGTGCCCTGTCCATCTCCTCTCTCTCCCAGGAGAGACAACCCTACTGCTACTTAGTAGGTTGCACCTAAAGAGGTGTGTGTCTGTGTATTGTATGTGTTTATGTGTGTGTGTGTGTGTGTGTGTGTAAGATCTTTATACTTTTCTAAAGATTCGTTTTTCTGTCCCCTGATTAAAGAAGGGATCAGGATTAATTAGGGTAAACAAACTCAGAGCAGCTTTGGGGTTTAAGAGTTAATATCTACAGCTTTTGGGAGGAAAGTGTGTCTGGAGTACCGGGTGTACACCCTCTGAAAGAGAAGAATGAGAGACTACACATAAATAGACCGGCTGTCATGAAAATTATTCAACAAAACCGAAATACCATTTCAGGGTATACTAACGTGTTTTCCCGACCCCTTGTTCATGGAAACAATATTGAAAAAAAAACAATTGTCCAAGTTCTGGTTTCCAGCGGGCATCTGCTGTGTTCTCCAGTTCCGAATGGAGCAGTAATTCTGCAGTACGCTGCAATCTTTTCTATTGCAGATGGAACTGCCCAAGACGTGTGTGTGTGTGTTTTGCGTGTCCACGTTGTCATAAATAATCAATGGCTAGTGTGCACAGACATGAAAGCGTGAGAAGTAGCTGGGCTTTCCTCTTCTGCCAAGCTCAGAGGGAGAACAGTGCCAGCAGTGCTACTAGACCCTCTCTCTCTCTCACACTCACTCTGTTTCTCCCTCTCCCATTCTCGCTTCCATTCTCGATTTATCTCTTTCTCTCTCCCGACACACACACAGAACTTTACAATACTGGACCAAACAAATCCACATTATCATTCAATGAGAGCTTGAGAAAACACCAAAGGAAAAAATTTGAAAGTGCTTGTTATGACTTCCAGCTGTGGAATAGTACAGACAGAGCGAAAGAGAGAAAAAGACAGAGAGAGAGACTGAGAGAGCAACAGAGAAAACAAATTGAGAAAGTAAGTGAGAGAGTGAGAGAGAGAGTGAGAGAAAGAGAGAGGGGAGGGGGAGAGAGAGCGTACAGGAAGGCAGCAGGAAATTCCTTCGTCATATCCCGGATCTTTATTCTTCCCCCCCCCCAAAACACGAATGGGAATGCTCCAATACTCCTCCTCCTCCTCCCTCTTCCTGGCTTACTCAGGCTATTCTTCTCTCCCTCTCATTCCTTTCTTTTTTCTGCTTCCTGCATTACATCTGCATGAAAAAGATAGTGTGTGTTTGTGTGTACCTCATGTCTTCCAGTAGGTCACATTCCGTCTGGTGTTTCAGGTGCAGTCTGGTCATCTGCTCCGTGTGAATGTTCTTCATCTCCTGAGTCACTTTTACCTGGTGGTGTGGAAACACATACACAATCAGCACGACAAACCACCCAGACTGCCTCCTGTCGAAGCAGTTAGGAAGCCAGTTTATTAACCTCGGTCGGTTCATTTCACTGTATTTTTTACACAATGTCCCCAAAAACAACTTGTGTACACACTCTCAATGGTGCGATAAAACATTATTGAGAACTTCACCGGCAATAAACAAAAGTGTTATAGACCATGTGTTATCCCAAACAAACAACAGTCATTGGCAAGGCCATTGTCCAGAATCAGGAAAGTTCCACCACTGTTCACTGAGTAACAGAATGAGAGATTCATGACTGTTCCAGACCAAACAACAACACTCCAGACACACACACAAAGACACACAACACAACACACACACTCACGCACACACACACACACAAACAAAGTCAGTGACTGTGGTCTGGAGACTAGCTTTCATGTCCCCTGCCTTTGAAGATAAGGAGGGAGAGGTCAATTGGATTATCAGAGAAAACTGACATTGTCTCTTATTTTACCGATAACATACCACAAAAGAAGCAAAGAGAAAGAGAGAGACAGACAGAGAGAAAGACTGAGACATTGAGAGAGAGAGAGGAGATAGAGGGAGAAAGAGAGACAGACAGAGAGAAAGACTGAGACATCGAGAGAGAGAGAGAGAGAGAGAGAGAGAGAGAGAGAGAGAGAGAGAGAGAGAGAGAGAGAGAGAGAGAGAGAGAGGAGAGAGAGAGAGAGAGAGAGAAAAAGAGGAGAGAGAGAGAAAGCGTGAGAAGAAAAGAGAGGAGAGGAGGAGAGAGAGAGAGGAGAGAGAAAGAGAGAGGGAGAGAGATATATGCAGCTTAGTTTTTCCAGGGTTCATTTATTGGATTTCCGGGTGACTTCCCAAGTGGTGCCCGTTGCACAGGAGTGACCAGGTGTGTAGCGCAGTAGGACAGTAGACAGCAGTACAGTAGGGCCGGTAGCAGGTAGACAGCCTGACCCAGTGACATCATTGTGGGTGCATCATTAGCTCCATTTGCTCTGAGATAGCAGACAGCAACACAGGCTGATAGAGGTCATGATTGAGGGGGTTTGTGTCTGTGAGTTTGAGTGTGTGTATGTGTGTGTGGCTCCTATCTGACCACACTGGGAGTGGTAGCTACAGTATGGAGGTCTGTCTCTCTGTGAAAGAACATGCAGAGACGTGTTCAACATTGCTACCTACCAAAACCAGCATGTGGCTGAGCGGTGCCTGTGTGTGTGTGTGTGTGTGTGTGTGTGTGAGGTAAGGACATGATGTGACACGTTCTAGTTTGTCTAGAATGTGCAGTAGGCCCAGGGGCATTTAAGCGGCACCAGGGAATAACCGGTAATTAACGGAACTGCCGGTAATTGGTTATCGGACGCCACTATGCGCACAGATTTATACCAACTCCCACTGCAGACATCAGAGGTCATGTTATGCAATCAAATCCTGATTTGTCCATCAAGCGGTTTGTTACAGACATAATATCACATTGGTTTCCTGAAACGATCTACTACTAAGTGTGTGAAGTGTATGTCTAAGATGTGTCTAACGTAATGTGAAACATGACTAGTGTGTTGTGTCATCATCAATTAACTTGCACTGACCGGCCCAATATTAATCAGGGAACGCGTCACATGAAACCATTGTTATCAGCCAAAATGTCTTGAACAATAGGGTGTGTAACCTGCGAGACTGCTACTAGTCCGGACGTAATGTAGGCTAATATTACATACACTATGAAATAAAAAGGTTGTTCATCTATCCAGTCAATCAGGGGACCGTTGTCAGTACATTCGCCGAGTCACTCACAAACAACCTGATCAGACTGACGGACGAACAAGACGCAACAACACCGCGATCTGTCAAAAATGTGACATGTCGCTAGGAAAGCAAGCAAGCTATGTATGCATACATTGTTTTGATCATAATCCAGACAGCACGTCTAACTACGAATGAAATACCTGCTTGTGTCATGTTATATCGCAATGATTTCAATTAGACACCCTGCCAGTCACTGGTATTAAAATGTACAGCTCAATAGATAGCTATCTATTTCGACTAGGTCCTGGGAAGCTGGCTAGACCCATCGTTTAAAGTGTGTCTGATCTGTGTGCGGAGTTATTGACAGACCTACAGCAAAGTTCTCAAATATGTCTTTCATGCTTGTCCAGCTTCACTACGAAAAGGTGATCGAACAGTATTTCCAGCCTAGATAAAAGCTTTGCTAGCTGTTCAAATGTTGCAATCCATGACACCTTGCTCACATTAAGATCGTTGATGAGATTAAATAGAGGAGAATATTAACGTTAGGAACGTGTATCCGTTCTATGTGTGGCTATCGCTAACAAACGCAAAAAAACAACATCACACATCTGTCAATCATCATCATCATTTAGTTTGGGTTGAGAAAGTAGCTAGCTAGCTGGCTAGCAAAAGATGGGATGCAAAAACTCACCTTTCTCGGCGGTGGCTGCATATTTAGGTATTGACATGAATGGTATATTCCCTGGGAAATGTATTTAGTCCGAATAAACCTCGAAGGGTGTGGATAATTCCTTTAAAATCTCCAAGGAGGAGAAGAGGGAGAAAAGAGCATTCAGATTTGGACTCCGGCGGCCATGATAGATAGCTGTGGCTTGCTACTCCGCTGGTTGAAACTCCACGCTAGCTGCACTCCAACTGATAGACCGCTGTGTACTGAGGACCAGAGGAGCGAAGAGAACTGAACAAGCAAGCCACGGATGGGGGAAAATAACGGGGCATCCCTCTAAATTAAGCCCGTCAGCGCCACTCCGCGGTGATGGAAGACAAGACAAGTCAGGACTGTTTAGGCATTACTAGGATCTCATCATCATTCATAAGGTCATATTAATCTTTGTCTACAAAGCTTTTACACACATAGGACTTTCAAAGGAACCAAATCATAATAACGTTAGTTCAGGGCTGTAAAGAAACTGGTATAGTGAATGCTATTAAACATGGAAGTGAACATGATTGTAGGACGGTTTGCATGACAAACAGATAGCTGTCTGCGTCCTTGGACCTGCATAGCAACAAGAAACCGCAGTCGATCAAGGAAACATCGATATTATCTGTAGTACCGTAAATAAATAAATATGAAAGCTAATCAATCCCAGATATATAGATGTCCGTCAAGATATCCTGCTTTTTTACGAAGGCAATTGTTATTTGATTAAAATGCCGGAAATAATGATTTTGTACATCACAGTTAAAACATTTTTGGCTATCAATCCCATAGATATATATAAATTGATCATAGATATATATATATATATATATATATGATCAATCCCATCCAATTGTAATGTAATCTGTAACTAATGCACACTTTAACTACACTACAACAGTGACAAGAAAATGTGAACTAATCCCACTACTACCCAACCTGGTAAAATGCTAGGTTTATGTATATCCCAGCAAGGTTAGTAAGGGGCTGCAACCCTAATGAGGTCCTAATGTTTAATAAATGATTAAAGAAGTCTAGGATCAAAATGCCTCAATTCCATGTAATGAGTGGGCATCTCTGGCAATTTGTACTGTAATCTGTACTGTACAATGTTGGTGAGCGACACAGTACGAATGATGAGGCAGTTCCCCCCCAACACTACCCCCTGCACCCACACCCATGTTGATTTGCATGTTTTGGGGATGGTGCTCAGTTTTGACAGACTGATTGACTGTAGAGAACAAGCGTGGGGAGTGGGTTAAGATTATAGGCCTTGCAATCATTAATGAACTGTGTTTTTAGAGCGGGTAAGACATTAATCCCACTTTCTTTGCCTTCCCTTGTCACGTCTCACACACAAACACACGCCACCACGTACAAACAATCCCACACCTCTGCCTCACACCAAACTCAGCTCTGGCACAAAGAAATGGCCGGCGTTCATTGGACTGCATTACATTGAGATCTGATCGTGAATCAGTCAACCAATCAAGTCATTTATGGTCTACTCTCTGGAGAACCAGTGGACTGTACATTACACTCAGGTAAGACAATGGGTTGAAGCTAACAAGGGCGTGAGTGTGTAAATGACATGCGCACAGTGTTTGAAGCTATAATTTAAAAGAATTAATACATCGATGAAAACATAGATCCTGTTTTATAGGAACATGAAGCTCCCAATCCAAACATTCATTCTGTGTTTTTAGTTTGCTAAGAAACCTCTTTTGAGATCCATTGCAGGTTAAAGCTGAACTGTAGAGGACAAAATAACTGTGCCCCAGGCTTGGCTTGTTGTATGGGTGTGTGTGGTGTGTGCATGTCACAGCTAGTCAAACTTGCCTACACCTAAACTGATCTCTCTTTTAGTCAAATAGCTTAAGGAAGCAGTCACACACACACACACACACACACACTTAGAAACAAGCATGAAGACACAGTGCACAAAATGATTACCTTACACAACCACTATGAGAAGAAAGTGATCGTACACACACTGGGAGGGTGAGTAATTGTTCATCTGTAACACATTTATTTCACTGCTCCGAACATTCAGAACAGCATAACTTTTTGTGGGTTTTGTCTGTGGGCAGGCTTTGGAAGCAGTTGTAAACACTAACACATACTCTTATCAGTTCACTCGAATAGAAAGTCTTCTTCCAACAAATGTTTGGGATGAGGGAATGAAACAGGGAGGGAGAGAAATAGCTGAAATGTCTGCTTTGAGTTAAAATGTTCTTACCTCATTCCAAGCCCCGAGGTTTGGAAAGCTATTTTCAATGAAATCCCAGTCTGTTGTGTCGGCCTGTCTGGGGACATGCTGTGTATCTATTTTGGTGTATTTGTCTACATACTGTGTGTGCTGGTGATATTGGGTTTGTTTAGTGTTTGTTAGTTTGTGTCTTTATGTGTGTATGTGGGTGTCTGCGTGTGCGTATCTTCAATTCCAGCATCAGTACAATATTTAATCCTTTGTATTGGTAAATTGATAAACGTACTCATGGGACATAGTGGATAGTTTCATGAAATCATTTCTAACAGGTCTGACACCTATCATTTACGATTATGTTATTATGTTGTTACATAACAATCTGAAGTCTCTCTCTCTCGCTCAACCAGGACTTAAAGGTATTTAGGGAAGTAGGATCTTATTCAAATCCACTGTGTCTGGAGTGAGTGTGTGTCAGCCCATGCTTGGCATCTTATTTGGGCATGAACTTTATGAGCTAGTGTAACATCCTAAACTATTTTAATTCAGATAAGTTATTTGCTTCTTTGAGTGTTGTGCTCCATACTCCAAATTATGATATCTTTACTTCTGAGATGTGACTGACTTGAGATTAGAAACATATTTATATACAGGGTGTGTGTCTGTATTTACTATTCACATCTATGCCCATCATACCTAATATTTGCCTTTCCCAAAACTGGTTTGACTACAATTTCTTTAGGTGTATTTCCAACCAAGATGGCGGCTTCTTCCAACTACAGCAACGCCACCTCCAATGAGAGTATGTACTGCCAATTCGAGGAGAACTTCAAATACATCCTCCTTCCTGTCAGCTACGCTCTGGTGTTTGTGATTGGCTTAGCCCTGAATGCCACCGCCATGTACGTGATAGTGTTCCGCATCAAGCGCTGGAACCCCTCGACCATCTACATGTTCAACCTGACCGTTTGTGACACCCTATACATCTTCACCCTGCCCTTCCTCATCTACTACTATGCAGACGAGAACGACTGGCCCTTCAGCGAACCCCTCTGCAAGCTCATACGCTTCCTGTTCTACGCCAACCTGTATGGCTCCATCCTGTTCCTCTGCTGCATCAGCCTCCACCGATTCCTGGGCGTGTGCCACCCGGTCCGCTCGCTGCGCTGGGTGAGTGCCCGCCGCGCCCGCCTGGTCTCCGTGGCGGTGTGGGCGTGCGTGCTCTTCTGCCAGGCGCCCGTCCTCTACTTCTCACGCACGCGGGACAACGGCTCGGAGAGGGTGTGCTACGACACGACCAGCCCCGAGCTCTTCGACGACTTCCTGCTGTACAGCTCGGCGGTGTCGGGCCTGATGTTTGCCCTGCCCTTCATGGTGGTGATGGTGTGCTACGGGCTGATGGTGCGGAAGCTGCTGGAGCCCGGTTGGGGGGGCGGCTCGGGGGAAGGGGGAATGGGAGGCCTGGCGGCCCACAGGTCCAAGCAGAAGTCGGTGAAGATGATCATTGTTGTCCTGGTGGCGTTCATGCTCTGTTTCCTGCCTTTCCACCTCACCAGAAGCCTGTACTACTCCTTTAGGTACCTGAGGCAGGTCAACTCAGCACAGGTGAGGGAACAGCTTTTGTGTTCACAGCCAAGCCGAGCAAAAGTAATGTGTGGTGCTCTGGTTGTGTGTCACACTACAAATGATTTTTTTCCTGTCAGACGTCAAATCAGACATTATGGGCCTAATGTACTAACGCTTTTGCACCCACGTATTTGTTTAGCAATTTGGGTGTAAAACCATAGCGAGGTATGTACAAATATGCCGCACTGAGGTAAAAGCGCAGACTGCCTGTCGCGGGATTCGAACGCTCGCCCTCTGACTTTCCAAGCGCTACCACTACCAACTACGCCAAAGAAAAGGTAACTCTTTGTTGACGGGGTGGCCTTCTAAATACCTGAGGAGTTTCATGGTTTTCACACCGTTACAGAGGGTCAAGTAGAAAGTGGGAGTTTCCCATAAAGAGATGGGAGGGGATGCGTAAAGTGCGCCTAATTATGTATTCCGCGGTATGCATACAAAAACCGCCTGTGAAAGCGCACCTCTATTCTGCGGTGAAAATGCCATGCCTGTTAAAAGCAGGCGTAAACCAGGATGCGCATATGCCTCCTTTTGAAATGGCAGCCGTAACCCGAGCAAGACGAAGACATAGGCCAAAGGATTTTTGCCATAGGATCACACTTTTTGAGTTGAGTGAACACGAATCATTACGCGTTACAGATTAAGCAGCCATGCAATATTACAGTTACTGGAAGAAATCAAAGATTACATCAGGTCTCCGACTCAGCGTTCAACTCCTCGCTACATTACAAATATTGGCATCAGGATAATTTCAAACAATCATCGATATTTTGACTTTGGTGGCTGATCCATGATAGAAAGAGAGAAGGAGGCCCATTCAATTGCGCGTTTAAATGCTCGCAATGTACGGTATAGTGGGCGGAGAAAGGCGCTGATTACCCGATGACCTGCAGGTTTCGTGAATACGACGTAAACTGAAGTATCACAGCGTGCGCAATCTGCGGGTTGGCCATGGCGCTAATAACGCTACGTTTGCGAATGTACGTACATGAGGCCCTATGTGTTTTAAAATGTGTTTTGAGTTAGATTAGTTCTGTAGAAGCCTGTGAGAGCCTTTAGTCTTCCTGTTGGTGTGTATCGTATGTCTTACATTATGCGTATGTGTACCTCCCCCCAGGTAAGCTGTGAGCTCCTGCAAGCATCCAGCATAGCCTACAAAGTGACACGCCCCCTAGCAAGTGCCAACAGTTGCCTTGACCCCATCCTGTACTTCCTGGCAGGACAGGATGTCCGTAGCAACCTCACTAAGATGAAGACATCGCCTAGGTTACCAGGAAGTGCGAACGTGGCCCTGTCAACCAAGCCCCCACCCCTCGCCCCTCGGCTTGAAGCAACGGCCCCGGTGGATGTAGGTGGTATTGCATTTCGTGTTTGACTTCCGACTCTTCCGGTCGTTTTTATTCTATTAACTCCAGTCAACATTTACAAAACTATCTCCCCCAATAATTTTTGTTTGATTCTCGAACCTGGCTCATACTACTAGCTTTTCATAGAAGAAATTTTCCTGATTTTTGCTAAGTTTGAAACCAATCCGAAATGGGTAAACTAGCACCCCATTTATTTGCTTACGTCAATAAAAGTTGCCGGCAAATGTGCACGCGGATACTAACAGGGCACGAGCACAAAAGTTCACATTGGCCGATAGCCGATTTACCTGGAGCTGAAAGAAATGGCTTGAGTTGCCTGTCCTGTTGTAGCAAGTTTAGCAAATGGTTGTCACACATACATGAAATGTTGTTAATATAGTTTATTCCCGTTATTTTAAAATAGATTTGATTTTTCGTAAAAACGTTCATGACATGATGGCAAATATTATATTATGTTAAGCGTGAGCATAGATTGATGACATGTCTATCTGGAGCAAAGACGAAGATTAATAGTACTTTAACTGATAGCCACAAAGGAAATGATATATATATTTAAATAATATTAGTCTTGCCTTCAGAAGCTTTTGTTAAACACACTATTCTTTTTTTGATCGTGTCAAAGCCAGACTGCTTTTGTGGGACAATGAAGGTCCTCAGTGACTCTGTTTCACCCCCACTTATATCTGATGGAAACGTCTTGAATATAGTTCTATTAATATGCCCCTTTCAAAGGCACCCTCAATAAAGTAGATTATATTTTAGACACACTTCTCAATTTATTACATTATTACCAAGTCTTGTTAGATCACGTTATATCCATTAATAGGCCCAAACCTAGGTTGAACATATAAAACACAGGCCACATTTCTACACTGATGTTAAATTGAAGGGAGTGTGATTTTCGTGGCATTTCGTTTGAATATAAAGTTGACAGTAAGCTATGGTAAGTCTGCATTATGGAAGATTTCTGTTACAAAAATAACTATTAAGCTTTCTTTGCCTGGCGAGAACAACGACGGAGCTAAGTGTTCATGTTAACAGTTTATTTAATCCGATACAATGCGTTGGAAATCATACTCAAATCACGAAGAAAAAAAACAACATATGTGATGAGTTCCATCTAGAATAGCCCTATATTTAGCCCTATAGCCTATTTCTAAAAAACAAGTGAAAGGAATACTATACAGCATACATTTCCGTAAAGTTTGCATCATGTCTCTGATTCTTATCGGACTTGTACCCCATTCTGCCACTGCAATGGTTTAGCTCACACGCTCGCAACCATAAATCTATGCTCGCGACTGGTTGTCGCAAAGTATGACGTGCACAGCTAGTTGCAAGCGTGCACGAGGTCTCGGAGCTAGGGAAAAAAAGAGCCAATGTTTAAAGCTAGACCGGAAAAGTCGGAAGTGGAAAGATGGCGCGGTCCAATTTCGTACTCTCGCTTGCCTGACTGCGCCACTGAGCACTTTTCATAGAAATAAATGGGGACGCCATCTTGGAAGACAAAAGTTGCTTCCTCTAGTTATATTAACTCTATGCTGTCAACACATCTCTGACCAACACAGCCAAGTTGCTGTATATTCTGTTAGTCTTGTGCTTTGTGGACTGAAGTTATAGACCTGCAACTAGTATTTCATTGGGATGAATAACACACAATGGTGATGTTCCAATGAAGAAACAAAAAATAATTTTTGTTCTCTGTCTATAAAATGTGTTTATTTGTCTATAAAATGATCTCAGCTGTTTAATCAACAATACCTTATGATTTCAACTACTGTTTGTTTGTGTCATTAAGGCATATTCTGGCCAAGCTAAACTTCTCAGGTATAGGTGAACACTATTGGATGTTTTTGCAGAAGGCAAGATCATACAGAATTCTTGCGTGCCAGTCACTTAGATGGTTGGTGTTGGATATTTTCCAACAAAAGATCTTAAAAGGATTTGCACTAGTTCACCTGTTACTGGTTCCTTGAAACAGCTAAAAGTCATGCTTTACAGTTTTTCTGGCTCATTTCACGAAACAGAAATTGACAAACAATTGTATTAGCACATCCTTGCAAATGACAAGTACAATTGCCTACAGTTGGCACAAATTTCAAATGATTTAGCAAATCTTTGCAAATGGTTAGGTACAATTGCCTTTAGGCCAATCACCAATTGAATATATCTTGCTGGTCTAAACTGACTGTTGCTTCTCAGTCAAGTGCAAAACATGTTGGAACAATTTCCTTGTGTACATCATCACCTGCACAATAACTTACTCCACTGCCAAAATCTTTCAGGCACATAATACCATGAAAAACATAATGGTATATACTGTAATATGGATCTCTTGGATCATCTGCTTACAGTAATTGTCAGGTGCAACTAGAACTTTACTAAACAAGGGGGAGTGTCACACACCCGATCATCAATCACACAGTAAGTTAGCTGACTTAGCTGACAGGAGCTATCCAGGAGTATAAATGCTTCCATGAAATATATAGAGCTTGACCAAGTTCAGTACAATTTATGAACAAGGAAGCTCCTGGCCAGGGAAACAACTAAGTGCAACTGCCTGCTCGAGGAAGAGGAGGAAGAAGAGGAAGAAGAGGAAGAGGAGCAAGGGTGCGTGGTGGTGGAGTTAGGGGGAAGAGGCCGAGGAGAACACACAAGCCAGATGATATTCAGGCTACACTTTTTTTCTGTTTGATACACATAGGATTCTGGAAAGAAAACATCTACTACAGTAACTGTAGCACAGTGCACATGAGGGATACTTGTATGGTCCACTGCCATACTGACAAAACATCTAAACATTTTGACCTGCAGTGTTTACACAATGCCAAAGGGACTTTTCATTTTGGAGGCACTGACTATTTGTATGAGAAAATGATTTAGTTTTGACTGAAGAGTTGTCTGTTTTGGGAGAGATATTACCTTTTGCCGGTGTGCCATGGTGTTTTGCTGAACCATCTAGATTATTTTGGCAAATGTATTTAAAGCTTTCAGAATGATGAGCCACAGCAATCGAGAAGGAACTTTTCATTTTGGGGGCACTGACTATTTATATAAGAAAATGGTTTTGAAGCATGAGTTAACTGTTTTGGGTGAGATATGACCTTTTGAAGGTGATGTATGTAGTTGTGCTGAACCATATAGGCTATTTTGCCAAATGCACTTAGAGTTTTGAGAATGTAATTTCTGTTTCAAGAATTAAGCCAAAGCAATGGAGAAAAACCTGTAACTTGGAGACGTTGTGTCTCATGAACATGTTCAATGGCGAGAGCTAACCACAAGAGGGTGCCAGCTTCTCATTGACGATCTTGGATTAATGGTCGTCAACATTGTTTGTACGCATGTGATCTGAATAAAATCCACATATATACACTACTGAATAAAAACACTGCTACATTTAAATAAACATTGACTAGAAATGTATAAAGAACAATGAGTGAGAGACATGCAAAGAAATAAAGGGAGACCAAGGTCAAAATACACCACTTTATTTCAAGAGTAAAAATATCATACAGAAAAAATGGAAATATCATAATAAATACAATCTCTAACATAGAAGAGAGGAGCATTATATATATTTTTCCTTCCTTTGAGCAACACTTTGTTACATTTAATAACACCGGGAACATGGAAACGTTCAACCAATAAATATGGTCCAATCCAGACACGTTTGGTTCTGAACTGAAAAAACATCAACATATAATGTTTGTACTAACAATCCTTGATAATGATCCAACACTTTCATCTTTAATCCTGATGTAAACTGTTAAAACACCACTATTGCTTGAGCCAGACCGTTAAGACTACTGGTACTAACTGTAACAGGAGTGTGCAGTAAACTGTCTGTACAGTCGTGGCCATACATTTTGGCAATGACAAATGTGTTTTGCAAAGTTTGCTGTTTCAGTATTTGAGGAAAATGTTTTCACATGTTTCACTAATTCTATAGAATACAAAAGGCACATTTCATATTTTTTTAAGCTTTTTGGGGGAGAACATTTTCAATATATGCAAATAGCCTCTTTTACAGCACTCAATCTGCTCTTAAAATCCAATCAGAATGATAAAGTGATTTCACCTGGCTAGAACTAGTTCACACTTTTCCCTGTGCTGATGATATGACTTACTGAAATTATGTTAGCATTCATTTAATGCCAATGCCCAGCAAGCTTTGCAAACACAAAATGTATGTTGCTCCCAATACTTTTGGCCACGGCTGTATATTCTGCAATCTTTTCCTTTGGTCAATTGGTGATATGGTCCTAAATGAACAACTGATAAAGAGTCAGTAGCTTCAAGCTCCAAAAAAGTCCAAGCTTTAGCTGCATTCACAGACATCCACCGTACTCATACTGTAATACTTCATTCGTTTTCAATGGTGTTTTGCTGCATGTGTTAGTGTGTGTGGAACTCACACTTGCTAATGAGTGAGGAGAGGATTAAGCTTAATCATAATTCTACCCTAAGCAGATTTGCTGCTTTGGTCAATACAAGTTGGGTAGAGAGAACCATGCTGGGGATCTTAATTACCTGGAATCATCTCACTGTCACTAAGCCCATTTAAACTCAACATGTAAACAACCTCACTGCTTCTAGTCAGGACCCCAGCAACCACAGTAGAGACTGTGTCACCAGTAAACCCTTTAGATTGAACTCAAAGGGCACGGCATACTCTCTCACCAAACTCTCTCTAAACAATGTCCACTTCCACCTCTGCAACAACTGCAAGCCCAGGTGTGAAACCAAAGGGCAAGCCATGGGCCCTATTTACATGTATGTACACGATTTACAGTGCCTTCCAGACGTAGTCAAATTTGACCTAGTTGTGTGCTACAAGCATTGCAAAGTGCAGTTCATGCTGAAGGTGTACTGTATGATAGGGAACTGTAGATATGTTTTAGAAACCCTAACCCGTAAGCTTTTCTGGGTTAAAAACAACATTCCCCATGAGCAGGAAGACTTACAACTTCAGCTGTTCTACATTACAAATGTAAGAAGACCTACACTTGCTAAAATTTTTATAAAACCGGTAGAGAATAAAGTTTTTTTTTTTTTTTAAGATAATACTTGGTGTTTCAAATATCCTTTGTATATAAGTTTGTGTTTTCAGTGGAAAGGTATTATTCATGTACAGTACCTGTGTGTGTGCGTGTGTGTGTTGGGGTGTAAGTAGCTGTATGTGTGTTTGCACAGTGTCAAGGTCTTCCACCCTCCACAGGAAAGCACAACCGTGTCTAATAGTGTCTTTGTGTGTGTGTGTTCCACCCGTCTTCTATATTTTATATAAAAAGGGCTATTTGTTCATGTCTGTCCTCTCTTCTCCCCTCTCACTCCCTCCGCTATCATTTTCTTCCCTCTCGTGAAAGTTGAGGATAAATGCTCATCAAAAAGCTAAAACACGTAGTCATTCATGTTAGTAATATGAGGGGTCTCCTGGCTAGCCTCCCCTCTGAAGGCTGTTGGAACCCCTCCTCTGATGATGTCATCCTCAACGAGGTAGTGTCCTTACTCGGCATTCCTCTCTTCCAGTTGTTGGCTTGGATTTAGCTGTTAGAAAGAGAGAGAGAGACAGAGATAGAGAGAAATATGTGGTTAGCAACATGTTTTATAATAGAGGTAGAAAAAACAAAGCTACGACTTCCAGCGCTTCACTCTAAAATATCTACAACGACATCTGCACAGCAAAAGAAACTGCTATGCCTCTTATTGCCCACCAGAGGGCGGGCCGTGAGGAGTTTCCATGTGGGACCTGACTCAGCGCTGAGAAAGCAGACAGAACGCTTCTACAAGCTGAGACAGGAAAACAGACAGTGACTAGAATGATTGGGCAAATGGGTTGACTCTCTATCTCTATCACTTCCTATCTCTTCTCTCTCTCTTTTTTTCTCCCTCTTCCCCCCCCCTACCTTTCCTTTCTCTTGCATGTGATGAGCGTGCCTGTGTGGGACTCCTCTTTATCATTGATGATTACATCGTTACTCACATGCCCAGTGTCACAGAATAGCGCTTTTCATAATTCACCAGTAGCCAACAGTAGTGTCTCTGAGGGCAGTGAACTGAATGTCACAGAGTCAGGAGCGCAGAGAGGGAAGAGAAGGTGTAGAGTGAAAACACAATAGATGTGAGGGGGAACCAGCATAGGTAGATACAACAAAGGCTCAGACGAGAGATGAGACAGAGACAAACAAGGAATTAGAGAGAGAGACACAGAGAAACAAAGAGGTTTGTCTTCTACTTACTTTCCCCAGTGGGATGAGGTTGAGGACGATGAAGAGCTGAAGAGGTCTAGAAGAGATCTTTTCTCCTCCGTCACGTCCCTGGTGGTCCTGCAACTTGGCGTTTCCATGGCTACAGGCTTTTGTTCAGGGATCTGGGCCACTTGGAACCTGTTAATCAAACAGAAGCAATAGGCATGGGATTTTATGTAACCCTTAACGTCTCATAGGTTGACATATTCTAAGTGTGCGTGCATCTCCATCCTCACCTCCCCACTGACAGAACAGTCAGCTCTGCAGGCCTCCTCTCCCCTGCATTCCCCTCCTCCCCCTGACTCTGGGGACTCTCGGGTGGGGTGTGCATGCGGTGCGTGTCCACACACACTCCCCCCTGCGGGGGGCTCTTCTGCAGGGCCTGGGGCTCCAGGGGGGGCAGGATGAGGGACTGGGGGGGCTGGGGTTTGAGGGGATCCAGCGTGGGAAGCAGGATGGGGGGCCACTTGCGCTGGGCGCAGCGGGAGCAGTGGTAGCCGTGGCGGGAGGCCAGGCCAGACAGGCCGGAGATGGTGTGGAGGTGGGACTGGTGGGGGCACATTCTGGGGAGGGAGTGGAACTGAGATAGAGGAGATAGAACTGGGAACCTGGGGAGGGCAGAGAGAGAGAGAGAGAGAGAGAGAGAGAGAGAGAGAGAGAGAGAGACATAGAGGGAGATGCACGGTTGTTTAGTTAATAGAAATAACTCAATGGACAAATTACAGCTGATGTGTAACTGTGTGTGTGTGTGCAATACTGCATCAGTTGGCACATACACACTGTGTATGCGCCAACTGAGTACATTTTCACAAACAATACCATCCAATTGTGCGTCCAAAAATGCTAGCCCTAATAACCCCCACTCCCTAAACTCTAAACCCCCACCCAGCGCCCCATCCTAACCATAATTTAAAACAGCCCGCTGTTTCCCCAGGCCCCAGGTTCTGTATTGTTCCATTGTGCAGGTTACAAAGGCGTGATCCGTGCCCATGAATACAGACATGGGCTCCAGCACTAAGCTGGCTGCTGTGACCTTCATGACCCCTTATGAACTCCAGTAACCCAATGAGTGGGTGAACAGAGCCAGGAATAAATAGCTTTCCAGAAGCTATGTGGGTGACCAGAGCTTTCTAGAACTTTCCACTGAACGTCATGTACCTAGAAGCCATGGGACTGTGCTGTTAGCCTGTGGGAAATCTTTGTTCTAAACTGTGGTCAGGTCGGTTTCCGTGCCCTGGTTCTCTCTGGGACATAAAAGGCTATGGAGAGTACCAGGCTGAAACAGTGCTGACTCTGCAAAATAAATAAATACATAAAACATCTTACTGTGTGTCTTTTAAATGTCGCTAGGTGCCAGTCGCACTCCATTGCGAATGTGTGCAGAGCATCCATCAAAATGGATTGAATTCTCAAAGAATGATGAACAGTATTGGAGAGGGTTTATGTTGTCTTTTGCTGGGTGACATGGGACATGTCATGCTCTCTCTCACCTCTCTATTTTTATCCTTATATTTTCATATCTGTTTGGCTCTTAACTGACCTTGAGCTGTACAACTCTGCAAAACCTGTATGTTTGAGTGTGTGTGGATGTGTTACGCTGTACATACAGTGCAGTATTCTGCCTGAGTGTGTGTGTGTGTGTGCGTGCTCGTTGCAGGGTGCTTACTTGATTGACGAGGCTTTACTCATGGCCAGCTGTTTGCTCTCGTACTCCAGCAGCAGTTCCTCCAGTGCAGCAGCATTTTCTGTAACACACACACACACATACACACACACACACAAACAGTCACACACACAGTCACACACGCACAGTTTATTTTTACCTTGAGGAGAAAGAATCAATGTTGTGACCACATTCAGCCAATCCATGACTCTGAGGCCACAAATAGGGAATTGGGAAAATCAATAGGTGCGTGTCTACTTTCATTGATAAAACAATTTGTCTAACCATGCTGGACACTGGGCTGTCAATGAAACATTCATCTCAACACTTCCTGTAATTCGCTGATATGCTAAACTCATAATAGAATACTGCTATATGGTAATGCCTCCCCCTAGCATTCTGAATGGCAATTCCATGTGTTGCAGCAATGGATGGTTTTCAACTCGACTCTCTGTTGTGAAAAAAGACACAACTAGCAGAAATTCAAGCGGCTATTAGACAGTGACATCATCAGTGAGGAACGCATACCTTTCTTCTCCGTGATGAGGCGCACCAGAACACTGATGGTGTCCTCGTTGGGGTCATCTGCTATGTAGGGGCAACCATTAGCTGCAGACAGAGGAGGAGGGACAAACGAATGAGGTCAGCTTCTGATCGTGATAACATGTAGGCCAACGTGTATTTCATTTGATTCTCCCACTTATACACAAACACACTAGAACAAGTTTGGGCCTATTCTGCTGAAGTCTCTAAGTTGCAGGGCCCATGGATGAGCGTGGAAAAAAAGGAGAATAGAGGTTACCATGGGCCTAGAAAAGCTTACTCAGCTATCACGCTCCATTCAACTCAAATGCACAAAAACATACACACAGAGACACACCAACACACACATGCACATACACTGTGCACAAATGGACTGGTGTCTTTCAGCACAACTGATAATAGTGTGTTGATAAGGCACAACAATAGCTGCCTCCACGGTAACAATTGCTATCTTGGGACATTGGTATCTGTGTGACTGATTCCATTGGTAGCTGCAGCTAGCTAGCACAGGTGCTAACTCACACAGACGACTTCATAGAAAGGAACCTAGCCGAGCCTAGCCCCATGAGTGTTCCCCTTGAGTGAAGGTGAAGAGAAAACTGCCAGTGTAAGAGGTTTGTCTTTAGCCCAGTCAGGGCGGAATCTAACACCATAATAGCAGACTACAGAACAGTTATGTAAGTGGCGAAGAGGGAGATAGAGAGAGGCATCAAAATGTGTACGGCCTTATCGTTTCCCCCCCCCCTCTCCTCCTCTCCAATCACTTTCTTTTTACTCTTTTGCATAACCTCCACACCCCCGCAATTTACTTAACGCCTCCCCTCTCCTACCCTCCTCCCCTACCCTCCCCCTTCTTCTTTGCACCAGTCCATCAGCTGTCTTCACTGACGCATGCTGCTGCAGCCCCCAAAGACCAGGGGAGGGAGGGAAAGAGGGACGGAGGGGTGTGCAGAAGTGAGGCGAGGAACACCTGATACAGTTCTCTGACAGAGTCCTTGTCAGTACTGGAACATTCCCACCATAACTCAAATGAGAGGAGGGGAGTCGGTTGGCTGAGCGCTGAGGGAGTCGGGCTAGTAATCCGAAGGTTGCCAGTTCGATTCCCGGTCACGCCAACTGACGTTGTGTCCTTGGGCAAGGCACTTCACCCTACTTGCCAGGGAGTGTCCCTGTACTTACTGTAAGTCGCTCTGGATAAGAGCGTCTGCTAAATGACTACATGTAAATGTAGGGGATAAAAGAGGAGAGGGGAGGGGAGGAGAGAGAAGAAGAGGAGAGCAGAGTAGTGGACGGAGAAAAAGTGGAGGCGGAGAGGCGAGAGAGCTAATTGAATAATTGATCCAGGAAAGCAGAGACATGCGAACAGTGTCAGGTTCTATGTAGATATGGAGGGGAGGAGGGGAAGAGGAAAGGAGGATGAAAGAGGGTGAGCGACAGAAGGAGGGAGGTTCTCTGGTCAGGTCACCTAAGGTTTCACAACATTGGAGAGGAGGAGACAGTGGCAAAACATCAGACACCCAAACTACATCCACTGACGCAAAGGTTCTTAGAAGAGTCTGATACCCTTACTAGCAACATGGCTGCACCTCTTCTGCCAAACCCACCCAGTCCATCCTGGCACACACAACACAGCTGCGTAGCGAGGCCACGGTAACAAGTGTCATGGAAACAATCGCTTGTTGCCAACGGGAGATGACAGATGAAAGGTCAGGCTTCTAGACGCAGCAGCTGTGTCATTAGAGACATCAAACACAGACGGCTGTTTACCTCCTCTCCTTTCTCAACAGGAACAACTCTGTGTCATCTAGCTCCTACCTCCTGTTTCCTACTTCCTGACTCTTGTCAACCCTCTAACTCCTGTTTCCTCAATCCTGGACCCTCCCTTCTGCATCCTGACTCCAGCCTCCTACCTTCTACTCTCAACATACTAACTCCTGCCCTCTGCATCCTATCTCTTAAGGCTCCGTCACACCATAACGTTCTGGTTAACGTTCTCGGAAAGTTCTAATCGTTCAATTTCGAGCGTTCTAGGGCGAGGTGGACACATCTGGCGTGTGACTAACGTGTGACTATAACGCTTGACTAGCGTGGGACTGACGCATGAGGAGCGTGTAACAGGGACCAAGTAAGACACCCCTGAAAACTATTAGCGTGTGACGACGTGTCACTGGGTCGCGACAATGTGTGACGAAAGCAAACAATGAAAACGACGTTTGCTTTCGCAAACGATGAATAACAACCTAGTAACGCGAGGGTAACGACTGACTAACGATAGCCAAACGCGTGCAACGTTAGTCAAACGTCCACAAACGTTCTTCAGCGTTATCCAGCGTTTAAAACTAAACGTTGAAGAACGCTGGTCTCCATGAGAACTTTTGTGCATGTTCGAAACTTTCTTTTTGGACCAGCGTTCTCCGACGATCACCGACGATTACCAGCGTCACCAGCGTCCACACAACGCTCTTCTGGCGCTATACCAGCGCAATACCAGCGACCATGGACGATTACCAACGTTTCCTCTAACGTCATAGAACGTTGACCAGAACGTTATGGTGTGACGGGGCCTTTACCTCCTAACTCCTCCCTCCTATATCCTACCTCCTAACTCCTACTCCCTACATCCTAACTCCTGCCCACAGCCTCCTATCTCTTACCTCCTAACTCCTGCCTCCTCTCGCCTTCCTTCTGTCTCTGACCTTCTAACTCTTGCCTTCTGCATCCAATATCCTCACACCTCCCTACTGACTCATAGCTCCTGCCCTCTGTGTGGATCACCACAGATTCCCAGGTGACAGTGTGGACATCACAAAGAGAGGAGAGAATCCCTTATCGGCTTGATTACCACAGACGGGCGTGGTGATAGGACACACACACCCTCACACACAGACTCAGACTCGGTGGCAGAGTGGGTGTGGCGATGTAAACCTTTTTCAAATGGGAACTGTGCTATGACAACAGTGTGTGCTTGAGAACACAGAGCATGGGGACAGAGCCTGACCTCAAGAAGGTCAAAGGTCAGATCTCCAGAGATAAAAAGCATTCCAGATCTCGTTGCGTGCAAGGGCCAACGCACAGGTCCGCCCCGTACACACACACATGGCTGCACGACAATGCCTCACTGGAGTACTTCACTTTGGTGGTTTATACCAACCAAACAGTTCATGCTACGGTCCTCCCTCTGTCCCTCGATCTCTCCATCTCTTTTCCTTCTCCGTGTCCCTCCCTTCCCGTTTCCTCTCTCCATATCTCTCTGTCTCCGTTTATTTCTTTTGATACGTCTTTCCTTCTACCTTCCGCAATTTCTCTTGCAGAAGAAATTGCGCAATTTGAGCCCTTTCGTCTGTCTGTGTTTATCTGTGTGTGTGTGTCTGTCTCCTCTCCTCTGTCTCTCTCACCTTCTTTCTGCGGTGTGGCGTTCTCCTCGTCCATGCCCTCCTTCTCGGCGCTGCAACGGTATCCCTTCTTCTTCAGGATGTTGCAGATCAGGATGCCCAGGAGCCCCATCACGCAGAAGATGGGCACCAGGGCGAACACGGCGTACTCGGCCGTCTTCTCCTCGGCGCTGCGCACTGCCGTGCTGTTCACCGGGCCGACTCCGCCCGCCGCACCCTTCCCCACGGTCCGCACTGCCCGCACGTGGAGGGGGGAGACGGCGGGGGGGGGCGGGGCCATACAGGGGGGCTGGGGGGAGGGTTTCCCCATGGTGGTGGGATGGAAGCTGCAGAGACACCGGCGAGACACAAACTCGTGTTAGCCTCATCTACTGTCTTTAACTTAATTACTTCCTACTTTGATGCCACTAGTTAAAAAATCCAGTGCCACACCAATACTGAGAGCCGAGCTTGTTATAAAGAGAGAGCGAGGCAAAGCATCTTTGTAAAGGTTGCTGCTGCATGGGATTCACAGTGTTATGTTTCCACAGGACCATGTAGGGGGATACTTGATTGCATTGCAGGGCCCTGTGGCCAATCATGTTTCACCAACAGACTTCACTACCACAGCCCTAGAGTGAAACTTGCTGAGCACGAAAATAAGATAACGATGCAGAGCGGCAGTAGTAAACTCGTTTTCTCTGAAATGATGGTAAAGCAAAGAGAGAGTATGAGACATATATATACATATATATATATATATGTGTTTGCCGTGCAATGCAACCAGGTAAACCCCTACATGGTATATACTATATATAGGGAGAGAGACAGATAGTATGAAGGAGACAGAGAGAGAGAGAGATATGGTCTCTCTCTCGTCTCTCGATATTGCTGTGCAGTAATGTTTGGCGTGTAGTGCTTGTCTCCTTAGGTCTCCTTTAATTGAATCCTCCTGTTTTTACAATTTCTGTTTATAGAGAAAGGAGCATCTACACCAAAACAGAGCTGATGTGTAACCACAACAACATATTTCCCTTCTTACCCAGACACACAGTCGCCACACACAGTATCCGAGGTTGAGGTACCAGGGGTCACGACCTTTCGGCCCAGGACATCACAGGTTGAGTGTGGGCGGCAAGGCTCAGGGTCCAGGGTGTTTGAGAATGTGCCCGTGGGGCAAGACTGGCAACGTACCGTATCCTCTTGGCTCTCAACCCGCCCACAGTCCTGGCAAGGAAAAAGAAGTCAGAACGGTCGAAAAGAGAGTCAATGTTTGGAAAAGCCATTTATTCGGATTTGTTTATGCTTTGTAAATTAAATGTTGAGTTATATGGTTGGTGACCTGAGACAAATAAAACAACCTTGTTTAGGTACTGAATTAATATTGTTTTGCATTAAATATTGTTTTTATTAAATAATTATTGTATTCAATAATTGTAATTGTATTAAATAATGTATTTAATAATTATAAAATGAATTTAAAAAAAAAGGAAAATACTTCGTATAATTCGTATTCTTCCACAAGAACTGTGAACCGTGAGATGTGTTCAATTAGACATTCCAAAATAACTACCTCTCATGTCTATTCCTGTTTCATACTGAGAGCTAAAATACAGGATTGGGCACATCCCAAAAGAAACTGAAATACTGCACACAGCTCTGCAGTGGTTTGCTACATCAAGCTTGACAGGTTTGAACTGAAAATGTATGCATGCTGGGATCGACCACAGTAACCCAGACTTTAAAGAATACGGTTCTGTTTACACTGGATTGAGGAAGTGAGAGAGTGAGAGAATGAAGAGTAGATGGGCAGATATTGAAGGTGGAGGAATGGGAGGAAAGAGAACGGTAGAGAGAGGAAAGTGTAGGGAGGTAGGATAGAAGGAGAAAGAGAGGGAGAGAGAGAGAAGTAGGAAGGAGAGAGAGAGAGTTAGAGTAGAACATGTCTCTCACCTTGGTGGGCTGCTGCCCAGCAGGGCATTGCAGACACACACACCCCTCCCCCCACCGACACGGCACCGCAGCAGTCCCCCCAGAGCCAAACACCTGTAACACACACACACACACATATACTGGTCAGTCACACACACCAGTCAGTGATACACACCCATGCACACACACACACACACATACACACTAGTCTAGTCTACACCTACACAATAGTCACACTATCCAGTGACAGACAGACACACATACACACACACACACTGGCTAGTGTGTGACAAATACTCACATTCTCTCTCTCTCTCTCTCTCTCTCTCTCTCTCTCTCTCTCTCTCTCTCTCTCTCTCTCTCTCTCTCTCTCTCTCTCTCTCACTCACACACACACACACACACACACACACACACTTACTTACCGTGAGAAAGACAAGAGCAGAGCAGCAAAGGTGGTTCCTCGTCATCTTCAAGATATTCTGCTATGAACATATGATCTACAACAGACAAACGGACAAAAGTGAGTTTGGAGGAATCTCGATCCAGCAGGCCAGAGCGACAGCGGCAATGTCACACACACCCTGCACACGCCACAGCATCACACACAAACCTTTGTCACAACAGTGACAAAATAAGCACACTGACTCCTAAGTGACGAGGCTGGGACAAACAGCACTTACAGTGGATCAGCACCAGCTGACTGGTGTGTCAGGCTGGATGGGTACAGGTCTAGGAGCGATACACCAGGCCAGCTCACACTCACACACACTCTCCAGAAGTTCATGACCGGAGGCCATAGAGAACATGAGAGGTGAAAGCGAGGCAACTCTATAGTTCAAAAAGCAGTGTCTGGACACACACACACGCACACTCACACACACACACACAACTCAAGCATATGAAACTCCCTCTCCCCTAGCCAGCAGGGCACAATTGAGTACAGCTGGTAAAGTGATTTTCCCCAACACCTCCAAGAAACCTTCTGGAACCTCTGCGACCTCCTATGCTCCATTATCTCCCTGCCTCATCCTCCCCCTCTCCCTCGCTTCCTCCTTCTCTCCTTTCCAGAAGACACTGAGTGAGGGAGTTGATGAATGGAAAATTAATCAACTATGACATTTGCTATGACCAAAACGCTTTGGGCCAAAATAAAGGTTTAGACAAGGTGACATGAGGCACAAGTCTGGAAGAAAAGTAAAGAGAAGAAAGAAGGTGAAAGAGAGAGAGAAAGATAGAGATAGAGAGAAAGATATAGAGGGAGAGAAATAGAGAGAGAAAAAACTGAGTAAAAGATAGAGACTCACCCCAGAGTTACTGCAGACTTGGTTGCCCAGGCAACGGACTGAGGATG
Organism: Osmerus mordax; assembly: GCF_038355195.1. Classification (NCBI taxonomy): domain Eukaryota; kingdom Metazoa; phylum Chordata; class Actinopteri; order Osmeriformes; family Osmeridae; genus Osmerus; species Osmerus mordax. The sequence goes on along the minus strand of NC_090060.1, from coordinate 3,166,921 downwards.
CTAAGGAGGCTGACAGAATGCAGAGTCAGCGCCACAAACTTTCTGCCAGTTTGCCAAGTCTCACACACACACACACACAGATACTCTCTATCTTACATAAACACACAAGTGTACACTGAGACTGTACTATCTCAGTCTTGTAGAACACAACTGCCTGAATGTACCGAAACTACAGTCAAACACACAAACACATGCAGCTCTGTCTACGGTCCACTATGTGACTGCTGTACTCAACTGTACCTGGTCCTGTCTTATACCATGCTTGTGACCACAGCGATGGCCCTATCTGCTGCTAGGCTACGCCCCATCTACTAGTATACCCCGCCTCTATTTGACGCTAGGCCACACCCCTATCTACTACTAGAGCATGCCTCTATCTGGTAGGACACACACCTACAGTAATTGCTGCCCTTGTGCACCCATGTACATACACAACACACACAAACAACACACACACAAACATACATGCTACAACAGACGCACCAACACAGAAAAAAGAAAAAAAAACACAGATACATACACAAACATACACACACCCCCCTCCCCATACACACTAAAATGGTGGCGCAAATACAAAACTGCAGAAACACGCACACTACAATTACGTGCACTCCAGTTAATTGTGGTTGTGAAGACAACACACTCAGAGACATTGATGAGCACAAACAATAGGCTTAGTCATGACACCTGGGAAAACAATGTGTTCATATCCCAGAGTCGACCAGAGACACAAGATGAGGGGTTGTCGAGGATGCAGAAGTGTCGGGGAGCTCACCCAAACTAACATGTTTTGCTGTGTGGTGTAAGCACAGGAGTCATAGGGTTCACTGTTACACACACTGAAGTGTCTTTGGACAAACAAGTAAATAAAACATTTAATGAGTTTATGATTTTGGGCACCAGCGCCCGTTTGGACAATGACAGGGTTCTGCTGAATAATTTTAGGGAGAGATAGTATGATAAACCGAGAGTTTGAAAACCACCACTTTGAAAAAACAACACAGGAATGAATGACAAGAGCGTTCTCCTCTGGCCAAGGGGACAGGATGTGAGGGAGATGGAGCGATGCAGTGAGAAAGGCTGACATTAGCAAACCAGCAGATAGGATTTTATATTTAGACCCTTCGTTAAAATCCTATAAGAGCTTGAGGAAGGGTAATTACAAGTCATTCGGTCCACACACACACTGACACACACGCAGACACACTGGAGTTATGGGACTGTTTGTGAAAAATCCACAACTAGATAAAAAACTGGCAAAAGAGAGATGCATGATCTGTAATTAAGAGTTGCCTTTTTAGAGAGTGTCAAGTAACAAATTGGAATGGTTTGAAACTGGCATTTCACCAGGGCGACCCAACATGACTTTTTGAGAACAGAATTCCGGCAGGCTTCGATTAGACAAAGAAAAAGGTAGAAGGAGGTAGAAGGACTATAAGAAGTGGTCAAGGAAGGTGGATGTCTCAAAGGCTTCTTGGGTAGCTAAAGGTCCCGCCATCATCTTTCTCTGAACGTCACAGAAGGTCACGTTCAGTGTCGGTGACTGTTTTGGCATTTATGACTTTGTCTCAACTTTTCTACAGCAGTTCCTGTCAATCAAGCACAGAGTCAGAAATCCTCTTGGTGGCTGTCTGTGTGTGCAGGTGCACCTACTGAGGGTGGTTACATATCTCCCTCCCACCCCATCAGCCCTGCCTGGTCTCAGACATGGTGTGGCGTTCCATCTCCAGTCAGACATCTGCGCCTGGCTTCGTTTACCCCCAGACACCGCATGTGGGACTTCCTTCGTCCCTGTCAGCACATGTCACATCCTCTTCCTCCCCCCCCCCCCTCTCCCACCCCGTTCTGCGTCTCGTGAGAGGTCGGCCAGCAGCAGCCTCGTCTGTAGTGGGGCATGAGGCGGGACGGAGGCGTCTGAAATAGACACGTTCTCCTTTGCAGACATCCCATACCATGCTATGTCTGTCTTCCTTCCATCTTCCTCCTCACCCCACCCTCTTTTCTCCTCTTCATCTGCTCATCCAGTTCTTACTCTCTGGCTTTCCCCGTCATTAAAGTCACCCACCCCCCAACTCCTTCAAGTCCAGATGATTATCTCTCTCCTTTCATACTCTCTTTCAGGACTTTTTCTTTGTTCCCTCTCCATCTCGTTATTATGTTCCTGTGCATCACAGCGGTATTTCATTGTTTGTATTTT